>NC_090436.1:274328928-274631958 GCF_031143425.1 Pleurodeles waltl | reverse complement strand
CATATCTCCATCTTTGTGGCCAAGGGCTTCTGCTGCACATGTGCCCCGAATAGCTGTTGATCAACCCTGAGTATCTCATCCACCATAGTCCTTAGCTCCCTGTCGGTGAAGCGGGGGTGCTTAGGGTGTGCCATGGTGTGTGTTGTGGGTAGTGTGTTGTAGGTGAGTTGGTGACAGTGCTGTTGTGTGGTTGGGAGTGTAGATTGTGATGGTGGGTGTGCAGTGTTTGTGTTTTAGTGGTGATTTTGTGTGTGTGACTTGTGTGATGGTTTGTTCAGTGTATGCGTGTTGGGGTGTCAATATGTGTTGTGCTATTGACGTTTGAAGAGGATTGTGGGGTGTGGATGTGTGTGTTTTATAGTGGGGTGGATGTTTGTCAGGTGTGTGCTTTTCAAATCGGCCAATGTGTGCATTTGTTGTTGGGGGTTCCCATTGCTGACCGCGGCGGTCGGTGCCACCAATGGTCGTTCTGCTTTCACTGTCTGCTGAGCTGATTTGTGCATCCTTATTTGTTAGGTTGGGGGATTTGTATGCGTGGCGGTGACGGGGTGAAGTGTCCTGCGTTTCCACCGTCGTTGGCCCTGGCAGTGGGTGGAGGTTGAAATTTTGATGGCGATTTTGATTTTTGCCATCTTTATACGGTGGTATGCCATCCACCGCCACTGGCAGTCTTTTGTTGGCCAACAGCATGATGGCCATTGGTATTTACCACCAATTTCATAATGAGGGCCTTAGGGGGTCATTTTGACCCCAGCGGTCGGTAGTAATGTGGCGGTGGTACCACCAACAGGCTGGCGGTACATGTCACCACATTATGACATTAGCGGGTTAGTTGAAGCCAAACCACCAATGTACCACTCTGACCGCAATGGCGGTAGCAGCCACTGGCCTGGAGATGAGATTCTCCTGCCCGGTGGCCGCTATTGTACCGCCTCAGGCATTTTGACTCTGCCTACCACCATGGTTTTCGTGGCGTTCTTAACACCAAGAAAACCATGGCAGTAGGCCCTATCAGTGACAGGAAATTCCTTCTCTGTCACTGATGGGAAGACTCCTCTCCCCAACAACTCCCCTGCATCCATACCCCCTTCCAATCCTCCACCCCCCCACACATGCACATGCAGACACGCACCACGCATACACACACCCACTCACACAGGCATTCACGCATGCATCCATTCATTCATGCACACATCTGCACCACATTCACACTGACACGCAGACACGCATTCACATATCCATACTTACACGCAGGGGATGGGGCAGGGCATTGCTACCGCCAGAAGCACCCGCCTACAGAACACGGCCAGGCTGTATTATTTTTCATAATACGGCTGGCGGCGGTCTACTGACATGGCGCTGCTGGGGGTAGCAACGACACCTTAACGCCATCCGCCAGCATGGCTATACCTGGATTTCCACCCTTCTTGTGGCAGAAATCCAGCTGTGGTCATTATTTGGCAGACGGTTGTTGGCCGCAGCGACGGTCTTTTGGCGTCCGTCGCCACGGCAGTAGGCGGTACTTACTGCCAAAGTCATAATGTAGGCCTTAGTCTCTTGCAAGGACATTGTAATCAGTGGTCATAGCTCTACCCTCTCAAGCCTGAGTAAGCTGCTACAGTTCCAATTCCATTTTATTCTGGAGAACAGTGATCCCTAATAGACAATAAATCCATAAAATTATATCTAAATGGTTATAATCAAAGCACACAAAAAAAACATTAAAAACAGACACAGTGAGTGCTTAGTGTAGAAACGTGCTCCCCTTTAAGTGATACACAAAAGTGATAAATCATGAGCCATATCTGTTTCAATAAAACAAAAAATGCCCTCCCTGTCAATGTAATACAGACCACAGGGTTTGTGTTTAAAGTCAACAACATTTTGACCCTGCTGAGTAACTTTGGATCATCATCAGGACTCAAGTGCTCCAGCGTGCATGCACAAGGTAATTTATTTTTGGCTCACAGTTGCTAATGATGTCAATGTTTGTTGCTTAGGCTTAGGTCAATCTAGCACCCAAAAACAGTAGGTGAGCAGCAGCACCTCACAATTCGAAGATGTTAGTTAGGGTCTACATTTCTGATAATTATTGGTGTACTTAAGGACAATGTGATGGAGCTATAAAATAATTTCATGTCAAAGGAAACTGTATTAGACATTTCATAAAACAATACATTCCAATATGATTCTACAGAATTGCAATGAAATCAATAAAAATATGTATACAAAATTATAATATTTAATCACATATAATTACACAAAGCCTCTCTAACAAGAATTGAAAAATAAGACTACTGCTATAACTACCCTGTCTAAACTCCAATCAAAAAGGTATATGAAAGCTTCTTTGGCAGTACAAAAGCTATACTCAGTTCTATAAACTCTGCCTTCAAGTATTTAACCCCCAATGTTATAAACATAGTTCAAACAAGCATTATGTGAAATAACACAGTAGTTCTCAGAGCAGGCGTTAAAAGGAGGCACACCATTGTTTACAATGGGCTTCAATGGGCTTTGCAGGATTAGCATCAACATTTTTTACGCTAATCCTGCAAACCTCTGAACTAGCGTCAAACATTTTGACACTAGTTCCCTAACTACTGCCATGATGCGCCATATTTTAGATACGGCAAAGCATGGTGGAGTTAGAGGGCGCTAAGAGGGTGCAAGAAAAGGGGCGTTCTACTGGGTGCAGCGCCATATTGCTTAAATCTGGCCCAAGGCGACTAACTTTGTTCTCGACTGTTGTGCGAAAGCTAACTCACAATTACATAAGTCAAGCAAACAGTTTGCTGCAACAGACTTGTTTGTTCGCCTCAACAAAGCTCGGAAATATGGTATTATAGCTACTTAATTTAATAAAAACAAAAAAACCTATTCACAAACTGCATTTTGTCGTATGTTTAGTAGATGACCAACCACGGGTAGTCCAACGTAAAATAATAGAAGAAAGGGCTTAAAATTAAACTCCACAAGAAATAATTTTAAACTAATTAAAATACATTAAATTAAATTAAATTAAACAAAAAATAAATTAAAATAAATTAAATTAAACTATTTTAATAGTTACAAGTATGGATAAATGTAAGTTTTTGTTAGAAAAAATCTAGAAATAAAAAATATTTCTTCATTAATAATGTAAAATATTTTTACACTTTTTTGGAGTTAGTTAATGAAGGTAACGTTAATTTTTAACAACAGATAATTAAAGTACTTTTTGATATTTCTACATATCACTTTTAATTATTGTAATGCATAATAAAACAGCCATTGTTACTACCAATAGACATTTAGGGCCTGATTAGGACCTTGGTGGATGGGATAGTCGATCACAAACGTGACGGATATCCCACCCTCCGTATTACAAGTTCGATAGGATATAATGGAACTTTTATTACGGTGGACGGGACATCCATCATGTTTGTGACGGAGTAACCCATCCGCTAATGTCATAATCAGGCCCTAAGTTTTCTATTGTAAATGTCAGATTTTTAAAAAATTTACTGAAATATATTTTGAGTAAAAAATAATAGATTTAATTCAAAATTAGGGTAATAGTGCTGCAGCATTTTTTTATTTCGTTTTACATTTAAGTAAATATATAAAATTAATTTATATTAATATTTAATATAAAATATTTTTATCAAACACACTTTTTTTCCTTTTTCTCTACATTTTATCACGGGGAAACTCCACAGCTGGGGTAGAGATCTCTGTGGAGATCGCTTAGGGTCAGCGTCCCCAGTAACCTGTGTTTTGTGGGCAACCTGGACAGTTCCCCCCATGGCTCTTTTCTCCCTGTGGGAGCTCACTGCCAATGATGCATTCTATGGGAGTGTTGGGGTAAACAATTGCCCCTATCTAGGCAATTACCACCTTATTCAAATGATACCTAGGTTGGACAGATTGCAGCCAGAGGACATTCCTCAACCTGAAAACGTGTCCTGGCAGATACTTTTCTGGAGAAACATGCTTTTTCACCACCGTGGTTTGGCTGGCATAGAAATCCCAGAGAGCAGTGACAGGGACCCATTCACCAATACCATCTTGAATTGGTTCCTATCACCTTCAAGGATCACCAGTTTACCACCTGGTCCCACTTCCCAACTAAGAGATGCTAGTGCTTTCTCTGGGCAATTATCCCCCAAGGCTATGCTAGTCACCTCTGTGGAGGGCCCACTAGTACACTAGTACTAACCTCCTTCTTATACAAATTACACATTGCCTCTGAGTTAAGCCGGACTGCTTTTGTGCCAAGGTACTAGAGGTTAAGCACAGGTTAGTTTAGTGACTTTTGTGGTTGACCTTGAGAGGTTTGTGGCTTTAGAAGTCCAGTTTCTCAAATTAGTGGCCGTAGGGGTGTCCATTGCATGTGTTTGTGCAGTATCACTCAGTGATTTTTTGAAACATTAAAATTGCAGATAAATAACTAAACAGATCATACCTGTTTTTTTAAATCAGTTTTTTCTCTCAATTTAGACTTTTTCCAGATTTAATCCATACTTCACCTTTTTGCACGTGGGGCTCTTTGTTGTTGTGCCTGTGATACCTTGCCAGAATCATAATGGATCCCTATTCCCTCTCATGCTATGAGATGAGGAGCTGAAGAAGATCTGAAAGGAGAGGGAGCTGGCGATGATAAAGGGGGTCCACTAAGCAAAACCTTTGGGTAGCCCTATGCGCCTTTGAGGAAGTGTGCTGGTGGAAGGCTTCAACAGAGGACCAAGATGGTGATGACCCTGAGAATGATGATGAGTATGAGGAAGAAAGGACTTGTCAGTGGCTCCAGAGGGGAGAGGAAGCCCCACATAGATGGAGTTCCCTACTGGATTCAATGCAGCAAGCTGTGTATCCTCCCTAAACCTGTCTCTTGCATAGCTGAAGGACAGACAGGCTCAGAGTAACCTCAAGCTGCAGCTGGCCAGACTGGCTGCAGAAGAGAGAAAAACTGAGGCAGAAAGAGCCTTAGCAAAGGAGAAGGCTGAGTTAAAATGAGCCTTGGCCAAGGAAAGGGTCAAAGCTGAAAGAGTCTTGGTGGATAAAAATATGTTGGCTCATCAACTGAGCCTTAGGGAGCTGAACCTAAAGTTCAAACAAGCCTCAGAGTCCTGCAGAAATGGTGACAATGATACCCCAGTGCCCAATGGAAACAGGAGGAGACACATTCCCCATGACTTGGTGCCTAACTCTGTTGTGGCAGGTGACATTGATAAGTGGTTTGAGGCCTAAGAAGTTGCCCTAGAGATGTACAGGGTCCATGAAGAGGATTGGGGAGCTAGTCTCTGTAAGTGCATTCCCAGTGAAGGGAGGGATGTGCTGTTAGCCCTAGGGAAAGGGAGCATCATGAAGTACCCATTAATGAGGGACATCTTTATTAAGAAATATTGTTTTTCATCTGAAATGTATAGGCAGAAGTTTAGGACAACCAGAACTTAACCCAATGAACCGGGTGGATTTTGTAGACTATTTTGTAAGGCACAGGCTGGTTGGGAGAATAACAGTGATGAGCATGATTATAAAGGGCTGTACAATTTGTTTGTCAGGGGGCACATTTTCAGCAATTGTTTTCAGAGCTGTGTCAACATCTAGTCGACAGTCAGATCTCAGACCCCCAGGCAGCCTGCTAAGGAGGCAGACAACTGGCTCTTCACCAGGGTCCACAAGAAGGTACCTTTGAGTAACTCAAGAAGTGTGGTTTAGTTTACCCCCAGCAGAGGTCCAGGGTTGCCAGATAAGTCCCAGAGTAAGGAGGGAGCAAGAGCTCCAATGGCCCTACTAAGAAACAGGGGAAGGTTCAAGTGGGCAGTGGCCCAGGGTGTCCCATTTCCAACCCACTGCTTTGAGTGTTACAAGTTATGACACAAGCAGGGTAGAGGTGGGCAATGTGGCCTTGAGGGAGTCTATCTCCCTTAGTTGGGTGAGAGACTCAGAGGGTAGGTGTGTGATCCGTGAGGGTGGGAGGTGTCACATTCATCGGATCAAAGCGACTGGGATCTCGGTCACTGCTCTAAGGGATACCAGTGCCAGCCAGACTATAGTGGTGGAAGGGTTGTTTTTCCCAGATTAGTACATTGGACAGGTGTGAAAGGTGAGTCAGGCTGTTGAGCAGCACTTTGTCTGCCCTATGTCTCTGGTACCCCTAGAATGGGATGAAGAAGCGGCCCTGGAGTGTCATAGTTAGTCGTGACTTAATGACTTGAGCCTGACTGCTTTTGTGCAAAGCTGTCAGAGAGTTAAGTACAGGTTAATTTAGTGACTTTTGTGGATCACCCTGACAGCGATTATGGTTGTTGCATGAGAAGGGTATTCAACCCCACTGAAACAAAAACCCAATTTTTCACAGAGCCCTAAACAGTTATCTTTTTGAGACTTTTTGGTCTCTTCCTTTTTCTGGGGCAGACCTGCCTCACCTTCTTGGGTTTAACCCGTTGGGACCTTTTGGGTATGATAGTGCATACCCATACACCAGCTGCCCTTTCAAGCTTTCTGGTATCAGGCATCCTGGAGTCCAATAAAAATCATACCTATCCACTGTGTTGCCCTTCACTTAGCCTTCCAGTGGTCTAAATGAGATATCTAGAAAATCTACTCAAACTTGCTATGACTCTTTGTGAGTGTTCTGCAACTGTTTCTGGTACTTCTCATGTGTAAGACCAAATTTCTGCACTAGGGCAACCTTTATGTGTGTGTATGAGTCAGCTACAAACTCCTCTAGATTCAAGAGAGTATTGCTCCCTAGTATAGGTACCAACTCCCACAATAATGTTCCCCAAAGCATGTTGTTTAGCCTGCACCTTCCTAATGCTCTCTTGTAGGAAGTAAACAATTATTCAATGTCATCCCCTACCTGAAAGCTATGCAGCATACACTTTGTTAAGCAAGGAGTAAGTGGACCTATTGAAGATATCTCATCATTGCTTCCACCATGTTCACTGAATGTCAGTCCTAGTCTGGACTGCCTGTCTTCTAAGGCCATTCTTGTCTCTTTTAGTGCAATCTTCTCCCCCAGGACTAGGGCAGCCAGCTGGTCCTAGTGATACCTCTCTGACTGTTAGTCATTGTACTCCATTTGGTGGGCTGCCAGATGTGACAGGCTCTTTCTGTAAGCACTCTCAATTATTGCCCTTGAAGCTCCTTTGAGATAGAACATCATCTGTTTCCTCCTCTCTTTGGTTTTCTCAGTCTCTTCACCCCTAGTGGTGATCTGTCCGTAGCATGCCGCCTCACAAGCCTGAGGGTATTCTTGCAATCTGCCTTCTTGGCATTCAGGTTAATCTTCAGCTTCAATGCCTTGTACATTGCCTTTATGTATATCACACTAAGACTAGACAGGGTCCTCATATTGACCTTCATCTTCCTCATAGACTTGAGGTGCAAAAATAAAAATAAAAAATAATTTAAAAAATACCAAAAATAGACTGAACCAAGATCTTTGGGCAATTAAAAATCAAAAATCAATATTTTTATGGCAGTTAAATATAGGGATTTTTAATTTCAACTTTGAGAACTAAGGTGGTCATTCTAACCCTGGCGGTAAAAACCGCCAGGGCGAATGACCGCGGTAGCACCGCCAACAGGCTGGCGGTGCACCGCTGGGCATTCTGACCGCAGCGGTTCAGCCGCGGCCAGAAACGTAAAGTCGGCGGTGTACCGCCGACTTTCCGCTGCCCTTGAGAATCCTCCATGGCGGCGGAGCGCGCTCCGCCGCCATGGGGATTCTGACACCCCCTACCGCCATCCTGTTCCTGGCGGGTCTCCCGCCAGGAACAGGATGGCGGTAGGAGGTGCCGCGGGGCCCCCGTAAGAGGGCCCCAAAAAGAATTTCAGTGTCTGCCCAGCAGACACTGAAATTCGCGACGGGTGCAACTGCACCCGTCGCACTCCAGCAACTCTGCTGGCTCCATTCGGAGCCGGCTTCATCGTTGCTGGGTCTTTCCCGCTGTGCTGGCGGGCGGCCTTTTGGCGGTCGCCCGCCAGCACAGCGGGAAAGCCAGAATGGCCGCCGCGGTCTTGTGACCGCGGTGCGGTCATTTGGCGGTAACCGCATGGCGGGCGGCGACCGCCGCCCGCCGCGGTTAGAATCACCGCCTAAGTGTTACTGCTAAATACACATCCTGGATCCCACTGTTGGCAGCAATATAAGAAAGTAAATTAATAGTTGGGGAGAATTATAATTCACCACTGGCAATAAAGGCATTAACATGTTGTCGTAGGGCCTGCTCTTCCTCTCCATGTTAGAATTCCTTTTTAGCTTGACATCTTTTTCTGCTAGTGTTTTTTTACATGTTTTTCCTTGACACAAGAATATGACAGCAATACATTTATTCTTGGTAGGCATTGTTGTCCTATAGTCTGTAGATTTATATTATTTTTGCACAATATATTATGGCCTTATAGGACATTTAAATATGCCCGTCATGTTTGAGAAAATTTTACGTTTTAGGGGTCAGAGCACATTCTTTAAGCACTATACTGCAGTGCCCCAGTCTGCAGAGTCTACAAACCAGCAACACAATGCAGCAAAAACGGGGGTGACCATGAAAAAGGGGGCATTCCTCACCGCTACGACACAGAAATGAGGGGACTGTAAAGTTCCACCATTGCATTTTATATTTTGAAATATGTTGGTATTGCAGCTTCTGCTCAATTTATATGTTGGCACCACAAAACAGGATGAGTGTGGTTAATTGTGAAAGAGGCATTGGCATTAATTGAACTACTGTCTGCTTCTTCCATTGCTCATGGCTATACCTCGTATAGCTGAGGCTATCTCTTATGCACAATATTCATTTTATGAAAAGCAATACCAGCAAAAAGGGCCATCTCTAAAGTTCTATGTGTTCACAACTACCAAGGTAGTGGCGAGCCATAGTTACATTTACTTGTGCCCCTTTTTTATTGAATTTTCAACACATTCACAATTTGAAATACATTGCAAGTTGAAAAAGAATATTTGTGATTGTCAATGTAATTTTGGTAAATTGAGATTCTTGTTTTTGCCCTCTCAATGCCATTTTGATTTCCAAATAAAAACACTTTTAATACATGGACCCCGCAATAGAGGGAATACTCAGGTATGTGCAAAGATCATGAAAATGTTGACACACGATTCTCTCTCAATAGAAAAGCACACGCTGAATAGAATTAAAAAATGTGAATATTTAGCAATTACCTGTTGCAGCTTCATGATGTAAATACTATACAGCTATCCGTATGCCGGGGAGACATTGCTAAGAAACGGATGCAGAGATTATATCACAAAGGGGAATACATAAATCATTTTCAGACCACAAATACTGCAGATTACAGATAATATTTAAGATTGACAACGCTTTAGTCTTCCTTGATTAATTTTCATCAAGTTTCTTTTTTAAGTGTTAGAGTTCACACCAAGATGTATATTTATTACTATGATGTTTAAACATAATTTAATCATTTTTCAAATGAGGACACATGAAGATTGCTGAATACCAGAAGCATCTCAGGCACCACATAATCTCACATACTACATTCTCATATATTTTTTCACCAATAGATAAAAGCCATGGTCATGCCTTATACTTATTCATATAAAAAACATTTAACTTCATCCAGAATCAGAACTACTACAGAATCCAAAGCAAGGAACAGATTTATCATTATTTCACTCAGCGCAGCAAGCCAATGTGCTGTGCTGCATGAAAGGGAACAGCCAAAAATGTGGCGTACTAACAAGACTGGGTTGCCCATGCCACGCGTTTTTTCATAAAGACACCTTTTCTTGATAACAAAAAAATGCATTTCCTTTAGCTGAGATTGGCAACTTGATACATACAGTCAAGAAAAAATAAACAAAAAAGCCATTTTGGAAAGCAGGCTTTGTTTGTACCCTGCTTTACAGCGCATTTGTTTTAAACCTTGGTGTGTATTGCATTGTTTTACATTGTGTGTCCTAATATAGGACATGGAAGGCACAATAAACGCAGAACAGTTTTATAATTGTGTTAGATTTAACCAGGACTCTTTCAGGCCCCAGTTTTGTTGTTACCTGCTTAGTGTATGTGAAGCACAGTTTGTGGGTTAAAAGACAGATACAAATATGATGAGGTTTATTGTGTATTGTCAGATCTGTTCAGGCCGATTTTCTCTGTCCCTTGCCTCACTAGAATGAGTTTAAACAAGCATATTTCCTTCCACATCAAATGCACTTGCTTAATTCATTCATACCAGCCTGTTTAATTATCGTGAGAAGCACTAAAACATCCTGAAGTGCTCCACAGCCGTGAGAAATGGAAAGCATGTCAATAAACTAGAAAGATAAGACAATGTTTTGCTCATCTTCTACTAAGCAATACAGCATTTCCTTATTTGAAAACTGAACTGAAGTCAATGTTGTCAGAGGCATTGCCTTGTGTACATGAATGAAAAACATGTCTCTCCAACAGGAAGGGGTTAAGAAGGTAAACAGAGGTAACAATGGAGCCCTCAGTAAAAGAGGTATGTCCTTTTTCATGTGCATTGTGTGGCATGGAAGGCCTGTCAGCTGAAAGAATAGATGTTCTTTGACTCATGGGTGGCGATGTAAAGCATGGGATTAACCTGACTCCTTTGCCTTAAGGCAGAGTCCTTCAATCAGCTCCTGACAGCTTCCCCGAGGCACAGTGACACGCTTTACTGATATTTGTCAATGGGATTATCAGGCATTAATTACAATCTACGTATCGACCAATGCTTACTCTTAAAACAGGCACTTGTAAGTAAAATGTTGTCGTACGACAGTAGCATGCTACTGCTCTGATTTCTTTATAAATATGCATATGCTTGTGTGTGAGCGTGTGTGCGTGTGTGTGTGTGTGTGCACGCACTCATTTGTATTCAGATAGATAGATGCAAACATAGAATAAATCATTAAGGAAGGTAATGCTGTCTAATAAAATCAATTACTGATCAATGTTACGAAAATATCCCCATGTATTCCTGAAAATCCTTACATTGAAGAGGCAGCATGGTTTGATCCAAAACGTACAAACACTGAGGCCCTCATTTATGGGAACTTGGCGTAGGACAGCGCAGCAAGTCATCTTGCTGCGCTGCCCTGCGTCGAAGTAAAAGGGCAGGAATGGACCATATTTATCCAATACTGGGAATTCCTGTCCTTTTCCCCTGTGCTGGCTGTTTTGGCAGCCTAGGACCAATTCAGGCACCCTTGCACCATGGTGCAAGGGTACCTGTGTTGCAGCAGGATTCTTTCAGTGAAAGAAGGGACACCTTTCTGTGCAGAAACAATCCATAGAAGTGTTTCCCCTTTCTATGTGTGCTGCCAAATGCAGCACACATAGAGAGATATAGAACAAGGAGAAATAAAGATATTTCCCTTCACTATGCCTGCCCTGGGAGGCATAAGATTTTGACGCATTCCCAGGTTTACAAGTCCTGGCAAATCTGGGAATGCATCAAAACCCATGGGAGTTGCATGAGAACACCCACTGCAACACCAATGGAACGCCTGTCTTGCGCACAGTAAGGCCACCCAGCAATTTGAGCTGTGATGCCTCACCCAAGATTTATGAAACCACTCAAAGGCACGCAATGTAACTTTGCATAGCTTCATAAATCTGTCTCAGAGCTTTGCTTCATAAAAATAACACTATTCGTGGCACAAACAAGACACAAGACTATCATAAATATGCCCCTGACAGTACTTTATGAACAGCTATCCTACCATAAAATCCCCTAATCGATTGGTCATGGTCTTATTCAGAGAATCAAAAATGTCATTGTATAATCTCCTCTACATCGTATAGGCTATCCACATTACACACTTGGCATGGCACACAAGGGTATGGCGTCCAGTGTTGAGCCGTGCCCCACCTGTCTTCTCCTTTGGAGCCAATTCAACATGGATTTTGGCTCATCATTCTGGGCTCATGGTACAAGCTGTTACAATAACACTGGAGACGGCATTTCCCCTTGGCCAATGATGTCTGGCTTCGGGGGCAACCTGTGGGCATGACACTTTCCTATTCTGCTTCCAGTAGAGACTGTATTACATTTTCATTATTACTTGGTCTTCAGCTTTGTCCAGCAGGATCTTCTGAAAGGACAGAGTTTATTACCATGCTATGTGTCACTCTTCCTGCCATAAAGAATAGCTGACGGACAAGTAGGGTTAGTAGTGAGTACAGGGTACGTGCTCTTCTTGTCCTCATATCTAATGTGCCCTGCAGGCTATGAGCTTTGGGCACTGTGCAAAGCTTACAGCCATGACTTGTTACTACTAGCTTTTACCTTACAGTGCAAAGAGCAATTCCACTGACTACTCTGCAGACTTTGCGTACATGTGTGAGAAAGTAGCCTCTTTCTAGCCTTGTTACCCCCACTTTTGGCCTGTTTGTGAGTGTATGTCAGGGTGTCTTCACTGTCTCACTGGGATCCTGCTAGCCAGGGCCCAGTGCTCATAGTGAAAACCCTATGTTTTCAGTATGTTTGTTATGTGTCACTGGGACCCTGCTAGTCAGGACCCCAGTGCTCATAAGTTTGTGACCTATATGTATGTGTTCCCTGTGTGATGCCTAACTGTCTCACTGAGGCTCTGCTAACCAGAACCTCAGTGGTTATGCTCTCTCTGTATAAATTGTCACTAACAGGCTAGTGACCAATTTCACCAATTCACATTGGCATACTGGAACACCCTTATAATTCCCTATTATATGGTACTGAGGTACCCAGGGTATTGGGGTTCCAGGAGATCCCTATGGGCTGCAGCATTTCTTTTGCCACCCATAGGGAGCTCCGACAATTCTTACACAGGCCTGCCACGGCAGCCTGAGTGAAATAACGTCCACGTTATTTTACAGCCATTTACCACTGCACTTAAGTAACTTATAATTTGAGGAAAAAAAAAACAGGGACCAGGGCACTCTGAGTCTCTATAGTAAATATAAAGTCCGAGATAAGTAGAGTTGCAAGAAGTATTTAATCCAAGAACAGACAACAGCCAACACGTGTTTCGTCCTAGCGGACTTTTTCAAGGCTGAAACATAAACAAATGGCAGTTTTTACACAGAGATGATATAGTGTATGAGGATCTGACACATGGATATACATTTACGCACGAGGGATGAACCCTTTGGGATACATGGATATTCGAACAGAAAGGCGATACCCCATTGTTTAAACAATAAAGCAATTAAGGTGAACTTTTTAGCAAAGAGAATATAGTACACGTGAATGAGATAGTTGAAAGAAAAAACCCTGGAGGTTCCTTTTCAGTGTGGGTAGAGAAGTTTCTCTTGTGCAATAGGGAAGCATGCTGATAAACCTTGTATTACAAACTGGTGTTCAAGACAGAGATTGATGCATGCATGGTAAGTGGCAGGTAGGGAGAAAGCCATGTACGCAGGCAAAGGTTAAGATGGGGGTGCTACACAAGCAGGTGGTAGTTACCTCATAGATTCAGTGCCGGATGAAGACTAGTTTCACTAGGGCTGCTGTAGCCCCTAAGGTATAGCATTGGTTCTAGGGGGAGAAACCAGATGAGACATGTTTATGATCCTGAAATATCATAGGCTGGGGTGAGCCAACCAGATATAGAGGTAGAGGAAAGACAGTAGTATTGACCTACCCAAAGTTAATAGTCAGTCTTGCCATAAATAGTGGCTAGTACTCCTGTCTTTGGTGCTATGCGGCTTGCCGTACTTCTGAGTGTTGTTAAAGTGGTATATCCGTAGTTACATAAATGATAGACACGGGGTCCCTCTGGGCCCAATCTGCAACTGGTGACATAAAAAGAGTAGGCGCATCAAGGAAAAATTGAGATTGCAACTTGAGCTAGTGGTCCAAAAATAGTATGAGAGCTGCTGGCTACCCTCTCATTCTTGTTGGAATAGCTGGGTGGTTTAGCGTCTTAATAAATAAAATATGAGTGACCTAAGCTAAACAACAATGTGTTCTCCTGGTGCTCGTAGTAAAGGCTAACAGATGCTAGACATAGTATGTGACATAGAAGCCGCCCGAAAATTCAGGTCGTGGTGGGAGAGAAAAAGGCCGTTAAGGCCAGGCCAGAAAAAATAGTACTCAATAGAAACACATGTATCCATTACTCCATATGCGGTAAATAAAGGACGTGGGCGTGATAAGCCCAGCTATAGTTATAAAAGCGGGAGAGTCCAGACCCGTTCTAATATGGAAACACCGTCATAATACTTGCATCGATCTAGGCGAGAGAAGGAAGGTCTCCGTAATTACTGCTCCGGGTAGATAAAGCAAAACAGGGGAAAAAAGAAGCAGATACGGTATTGCGGCTTCTGGGACTGGAAAGCGCATACCTTAATTCTTCCAGTTACTGTGCGTAGAGTCTTACGTCCATCAGTGCGGAGAGCGCAAGGGCAGCGCGTGATAACGCTGTCTTGTTGTCGGTATGTTCTGCTTCCTGCGTCCTGTCGGCGTCTATAAGCGCGCGTTGGAAACATGAAAGAAGGACTACGGCTTAGGTGGATAGGGCGCTAAGAGGGCCCTAGTGAAAGTGGGCGTTGGCAGGCGCCATGTTGGTGGTATAGCGGGTCAGGTAGGAACTGTGCATAGACAGTTATAGAAAACCACACCTTGAGTTTGCACAAAGGGAGAGAGCTACAAAGGAAAGAACTGCTACAGTGGTATAGGCGTGAAACAGTATAGAGGGTAAGAAGATAGTAAAGTGGAGACGTGGCTCGTGGGTGTTATAAGGGTGGAAGTAGGTGAAGAAGGATGAATATCACCCGATGCCATCGTGTTTGAATAGTGTTACCACAATCCAACTATTTAGGGCAAACCGTGCCACATGAGTATGGGTGGTATGTCATACAATAAAAATAGACCATGGATCTCTGTGTAACGGAGACACATTAACATTTTTGACCCAAAAGAGAGGGAAGTGAGTAGACGACCTGCAACAAGACTAGTTAACATGGCTGTTTTAAACTTAAAAGATAAGATATGGAAAAAGAGATTTCTTTTGTTTTTAGTTTTTAACATTGTTAATATATTTACACTATCAAATAGAAAGGACACAATCCAAAGGAAAAAGAAATCATTATACACATTGAAAAAGAGAAATTGTGGTTATAAATATGTCATGTAGTATCCAGAGTCTGTACAGACCAAGTACAAAAGTGGATGACAGCAATTTTATACAGTGAAGCGCATCACCACATTGGGAGTATATCCCACCAAATGTTTATAAAAATACATGCAGGTCCTTATGGATATTAAGGCCCTGTTCTACTGCCTGTAATTTTATGATCCATCTGCTCTCTAAGCGTCTTAGTGCCAGTGTGCGGTTGCCTCCTCGGGGCAAATTACTTAGAGAGTCTATTCCATGTATAGTTATGTCCAAAACTTCTCTTTGTCCATGTTGTTCATTATAATGTGATGCAAAAGGGTAGTTCGTATTGTGTGTTCTGATGGCTCTCAGATGCTCCTGGATTCTCTCCTTGAGAGGGCGGATGGTGCTGCCTACATAAATGAGTCCACAAACACATACGATGCAATACACTACGTGGCTTGTATTGCAATTGATGAAGTTTTTGATTTTATGTTCGACCTGGGTGTTGTACCGAAATTTCTGTGTTTTGTCTTTAATGTAGTCACAGATGCTGCAGTGGCCACATTTGTAAGTGCCTGGAGGCAGTTTTGGTAGCCAGGTACCTTTTTTTACAGAGGGCAAGAAGCTGTGACATAGCTGATCCCGTAGAGTAGTACCTCTTTTGTAGATTATGCTAGGTTTCGCAGTAAGGCCTTTTTTGAGCACATCATCCGGAGCAGTGACCAGTGTTTACGTATGGTTTTGAAGATTTGAGAGCTGAGTGCACTGTGCCTGATGATAAGAGAAATGCGTTTGTGTGGGTCTTTCTTTCTTGGGTTCGAGAGTAGATCCGGACGTTTGATTTTCAAGATCCTATTGCATGCCTTTTTAATGATCTGTGGGCGATAACCTCTGGATCTGAACCGTGTTTCCATGTTGAGTAGTTCTTCTTTGAACACCTGGTCCTCACTGCAGTTACGACGTATTCTAGTACTTTCTCCATAGGGAATAGCATCTATTTGGGGTTTCAGGTGAGAACTAGTAGCATGAAGTACTGCATTGCAAGCTGTTGATTTTCTATATAGTTTAGTACATATTTTACCCTGTTTGATATAGATGGTGAGATCCAGGAAGTTGATGGAAAGAGGGCTGACTTCATGTGTAAATTTGATGTTGTAGCTATTGTTGTTTAGATGTTCTGTAAAGAGTGTAAATGCGTCTAGATCGCCTGACCAAAAGACTAAAATGTCGTCAATGTACCTGCCCCAATACAGAATATGTTGCGTCAGAGATGGTGGACAGGTACGCCATACATGGGTTTTCTCTAGAAATCCCATGTAGAGATTAGCGTATGATGGAGCAAATTTAGCCCCCATCGCCACCCCTTGCATTTGGCGATACCATATGCCATTATGCATAAAGATATTGTTGTCTAGGACCATTTCAATCAGGTCCATCAGCATGTTCGAATGGTCTAGTAAGGAGGCATCCCTGGTGTCTAGATAGTGTTGTATGGCAGTGAGACCTTCTGATCTAGGGATGCTTGTGTACAGAGAGGTGACGTCTAGTGTAGCTAGATAATGTCCTTCCGTCCAGTCATAATCTGTAATTTTACAGAGTAGATCTTTAGTATCTCTAATGTAAGAGGGTAGATTTTGGACAAAAGGCTGTAGAAAGATATCAATATATTCCGATCGTTTTTCCGTAGGGGAGCCAATGCCGGAGATGATGGGCCTGCCCGGGGGAAACATACCCTTTTTATGGATCTTAGGTAGGATATACATACAGGGTACAGTTGGTGTGCAATTATAAAGGTATTTGAACTCCATGTCCGAGATCAGATCCTGGTTCATAAATGTTTGGAGCTTCTGTAGGATGTGTCTATTGACCTCTGGCATGGGATTCGAGGTAAGCTTACGGTATGCTGTACAATCTGATAGTTGACGATCCACTTCAGATATGTAATCTTTCCTATCCATGATAACGATGTTCCCCCCCTTGTCAGCTTCTTTGATGACTATATCATTGCATCTAGAGAGGGAAGCAATGGCTCTTTTTTCTGCTAGTGTAACGTTGTACGTGGGGATGGACTTAAGTCCCAAAGTGTATTGTTCTTCCATGTGGTAAAGGTCGTTAGTGACCTTTCTACAAAAGGAGTCAATAGCATAGTGCCTAGGGATCAAAGGTGTAAATTTGGAGGTGGTCTTAAGACCGCTGAGCGTTCTCATGTTGGAGTCTATGTTAAGATCAGTGAGGATGTCAGCAAGTGATGGTGCGGAACCTTCTGTATGTTCTATTGATAACAGAGTTTGGATATCTTTGACATCTCTAATCGTCATGTTGCTCGGGGTGTGGTGACCCGTAATGAGTGGACAAACAGGGGTGTTGGAGTCATAGAAAAATTTGAACAATTTGCATTTCCGAATAAAATTGAAGAGACTGATATGGAGTAAAGTGAAATCTGGGAGAGTGGTCGGAACGAACCCCAACCCTTTTTTAAGGATGTTGGTTTGATCTCGGTCTAGGCTTTTGGAGGATAGGTTGATAATGCTGATGGAGTCCGGAGTGTTAGCACCTAGTGTCCTTTCATCCATCAGTGTTGGGCATTGCGAGTACTGGAGCGTGTGGCTACCCCCTCTATTCGACTGTTTGCGTTTATGTTTCCCTCGTCTTGTGACCTTGTGGTGCCCGTGTCCCTCCTTTGGGTTTGTTTTTGGCCCCTCCGGAACCTCTCTAGCTCCAATAAAAAAGGTGACCTGTGTGTGGAGGGAGATTTAGGTGTCTGGTCCCTCATATCCTCACTCACCCCACTAGATATACTAGATACATCTGTATCACTATTTACTGGGTTGCACGGTGGAAGATCTTTTTGGATGCCTGCTGGTTCCCTAGGTGTAACAGGTTTTGTGTTGTCATATTTGCGTGCAAACGTAAACACCCTTCCATTTTTGTAGTCACTGTCGTCTCTCCTAAGTTTACGTAGTTTTTTGTCCTTAATATATAGTTGATGCTTTTGTAAGACGTCTCTAAGGATATTGAAGTTCTTTTGTTTGGTGTCAGGTGAATCTATGTCATTAATCTCTTTTTCTAGTAGTGCAATGTCCTGTATGAGTTTATCCCTTTTTGCTTTGGCATCTCGGATGAGTATGTCCATCATCCCGTATGATGAAGTAATTAGTAGCTGTTCCCATTCCCTTAGTAGGTCTGGGCTGAGGTCGTCAAAGGATGGAAATAGTATGACTCTAAGGCCTATAGGAATTTGTTGGTTATCCATGTACTTGTGTAGGATCGTGTTATCCCACCAACGGGAAAGTTCCTGTTTTTTAAGTCGTTCTAGTTTAATAAACTTAGTTCTAAGACCTTCGTGTGGTGTTTTCGAAGTCCAAATTTCAGTAGTCTGGGAGTCAGATTGGAATAACTCATAAGTCACCTATATGTCTAACCTTTACCTGGTAAAGGTTGGGTGCTAAGTTACTTAGTGTGTGGGCACCCTGGCACTAGCCAAGGTGCTCCCACATTGTTCAGGGCAAATTCCCCGGACTTTGTGAGTGCGGGGACACCATTACATGCGTGCACTATACATATGTCACGACATATGTATAGCGTCACAATGGTAACTCCCAACATGGCCATGTAACATGTCTAAGATCATGGAATTGTCACCCCAATGCCATCCTGGCATTGGGGTGACAATTCCATGATCTCCCGAGTCTCTAGCTCAGACACGGGCACTGCCAAATTACCTTTCCCAGGGTTTCACTGCAGCTGCTGCTGCTGCCAACCCCTCAGACAGGTTTCTGCCCTCCTGGGGTCCAGCCAGGCTTGGCCCAGGAAGGCAGAACAAAGGACTTCCTCAGAGAGAGGGTATTACACCCTCTCCCTTTGGAAAAAGGTGTTAGGGCTGGGGAGGAGTAGCCTCCCCCAGCCTCTGGAAATGCTTTGATGGGCACAGATGGTGCCCATCTCTGCATAAGCCAGTCTGCACCAGTTCAGGGATCCCTCAGCCCTGCTTTGGCGCGAAACTGGACAAAGGAAAGGGGAGTGACCACTCCCATGACCTGCACCTCCCCTGGGAGGTGCCCAGAGCTCCTCCAGTGTGCTCCAGACCTCTGCCATCTTGGAAACAGAGGTGCTGCTGGCACACTGGACTGCTCTGAGTGGCCAGTGCCAGCAGGTGACGTCAGAGACTCCTTCTGATAGGCTCCTTCAGGTGTTGCTAGCCTATCCCCTCTCCTAAGTAGCCAAACCTCCTTTTCTGGCTATTTAGGGTCTCTGCTTTGGGGAATTCCTTAGATAACGAATGCAAGAGCTCATCAGAGTTCCTCTGCATCTCTCTCTTCACCTTCTGCCAAGGAATCGACTGCTGACCGCGCTGGAAGCCTGCAACACTGCAACAAAGTAGCAAAGACGACTACTGCGACCTTGTAACGCTGATCCTGCCGCCTTCTCGACTGTTTTCCTGGTGGTGCATGCTGTGGGGGTAGTCTGCCTCCTCTCTGCACTAGAAGCTCCGGAGAAATCTCCCATGGGTCGACGGAATCTTCCCCCTGCAACCGCAGGCACCAAAGAACTGCATCACCGGTCCTCTGGGTCTCCTCTCAGCATGACGAGCGAGGTACCTTGAACTCAGCAACTCTGTCCAAGTGACTCCCACAGTCCAGTGAATTTTCAGTCCAAGTTTGGTGGAGGTAAGTCCTTGCCTCCCCACGCTAGACTGCATTGCTGGGAACCGCGTGTTTTGCAGCTACTCCGGCTCCTGTGCACTCTTCCAGGATTTCCTTTGTGCACAGCCAAGCCTGGGTCCCCGGCACTCTAACCTGCAGTGCACGACCTGAGTTGTCCTCCGGCGTCGTGGAACCCTCTTTTGTGACTTCGGGTGAGCTCCGATTCACTCCACTTGATAGTGCCTGTTCCGGCACTTCTGCGGGTGCTGCTTGCTTCTGAGTGGGCTCTTTGTCTTGCTAGACGCCCCCTCTGTCTCCTCGCGCAATTGGCGAAATCCTGGTCCCTCCTGGGCCACAGCAGCATCCAAAAACCCTAACTGCAACTCTTGCAGCTAGCAAGGCTTGTTTGCAGTCTTTCTGCACGAAAACACCTCTGCACAACTCTTCACGACGTGGGACATCCGTCCTCCAAAGGGAAAGTTTCTAGCCCTTGTCGTTCTTGCAGAATCTACAGCTTCTACCATCCGGTGGCAGCTTCTTTGCACCCACAGCTGGCATTTCCTGGGCATCTGCCCACTCCCGACTTGATCGTGACTCTTGGACTTGGTCCCCTTGTTCCACAGGTACTCTCGTCAGGAAATCCATCGTTGTTTCATTGCTGGTGTTGGTCTTCCTTGCAGAATTCCCCTATCACGACTTCTGTGCTCTTTGGGGAACTTAGGTGCACTTTGCACCCACTTTTCAGGGTCTTGGGCTATTTTTCTAACCCTCACTGTTTTCTTACAGTCCCAGCGACCCTCTACAAGGTCGCATAGGTTTGGGGTCCATTCGTGGTTCGCATTCCACTTCTAGAGTATATGGTTTGTGTTGCCCCTATCCCTATGTGCCCCCATTGCATCCTATTGTGACTATACATTGTTTGCACTGTTTTCTATTGCTATTACTGCATATTTTGGTATTGTGTACATATATCTTGTGTATATTTGCTATCCTCATACTGAGGGTACTCACTGAGATACTTTTGGCATATTGTCATAAAAATAAAGTACCTTTATTTTTAGTATATCTGTGTATTGTGCTTTCTTATGATATTGTGCATGTGACACTAGTGGTACTGTATGAGCCCCACTCGTCTCCTAGTTCAGCCTAAGCTGCTCTGCTAAGCTACCTTTTCTATCAGCCTAAGCTGCTAGACACCCCTCTACACTAATAAGGGATACCTGGACCTGGTGCAAAGTGTAAGTACGCCTTGGTACCCACTACAAGCCAGTCCAGCCTCCTAAAACATGCTATAGCTATTTCCTCCATTTTCTTTCGAGTTCTCAGTGAGAGTGTACAAAATGGTCCTGCACTTCCTGCAGCACTTTAGTGTTATGATTTTCACTACTTTCCAAGGTCACTACTTTGTCTTTGGACTAGTTTGTTGTGATTTTTCATATTTGGACATGCTTTGCATTTGGAATATTTTGTTGTGATTTTTAATATTTTGCCAGAGCTTTAAAAACACCAACATAATATTTTTCTATGACTGCACACCCTGCCGATATGCACCAATACTATCCAGTACAACAGAAATGCATGTCTACCATCCAGGTATTGAATACAGTACATGCTGCTATCACTGCAGTTACAGTGAGGCTTTGTTTAGGGTTATGACTAGGGCTGTGGTTTGCTAGAGATTTTAATTAAAAAATAAAATACATTTAAATAATAACCCATATGAGTGAATTGTAGGCCTAACTAAATGCTGCATTTTAACAGTGCATTTTCCTTCCTAAACTCTGTATGACTTGTATTTGCTTCACTTGTGTGACTTGCTAATGTTAACACATTTCAAACTGCGTTAGCTCAGCAAAAAATGTTTCTTTCATGTCTTTTGTATGGCTTCTCATAACGCAAACTTACCATGCTAATAAAAAAAGTAATTTTTCTAATATTATTAACCCCTTGAACTGCACTGGAATCTCAATTTTGCTAAACTAATCTCATAAACTTGCTTCTTTATTAATAAGCATTCAGCATAACAATGTGAGAGAAAGGAGATTACATAATGTGAGCATACCTAAACCTTATAGGACTGTCCTTTTTTAAGAGACCCAGGTGGCTGAGAAGATTTTGAAAAGTATCAATGCAGTTAAAAAGTTCCACAAGATGTATCATGTTTTTAGATCACTCTTTGTTAGAACCTACCATCTCAACAAAAACTATTCCTGTCTCACAATGTTCTTGTTTTCATATTGGATGTTTGTATATTTTAACTGAAGAATTATGCAACTTTTATATCATTGTACTTTGTATAAATAACATCCAAGAGAAAGAATGTATTGGAACTTGGAACTTGGAGCATGAGAGCTTAAGGGAGAGAACTTGCTTTGAGGACCATTCCCTAACACTCTCTCACTGCAGAGGCTAACACTTTCCTCTTTATGAGGTATGGTAGTTTTAGTGGCTAGACAGACTGTCAGATGCTTTTTCGTTTTTTGCTGTTTTATATTTTATTGCTTGATACTTTCAGACTGATAAGTCTCCATTGCAGAGCCATGACTGCTCCTTTGTGAGAAAGCTCTTTAAAAGTTACTCAATTTTTTTTCCTGACTTAGAAAATAGAATAGGGATCAGATTTATGGGACTTGTGTTATGCTATGTTCTGTAATTTATGCTTGATTAACAAAGACAAAAGAAAACAATCTGAAAACTAATGATTAATAAAACTTTCTAAACTTAATTACAACTCTCATTATTGACTCCTGAGATAGACATTTGACAAATGTAAGTTAAATTGAACTTGAGATGTAGTTTCTTGTTTCCTTGCTCCTTACTGAAGTTCACAATTGTGTTTTCTTAAAGTCAGCAGCGGGTGTACAAATTTAGAATACTCTGTACTGCTGCAGGTTCTAATGAAATCTATGGCTAGAGCTATAGAAGATAGTAATTTGAACGTTATTTCAACCAAAATCTTAAAAGATACGTAAAATATTGGTCATAGGTATAAACATTAAGGCCCTCATTATGTTTTCCCGCCGAGTTCGGCGCTGGCGGTCAACAAAAGATGCCCAGAAGACCCCGCTGGCCACATAATGTTCATTCAGCTTGGCCGGCGGGAGGAATCAGTGTTTCCGCCAGCCGGGCCAGCTGAATGCAGGGCCTGTACATTATTTAAAAAGACAGTTATTGAAGTTCACATATGTAAAAGCAGTTTTGAACAGGAGAATGAATCACGAGAATGCAAGACTAAACCATTATGTGATTAGAAAGAGTTGTGGTCTTGAAAGTTGCTACCTAAAGTTATTCTGTTCCTGGTGAGAAGACAAGGAGTGATTCTGCTCCCATGAGAGGATTGAAAGATGATTGTCCAGCTGAAGAAAGAAGAAACTATGACAGCAACTTTGAAAACTTTGTGCTGTCTATAATATTGTGTATTCCTATAGTGGGGGACCACATTCACCACTTTACTTTCCACTTATCCCATTTGCTATTCATGTGAGACTCTACTGAGTTTCTTGAACTTCTTGAGAGGTTTTCTTTAATTGATTTAGCTGGCCATTAATGCAGAAGCTCTATGCTTTATTTGATCTCTCTTGAATCAGAACTCTTTATGTGTTTCTGACACCTTTTTATTCTCATTCCTCTTTCCTTTTTGGAACATTCTTTATATATATACGATTATTTATTGATTACTTATTTAGATTATTGACAAAACTGACTGATATTGATGAATTTGTAGGATCATTCTAATAAGGATGAAATACTAAATGTTTTGAATAATAAAACCCCTTAACTAATACCAAACTCTCATAAGTGACTGAAAATAAATTGGAGGGCCAACAACATGGCTGTGTAGCTGCACTCTTCGTGAGCTCTGGCGACCGGCAATTGATCCGAGGCTAATTCTCCCCAACAAGGGGTCATCTAAACTTGCTGTGGGGACACTTTTGATGCTAAGGTTCCCCTGCAACACCAAGGAATGACTCATTGCCCTCATACGGTGCACATCCACACATTACTGCCTGTGAATGCAGCAGTGCCCTGGTCATGCCAAAATGGCAGTGGCTGCTCCCCTCACGGCCTGACTCACCACAATGACCTGAAGGAGGATACCCTGGCATCGAGGCAGTGAGTTCGCTTCTTTGCACCTCATTGTCCACCCCTTGCGATGCCTCTTCCTTGGGCCTGAGAATGGAAATGCTTCCATTTAGGGAGGGCCCAAATCACGGCCTGCGAACAAGAGATACAGACTACGTGGATGTAGCTGAGTGGATGATAGGGGCCACTCAGCTGGAACAGGCCCTGCTGGGAGATAGGGCTGGAGTGCAGTGAGAGCAGGCTAGGATCAGCCCTGATGGCAGAGTGAGGCTGCCAGGCCTGGAAGCCAATAATGCCCTGATGGGCACCTCGCAGTGCTGACTCCTGTGATGGATGAAGAGGTGACTCACCTCCAGACCTCATTGCAATCATACCTGTGTGTTGACAACATATTAAGGAATGAATGGGCACAAGCTGACTGCTCCGATAGCTGGTGCTAGAAGTAGGAACTGGAGGGCCCATGCAGGGTCTACCATACATACTGAGGAGATTCTCGGACACCCAAATTGCCTTGACTGAGGAATGACACCAGGGCCAAGTAAGGGAACACTCAAGACCACAACTGGAAGGGCCTTACCCACTGAATATAAGTAGACCCCCAAACAAACCATCACTTGTGCAGACCTCTTTAGGGGTCTCTTGACCTCCGGCCTGAGGTGCACAGCATGCTTTGATATGTAGTGGATGTGGCTAGGTCCCTTACATTAACCAGTGTGATGACAGTGACTGAGGTAGGACTGCAGCACAGCACTCCAAGTGGAAGGGCTTGTGAAAACACACGCTTAGGGGACCTGCTCCCTACAGTAAAGAGGGAATAGAGAGAGAAATCAGGCCAAGGCCATATAGTGTTGAGCCTTGCTGCCTGCCATGCCCGAGAACAGGACTGATACTACAAACTCTCTGCTATCCAGCATTGCCCGCCACCTCCCTATCAGATGCATTGTGTAGCAATCGCAACAGGGCAAGATGGACAAGTACACCAATGCTGTGGATGCCGATGTATTCTCCATACACAACAGTGTGCCCCTTCTCCATGCGATTCAGTCCTTTAGGGAGGTACTTGAGAGCAATACAGGAGGGGTATGCGCAGAGGTATCCCTCATGTGCCAAGACCTGCGTAGCTTAGCAGAGAAGGTGACAACCATGGAGATCCGACTCTCAGAGGTGGAGCACACACTACAAAGCCTTAAGAAGGTGATGGAGGAGTCCCACAGTACCAACGCAGACATCACATGGTGCCTGGAAGACAGAGAAAATTGAGTGCCCCGAAACAACCTCCGCTTCATCAGTTTCATGGATGGAGTGTAGGGCACCATCATCAACAAGTTCTTGACTAACTGGATGCTGACCACTTTCCCCTCTGATACATTTTCTGCATGCTTTGTGGTCGAAAAGGCTTGTAGGGCCCTTACTGGGAGGTACCTCTAGGGGTCTCACCTCACCGCATAATAGCAAGATTTCTCAACTTTCTGGACAGAGACATGATCCTTCACGAGGCTGGCCAAAAGATGTAACTACGCCATAATAACTCCAAAATAATGGTGTGTTCAGACTACAATCGGGTGGTTCAACATCTGTGCTGCATGTTTGACTCAGTAAAAACTAAACTGTGTGCCCTCCAACTCAATACATGTTGCTGTTTCCTGCCAAACTCAAAGTACTGTATCAATACAGGGCCCACTCCTTCCAAAAACTGGAGGATGCCTGAGCCTGGCTGGAGGAATGGCCCAGACTACTGCTGCAGCCTGAGGTGAGACCCAGTCAGTAGTTCCCAAAGGAACCGGGAGCCAGACCGAAGACCAACCAGCTACAAAGATGGAGGAAGAACCGTAGGTGCACACCAAACTGAGGGAGCACCCAGCACCTGAAGAAAACAACAGAAAAAAGAGGAGGATGGTCCTTGGACACAGAGGAGGACATTAGACTCACCCCAAAGAAGTCCCAAGGGCACACACTGATTAAGACTCCCCTGTCGGGAACAGATGAGGGGAAATCATCCTTGGAGGGGAAACTTTGCACACCCTTGATGCTGAAATCATACCTATGGAGATGGACATGATGGACCAGGACCAACAGATGAAGATCCACCACCAAGATCCAAAACCATCCAACCCTTGAAAGTGCATCCCTATTGTTGGAGGTCTGGGCAGCAACCAGACAGCCATAGCCCATGTTAACCCTCCCTCTGTTTGTGAAAGCACAGCAGAGCTCTGCTCTTGGACACCTGTATATATATATAGCTCTGATCTCTTCTTTTCTCTCCTTTTGTTTCTCCTCTTTTTTTCTTTCCACTTGCCTTTTTTACCCTCTCTCCTATATGATTTAGTATTACAGAATTTTGGATGTTCTTAGGGGTCGAGCGACAGACCTTTCTGTATCTTGTTGTGTAGAGTGGTTACATGTTGGTGGGGTTTGATGTGGCATGGGAATTTTGGGGGGCTAGGTAGGAGGGATAGTTACAGGGAGGGTTAGTCTTGCAGTTTTTTCTTCCTTTGAGTTTCAATGCTGGTCGGTGGAGAACATGTGTGACAATGGGGACAAACAGGCTGCGAGAGGCAGTCGACAATGGATTGGGCATCAACGCAATTACACAATGGCTGTGACGCCTACCCACATTACACCTGGGCTCACTGTACTAACGTGAAATGTGAATGGGTAGGGGAATAAAATTAAACGTGGGTTGCTAATGACCTACATCAAATGCCTACAACCCAACATAGTCATGCTACAGGAAACACATTTGCAGGGCACTCAATGTTGTTTTCTTGGGAGGGAAACATATGTGGCCCTAGCCATTCGTGATACACCTCAATTTCCAAGGGAGCGGCAATATTGATTAAAAAATCTCCCCCATTACAGTGACACAGAGATGGACCGACCCACAGGGCAGATATGTGGGAGTCAGGTGCATGTAGGCCAGGCAGGAAATTACCTTGATATGTGTCTATTCACCTCCCCGTCTTCAGGCCCCCACATTGGCCAAAGTGGTAGACCTTTTGTTGGAGATCCCCAGTTCCCTCCATATTCTAGGATTTTAATGATGTTATGCAACTATTGCTAGATCATTCCTAAACTAAAAAGGGAAATACACAAGCTACCCCACTGGCCCGATTTGTGGAGACAATGGGACTGTTGGACTTGTGGATACACAAACATCCCTATGCCAGACAATACTCATACATCTCTGTGGCTCACAGAGTCTACTCCTGACTAGACCACATCTTTATGCCTGATAGGGAGGTGGGAGAGGTGTTCTGGGTGGAGTAGTTAGCAAGAAGGTTGTCCGACCACTCGCTGCTTCTGTTTCAACTTTGGAAAAAACCCAGAGCTCCGGGCACCGGATGGAAACTGAATTTGTGAGAACTTTGCAATAAAGAGGTAGATAAGGGCCTCTGAGTGGAGACCAAACTCTTCTTTGAGGAACATACAGATACTGTTGACTCAAAAGTCATGTTATGGTAAGCTTACAAAACAGCCCTAAGACAGAGAGCACCAAATTTGTTACCCAATAAAAGAAGCAAGAGATAGCAGAACTAGAATACCTAGAATGTCAAATCCTCAACCTAGAGGAGTGGACGGTCTGCTCAATGGAAACCCCTACTTTTGATTCCACTACAAACCTTGTGCACAGAGTATGAGGACCTGGCACAAGATAACACTGCATAGCAGAGGTTGGTGACCCAGCACCATTTCTACAAAGTCAGAGGTAAAGCCGGGAAAATGCTTGCCTGGATCAGTAAAAGAGAAATGAAGCCAGATGGGTCCGTGAGATCCGTGATGAGGAAGTAGCCTCTCACACCAGGATGCTCATATTGTCCAAGCATTTGCAACTTATTGTAGGTCATTTTAGGAGGCTTGCCCGTTAAGTGACCACATAGCCATCACTCATTACCCAGATGGCTCTCTAGTACTAGGGCCTGCAGAGGTCAAAACCCTAGAGAGTGACTTTATCCTTGCTGAAATAGAGGAAGCAGTTCCCAAGCTCAGGATGGGTAATTCTCCAGGGTCCAATTGCACATTATCTCGATAGTCCCCATCTGTTAAACCACTCTATAGAAATAAACTAGACAGGTTTATTGTCCCCAGACCTCCGGACAGCCATCATTACAGTTATCCATAAAGCGGGAAAACCGCGTGACAGGTATGCCTCTTATCACCCAATATCACTTTTAAATATGGAAGTCAAAATTCTGGCCACTGTTTAGCTGACACGGTTGCGCTGGGTCATAACACTCCTCATTTAGAGAGACCAGTAAGAGTTCATGCCAGGGTGTTCCATCTGCCTCAACCTCTGCCATATCCACAACTGGATGTCAGAGGTTAAAAATCAACCGTCCCCTTATGTCTTCGTGTCCTTAGATGCACAAAAGGCCTTTAACATGGTCCATTGGCCTTTCTTAGACTGCACGCTGGTCAAGTTTGAATTTGGGCCTAAATTTAGATGCTGGGCATCGATCCTGTACCAATACCCTTTGGCAGCAGTCTGTGTCAATGGGTTGTTATCTTCTGAGGTTCCCATTGGCTGGGGAACCCAGCAGGGATGCCCCCCTCCCCTCTCTTATTTGCCCTTATGGTGGAATCCTTGGTGTTTCAGGTCTGGATGCACCCTGATATCCGAGGCTTCCAGGTCACAGCTACAGACGACACTTAGGACTGGAGAAGGTTTCCCTATATGCAGATTATATTCTTTTGTATATCATTTAACCCCTGACCACTATCCCCACCCTATTGCACATTTTGAATGACCACAGGAGACATTCAGGGTAAAAAATAAACTGGGACAAGTCTTCTATATATTTTCACCGGGGATTATGCAAAACTGCCCACCCCAACCACAGGACAATCTAAAGGTGTCCCTCAAGGGCTTTAAATACCTTAGCATCTTTATTATACCCCACAGAGAAGATTGTTACTGCCACAATCTGGGGAGTGTGGGGTCCAAGTTCCAAAAATATCAGAATGGTGGAAGAATCTCCCTTGTCGCTATAGGGCTGGGCAGCCCTCTTCAAGACGATTATCCTGCCACAATTACTGTACCACCTTCAAAATGCATACTTTTCACTCCTGAGGAACAAAATTCTCTAATTTGCAGTACCTTTTGTCGCAGAGTAGGCACCCGAGAATAGCTCTGAAGATCTTACAGCGAAACCCTTAGAATGGAGGAATTGCTCTCCCAGATATGGAAGACTACTACTGGGGGGCACATGATTCCAGTTAATGATGAGATCACACCCTGGTATGCTGCTCTCACCTACACTACCTCTATGGTGGCAAACGCTCACAACGCTTGCTCCCAGCAAACCAAGTGATGTTGGAAGTATGTGAAAGAGCAATAAAGATGATCTGTTGAGCTTGAAGATTGTGAAGGCAACATCACTCTGGAAGGGGTCATGGATGTCTGAGATTAACAAATTACATGGGGCCTGGAACCTAATTGGAATTTCCACTTTTCGGGACATCTTTGACAATGGGGAGCCTAAACCATTGGCATTTTTTTGTTCCTATTATAAACTGCACAAGTCCCAGTTTTTTATATATGTGCAATTAAAACATGCCTAAATCTGTTAGGGTCTAACTGGCACTGAGATCCCGGAATACGCCTCACTGGAAGGGAGACAGTTGCAAGAGGAACTCACGAAGAGGGCTATCTCACTCACTTATCGCACACTGAACAACAATATGACCAACAATTTACGTAGCCTCAGGGACTGCTGGGTGAGGGATGTGGATGAGCTTGAAGACATTTATTGGAAGGTGGTGCTGATGGATCCTAGGGAGGTTGTGCCTAATTCAATACAAAAACCTGCACAGGGTGCCGGTGGTGTTATGCTGATAGAGGGGACTTCATGCATACATTATGACATTGCCCTCCTATTCAGGGATATTGGAATCCGATCCTGGTAGAATTCAGCAGGATCCTGAGGGTGACACTCCAACTGACCCCAAATATGTCATAATGGGTATCCTAATATATGTAGATGTTCCAAGATCCCTCCTTCTTTTTAGCGCTCTGGAAATGTAGTTGCAAAACATGATGTGGCACAGGAGTGGAAGTCCTGACCCTTCAAGAATGGAAGAGAGGTATTGACCGCTACATGGCATCAGAGAATGTAACATATGCCAGTAGGGCTGCCCCTGAAAGTTTTTTGAAGTGTGCTATCATGGATCAGCTATTATGGGTTTGATCTAGTGGACGATGGCCAGAGCAGCGCACCAGACCAGAGAGTACATGAACAACACAGAGGGCCCTGGGACTGTGTGGCCAATACTCATGTCTGTGGAATTGAAGAGGGGTGTGTGAGAGTATAAATGTCTGTATTGTAACACTACGACTCTACATTGTACTGTGTTATACCACAATCCATATATATGTCCTCCACACCACTGTTTTTATGTTAATTTTTCAATGTGGTTACACTGAAAATCACAAAATAAAAAAGACATTTAAAAAAAATGGAAATTGACTAGAGATCTTAATGACAATTTAATGTGACATGCAGCTCCTGATTAATCTAAGTCAACATCTGTGATCCATTAACCTGTGAAGCACAGTGAAGATTTCTCCCTGATGAGTGGTGTCTTTTCTTGTAAACCAATAAATATCAGAAGTTTGGGGCACCGGAGCCAGAACCATAATTCAGTTTTAAACCTTGTTTGTTCTGTGATTTTCATGCTTTTAAGGCTGTACCTAATTTCAATCTACACTGCATATGCCTGGGGTTGGGAGCAGGGGCTGACCTGCACCCAAGTTCTACTCCTAGCCCGCAGGGTTTGCTTCACTAATGCTGTGCAAGGCAATTGCCCATGCTGCAGCCGGGACTGGTGAACCTGGCACTGTTAGCCAAAACACCAATAAGATTTTCATGCCTTAAACATCCCTTATGACTGTGGACATTTTGGGGCATATTTATACTCTGTTTGCACCGAATTAGTGTCATTTTTTTTAACTCTAATTCGGTGCAAAACTAACTCCATATTTATACTTTGGTGCTAGACCCCTCTAGCACCAAATTTATGGAGTTAAAGTCATTTTTTGAAAGTGGAGACCTACTTTGCCTTAATGAAATGCAAGGTAGGCGTTCCCGTGCAAAAAATGACTCTATGGCCTTAACGCCATATTTAGGGGCATATTTATACTCTGCAACATATTTATACTCTGTTTGCACCGAATTAGTGTAATTTTTTTTTTACTGTAATTCGGTGCAAAACTAACTCCATATTTATACTTTGGTGCTAGACCCATCTAGCACCATGGCCCTGATTTAAACTTTTTTTGCACCGCATTAACGTCATTTTATGACGCAAAAGTGGCGCAAACTTACAAAATATTGGCCCTTATTTATACTTTTTGCTGCAAAACTGCACTAACTCAGTTTTGCACCAAAAAGTTTAGCACCGGCTTGCACCATTTCTGTGCACCAGCCGGGCACCATATTTATGGAATGGTGCAAGTCGGTGCACAGGGTAGGCTAGAGTTTAAAAAAATGACTTTAGTCGGGTGGGGCTGGCAGTATAGAAGAAGAGGGTTTAGCACCAAAAAATGGCTTTAGGCAGGTTAGAGTAAAAAAAAATGACTCTAACTAGATTAGCGTCATTTTATGGTGCTAAACCTACCATGCCACATGACTCTTGCCTTAGAAAAGGCAGGAGTCATGCCTACTACCCCAGTGGCCAGCACAGAGGACAGGGGTCCCCTGGGCATGGCCATTGCACCCTGTGCCATGTATGGGGGCCCATTTCAGGGCCCCCTATGGCACTTTAAAAAATAAAATGCACTTACCTGTACTTACCTGGGATGGGGTCCCCCATCCTCGCAGTCCCTCTAGTGTGGGTGGGGGTGCCCCTAGGGCCTAGGGAGGGCACCTCTGGGCTTATTCTATGGTGTTCCACCATGGAAATAGGGCCACAGGTCCCCTAACGCCTGCCCTGACCCTGGTCTTAAAAAATGGGGCAAAGCAAGCTTTGCACCATTTTTTGACCCCTCCTCCCTCCCTTGCACCATTTTTACATGGGAGTATAAATATGGTGTTAAGGCCATAGAGTCATTTTTTTGCACGGGAACGCCTACCTTGCATCTCATTAAGGCAAGGTAGGTTTCCACTTCCAAAAAATGACTTTAACTCCATAAATTTGGTGCTAGACGGGTCTAGCACCAAAGTATAAATATGGAGTTAGTTTTGCACTGAATTAGAGTAAAAACAAAATTACGCTAATTCAGTGTAAACAGAGTATAAATATGTCCCTTAGCGTCAAAAAATGATGCTAATCTGGTCATAATCATTTATTTTGACTCAAAACTGCCTAACGTCATTTTTTTTTAAGCTAGCCTACCCTTTGCACCGGCTTGCACCATTCCATAAATATGGTGCCCAGCTGGTGCTAAAAAATGGTGCAAGCCGGTGCAAAACTTTTTGGGGTAAAACTGCCTTAGTGCAGTTTTGCACCAAAAAGTATAAATAAGGCCCTTTGTTTCCACACAGCAAAACTCAGGAATATTTTTGCATATGGGCTTCAAAATGTTTTAAGGTATCCTTATCACTAAGCTATTTTACAATTATGAGTCAAACAAGTTTAGCAATTATCAAATAATGAATGCAATGAGTTGGAGCTAAATTCCAGATACTAACACAATAGAAAGAAATCAAAGATATGAGGATTTCAAAAAGTGTTCATGCATCCTTAGCATTAAGCTATTTTACACTTAGGAGCCAGTCAAATTTAGGAATGATTAAATAGTGAATGCAATGAGTTGGAGTCAAATTCAAGATAATAATACAGTAGGAAGAAATCTAAGATGCAATCAGAAATATCTTACCAGTCTTCAGTTTGTCTTTTTGGTATTTTAATCGTCATTGCCTTGTTGGAAATTGGCAACTGCATATTATCGAATAAATAAGTCCATCAGGTTCTGAACAAAGAGAGATGAAACCATTATTCCAAAAAATGAACCAAGAAAACTCTTCAAACCTCACATGCATATGCTTACAGCCAACATTATGGAATCCAGCCAAAACATCTTCAGATTCTTCAACACTAAAATAAGAGCAGTAGAACTCTTGTTAGGCTCAACTTGCTAAACTAATCCAGTAGATCAACTAACAAAGAAATCCTTCTTAAATGGGTTGACTTTCAAAAATTAACTAAAGTTGGTATAATTACCACCATCTCCAACCTAAACCCTTCCTACCACTTTTCTTACCGTATTCAAGGGAAACTTCTCAAAATAATCAGTGATCCATACACTCCTCACATAACCAAAATCATATATGACTGTCTCACTCAAGTGACAGTCCCACACGATCTCAAAATAGAGCAAATATCTCCTCTACTAAAAAACACAGATACAGAAGACATGAACAACTTCTACCAGTATGCAGTTTTCTATCCACGGCAAAAGTATTGGAAAGCTGTGAAGAAAAACAACTGAACACCTGCATAGAAGAAAACAACCTGCTTCACCCACACCAATCAGGATTCAGATCGGATGCAGCATAGAATCCGATATGGTACACATTATGGTTGACGCATTCCCCAATTTAGACAAAGGCAAATCATACCTGTTTGTCTACTAGATCTATCAGCAGTATTCAACAGCATCAGCCATACATCACAGATAAAAATCTTATAGAAAATGATGGGCTTTAAATGCAGGGTGTTAACATGGTTCGAATCATACCTTTCAAACCACTTACAATTCATAAAAATAGCTGATGACTTTTCAACACCCTAACCATTCAAACATGGAGACCTCCTCCCCTGAGGACATTAACTCACCGGGATTAAAAGACCTTCATTCATGGGTGACCTAATGCCACCTTAAAACTAACCCACAGAAAACCAAATTTGTCATAATTTTACCAGCCACCCTTCCCACAGTAACTCCCATATAAAGTAATGGCTGAATTATGCAATCTTTATGGACAAAAGCCCTTAATTATTGAATCTAAAGGTTCTTGTCAATGTTTCATCCTTGATAAGAACCTCAAGCAATCAATCAATCAGGCACATGTAAAAGGCAACCTGTCACCCATGGGGTCTCAAGGCGCTGCCATGGGTGTGCTAATCACTCACAAAAGACAGGTTTTGAGATCCTTCCTGAACTGCTTCAGCGAGGCGACCTGTCTGAGGTTAAGTGGGAATGTGTTCCATGTCTGGGCTGTAAGGTAAGAGAAGTATCTGCCTCCAGCTGTGCTCTTCCTGACTCTGGGGATGGTGGCAAGGGCGAGTTGGGAGTATCAGAGGTGCCTGGTGGGGTGTAGAAGATCAGGCAGTGGCTGAGGTAGTCTGGTCCAATGTTGTACAGTGCCTTGTAGGTGTGTGTCCGTAGCTTAAAAGAGATGTCTTTGATGACCGGGAGCCAGTGAAGGTCTCTGAGGTGGGCAGAGATGTGGATGTGACGGGGGTTGTCCAGGATGAGTCTGGTTGTTGCGTCTTGCATGTAGCTGTTTTGGGATGCCAGCATAGAGTGTGCTGCTATAGTTCAATTTGCTGATGACAAGAGCATGGGTGACCATTCTTCTTGTCTTGGTGTGGATCCACTTAAAAATCTTCCAAAGGAGATGCAGAGTGTGGAAGCATGATAATGAGACAGCGTTGACTTGATGGGTCATGGAAAGCGTGGAGTCCAGGATGATGCCCAGGTTGCGTGCATGGTTGGTGGGGGCGTTTCTTTGGATGGATGGGCACCAGGAGTCGTCCCATGCAGAGGGAGTGGAGTACGAGGATCTCAGTCTTGTCCGTGTTTAGTTTGAGGCAACTGGTTTCCATCCTGGCAGCTATTGCTCTCATTCCGTTGTGGAAATTTCTCTTGGCTCTTGAAGGGTTGTTAATCAGGGAGAGGATCAGTTGGCTGTCGTCGGCATTAAAGACGATGTTTAGGCTATGCTGTCTAGTGATTTTAGCGAGTGGGGTCATGTAGATGTTGAAGGGGGTTGGGCTTAGTGAGGATCTCTGGGGTACTTAGCAGCATGTTTCTTTGGATGCCGAGGTGAACAGTGGGAGTCCGACTCTCTGAATTCTTCCGATTGAGGAAGGATCATATCCATTCCGGTGCAGGGTGGAGTAGGAGACTGTGTCAAATGCGGCGGAGAGGTCGAGAAGGATGAGGGCGGCCACTATGGTGTGGATGTCATTGGTGGCTGTGAGGAGGGCTGTTTTAGTCCTGTGATCGCTCCTGACTCCAAACTGGAATGGGTCCAGCATGTGATTTGACTAGAGGAATTCAATGAGTTGCATGTTAATGACCTTTTCTGTTACCTGGGCTGAGAAGGGAAGCAGGGAGATAGGTTTGTAATTCTTCATCTCCCTTGGGTAGACAGAGGGTTTCTTTAGGAGCGGGTTGATCTCTGCATGCTTCCAGTCAGATGGCAGTTTTGGTGGAATGGTTGATAGTCTGGCAGAGCTCTTGAAATGGTGGTGCTGGCCAAGTTGAAGATGTGATGTGGGCACGGGTCCAAGGGTGCCCCTGAATAAATGGAGTTCCTGAGTTTCCAGGTGTCTTCTGTGGAGATAGGGGTCAATGGTTTGGGGTCTGATGCGGCAAGGGGTCCGTGGTGATGCTGGTGGGCGGCAGGGGCTGGTTTCAGTTCTTGAATCCTGTGTATAAGGCCTGGATTTTCTAGTGGAAAAAGGTGGTGAGGTTGTTGCAGAGGTCTTAAAGGGCAATTTCTGAGGTGTCTATTCCAGGGTTCATGAATTCTGTAACTCTGGTAAAACGCTCCTTGCTGTTGCATGCATTGGTGCTGATGCGTTCTTGGATGGCAGTTTTCCTGGAGGCTCTGATGCGCTGGTGGTACGTGGTGACTGAATCTTTGTAGTCTGTGCGGTCTACAGTTGTTTTGCTGTTTCTCCATTTTCATTCCAGTCATCTGCAGGTGTGTTTTGACCCTTGTAGTTCTGTTGTGAACCAGCTACATCTCTTACAGTGTTGGTTTCCAGCAGGTTTTCCAAGGGGGGCTATGATGTTAGCACATTCTGTGACCCAGCGGTGCAGGTTGCCTGTTGAGTCGTTTGTGTTCGTGGCATCCACTGGGGGAGAGGCTTAATGCGTGAGTGTGTTAGGCTTCAGTGACTTTGTTCCAGTTTCTGCCACGGGGCCGGGGGCATGGTGGCATGCGGCGGTCTTCGGGAAAGCAAATTAGAGGCATTGGTGGTCGGTCCAGTGGTGTTCAGAGGTGTGTGAGATGGTGATGTTGTTTCTTGCCGAGAAGACGGGGTCGAGGGTGTGAGCTGCTGAGCGAGAGGGGAAGCTTACTAGTTGCTTGAGACTGAGGGTGATGAGGCTGTCCAGGAGAATTGTGATGTTTGGGTCATCATGGTTTTCGAGGTGCAAGTTGAGGTCACTGAGTAGGGTGTAGTCTGTGGAGGCGAGTGTGTGGGGGCGACAAGGTTGGCAATGGTTTTGCTGAACTGGGACCAGGGCCTGAGCGGTCTGTAGATGAGCGTGCCACAAAGGGAGGTGTTCCTGTAGACTATGGTGATGCCTCTTCCATGTCTTTGTGGATGATTTTGTAGCTATCGGTAATGGCAGTGGCAATGTCCGGGCTGAGGTGGGGGTGATCCAGGTCTCTGTGAGGAAGGCGATGCCAGAGGCGATCTAGTCGGGGAGGTCCCAAACTTCTACCTTCACACCTCTAAATATCACCTTGCCCCACCAACAGCATTGATAAACTCTTCAGCAGGCCTGATATCAGGAAACAATAGACAAGAGCACATTGCCCCCATGCTGGACAACCTCAATTGGCTTCCAATCAAAGCCAAAAACGTCCTCAAGCTGGCATGTAGCATCCAAAAAGCCGTTAACCATGGAACTCCAACCTACATGGCCCGCAAACTAAAACTCTGAAGCAGATAATGCAAAAGCGCTGAATCTTTACATCTCCTAACACTTCTGTTCAGAAAATCACACACAATAAACCAATCCTTCTCAGGCACAAAAGAACTAATATCCCTCCAAATAATTTTCAAGAAGGAACTCAGAATTTACCTCTCCATTCATTTTTTACAATCTTGAATCGCATCATCTAGCCCACCACTCAGAACTACATCTCAACTCTGAGACATCCCCAGGAGTACTCCAAATCACCAATACACCCACACACCCAGGGACAACCAACCTCAATCACCCTCTCTTACATGAAACCTGTTACCTACTTCAGTCTGGTTAGCACTATATAAAACCACACATAATTTAAAATAAACAAATCAAAGTATCGCCTGTCCAGAGTGTGATATCAATTAGGATTAAAATATGTCTAGATTGAAGGGAGGCTTAGTTATGAAATCCAAAGAATATTTTCCCAAAAAGGTTTTACGGTTAGTGAGTGAGGTAATAGACCATGCTGTTGATGCATGTTTAAAGTTGACCTTGTTTTAACCTTGACATATGAAATGTGTCACATCTAAGGAATAGCATCTGCTATTCTTGTATTATTGTACAAACTGATACTGGCATCTCTTTCCTTGACCTTTTAATATAGCTCTAATTGTCAGTTTATATGTGTTTATTGGTGTATTGCATTACCAGATTGATAACGTACAAGTAGACTTAGTCCCTCGTTATGACTTTGGCAGGCGGTGGACGCCGTCCGGCAAAGTCCTGCATCAGGATGACCGCATACTACTATGCATTTCCTGCTGGGCTGGCGGGCGGAATCAGCATTTCTGCCCACCGGCCCAGCGGTAAACCCACCACAACAGTGACGCCAGCTCTTAGTAGAGCTGGCGGCAATGTTGCGGTGCATCGGGTGCAAAAGCACCCGTTGCGCTTTTCACTGCCCTTAATTCGGGCAGTGAAAAGCGCAACTGGGCTGTCCATGGGGGCGCATGGGCACTGCGGGGTCCCTCATGGGGCCCCCGGGACCCTGTTTGTGCCAACCTTTGCATGGCAATGAGACTGCCATGCAAAGGCTGACAGAAACGGCGGTCATAATTGAGACCGCAGGCATCGCCAGGCTATCAGCTGCCGGCACCCTGGCAGTGCCGGCAGTCGGACCCCCCCTGTCAGTGGTGGTCCGAGCACCACCGCAAGTCTGGCGGTCCATGCACTGCCAGACTCGTAATGAGGCCCTTAATGTCTAACTATCATATACATTAGTGGCAGCATGTAATTTCCAGTGAGCTATTAGTTAACTGGATTGAGAATTTTTAGTGAAAGCAATCTAAAAAGATTAAATTGGTCAGTTTTTTTCTTATGCAAATCTTGGTCATACACTAATGTGAAATATAAATATATTGTTTCACATCCTGTTTCTACATTGGGATTTTGTATTTGTGTACTTGACTTGCATTTTTTTTCGTTCATTTTTCTGTAGTACAGACAAGACACAATGTGACAGAGTGTAAACGGGGATGTTCTCCGACCTCTGATCAGTCCTATTTCGAATCTCTCTAAAATTGATCTTCACATTAATAGAGTTTACTTTGGGTCTGGTACTGCTAAACAGCTCCTAATGAGCAAATTAGTAGAATGAGCAATGAACAATGAAAGATATGAAAAAACTCTGAATAATGAATTAAAACTTTATATGAGATTTGAACCTAAAGACATTGTCAACTAAATTAATTCAAATGAATTAGGTCTGCCTTAGGAGAAGTGAATTCACTCAGGAGGCATGGGTTAAACCCCACTAAGTAGCACATTAAGTGGTCAACTGAGTCAGAAAGAATGTCTGAGTGAACTAGTTAGCAAGAGAGGTTGAGTGAGTGACAATGCAAGTGAGTGACTCAAAGAGCAAGTTGGTTGTTTATGCTGCACACTCTGTACTGTAAATTACTCCTAGGCACTAACAAATATCTCTATTTGACATGTTCCATCAACATTAAAAGTTAAACAAACCATTTTGCCAAGTATAGTGGCAAAAGTTTCAAAGGAAAGAGATTGGGAGGCACCTGTTCACTAGAAATATAATGGTCAGGTTCAAGGTGACTTGGGTGGAGCCCAAACAATCTTCTTGACCAAATAATGCCACAGAATAAACTGTTATCGCACTGATAACAACCTCTTTGTACAAACAGACTATTTTGATTGCATGAAAAAGCAAGGCAAGTGTTGGAAGTTCCACGTCTGCATATACTATTGTTCACTCAATAGTTTCATTGTATTTCTGATGTTGGCTGAAAATATTTACTTAGCACTTACTTTTTGACTTTGCGTGATGTTTACTAACATAGAATGCTTGTAAATTCTATGGTTCAGTTTGAAATTGTGAATATTATCAAGTAGTCTGCAGCAATTCAATTGGTAAGGGAAAACAACTGAAATTGGTGTGTTGGATGTATTGCATGTTGTCATGTGTTTGATGGTGCACTCCTAACATTGCCTACTTTATGAAAGCTTTATTTGAAACAATTGGAGGGGTGGAAAAGTAGGCCATTTTGGCACATAATGTTACCTATTTGGAAAGAGAATCAACAGTGCCCAAGAAACTTTGAAAAAGTTACAATCACACAAATGTGCTTCAAAATAGGTAGTAGTGAGGTATACGTATGCATGTTAGGGTATATGTCAATCCATTGTAGAACAGAAACCTAGCTGCAAAGCAGTGCTTTATTATAGTGGGGTATGACTTTAAGTCATAGGTGAGTGGAGTGTCTCTTCAATAGCAACCAAACCTCTGAGGGAGGTGTTTGAATAAACTGTCAAGCACAGATATTGAAGAGAGAAAACTATGTAAGTGCATCCTTTTTTTAGGTGAACACAGCTTACAAGGTCTAAAGCTGTGTCCACCTATTTGAGCACACAGATGTTTATCTTTGACAATAAATATCATTAGGCCACAATATCTTTGCTCACAAAAATACTTTTCACTTACATCTCAGCTATCCTTGCTGCGCCATGGTAGGATAGGTTTTAAAATCTAGATCAAATTCTAGGAAAAGTGGATGATTTAGGACTTATCTGTGACTGAAATGTCATGAGAAGCTAAAACTTTATTTATACACTAGAGCACTTAGGGCCATATGTACGAACACATTTTCCCATAGACATAGAATGGGTAAAACCCTTTGCTACATCTGACCCTTATTTCCATGTGGAACAATTGATAGGCTAGACCAGTATGGTAACATGTTGTCCTGAGTGAAGCCTTCCCTTTTGTGGAAAGTATGTTATTGTTAAAGGTTCTCCTGTAGGCACAATGCCTAGACGTAACTATGAATTAACTATTCAGACTAAGTAGATACAATTATTTCATGGTAGAAAAATACTGAAATACTATATCAATATGATTCTGCAGATGAAGGGGAGCTCTAGCATATTGAAACATTTATAACTAATATATTGCATGTTTGATCATATAAAGTCATTCTGGATCAGTTAGAGTAGATGTCTCCAAGAAGAATTAATCAACACAATTTAACCCTACAAACTCAATGATTATTGAAGTGTGCAAGTAAATTTAGGACTTGAGTTTGTTGAAGATACTTTCTTTCTAATCTGTGAAAATGTGTTAGTAGTTCATTAAACAAAATAAAATATTCAAGGAATGAAAGGGTCCTTTAGATCTCCAATTCTCTCCTTATTACGTTCAACTGTGCTTTGTTTTTTTTCTATTCTTGAACTGCCTAAGATTTTCCTCCTTTCAGAATACTTCATGCTCACAGGCCAAGCCCATACAAGGCTTCTCTACCACCACCACAAACAAGAAGATATCTGGAGTGCCTTGTCAGGAGAGTTGTCTTAAGGTTTGAAGTATGGAGTATGATTTGATTACCAGGTTATCTTGATTACCAGGTTATCTGAAGCCACCCTCATGTGGTAAAGTATAATAACAATACATAAAGACCAGTGCAGGTTTGCAGCTGAATGTAACAGTCGACTATTTTGTGAGTGGATATCCAGAAATAGAAGAAAGATGGATACCTGGTGAGTTATCAAGAAAAATGTATTGTTGAGACTTTCAAACTGCTTCCAAAGATTGTCACATGAAATATAATTTGAATTCACTAAAACAGTCGTAACCAGGGCAGGCGCTTTTAAGGTAAAATCTAGATGGAAATGTCAAGAGACAGAATAACACCAAAGGTGGTCAATTGGCAAAAACGAGCTGGAGTACCTGAAGTGAGAATTTGCCCATAAGTGTTGAGGGTGTTTTAGGGAAGCATACATCTTCTTAAATGAGTTTAAAGTAAAAAACACCATATCAGTAGGGACAACTTGTATTGAACACACATGCTCTGCACTTTCATTCATGCAAACCATCATTATTAAGATGCATCTGTTGGCTTGTAAGAGTGGCACTTTTGACAAGTAGCTTAGTTTTTTTTTGGTAAAGTTTCCATTCTGCTATACCATGACAATGCAAGCAAGCACTGGAAAAAACAGTTGCTGCTGCCTATTAAAACTATCGACTTTGCCATTTTTTATCACGTAGATCAGGATCGCAAATGCACATGTAGATGATTTGGTCACCTTGTAAAGAATTAAAGTGAAAGAAAAAGCATTCAAACTAAAAATATCTTTACAAGATGTTCACATCCTTATGGAATCATTATAGCCAACTTTGAATGATTTTTCACAAAGAAAAAAAAATTATTGAAATATGGCAATCTTTCATGTGCAATTGATGATGCAGAAATGAAGGTTTTACATTTATTAGCGCATAAACGTAGTGCTGCAATAATCAGGTGTGACTTTAACCGAACTAATATAGATTGTACGGGGACAAATGTGCCCTCAGAGTAGTTCGCCAACATTTATAAGCGTGCTTTATATAACGTGATGTACTAGAATTGTACTAATCTGACATAACCGTAAACGTGTGCCATGATTTGGTTGTTTGAAATGTTTTAACTTAGCATAACTTTAGTGGAGGCTTCGGCCTAGTTGCCTTGTCTCACGGTTTAGATGCTCGTGTTTTTCCGATGTGCTAATAAACGTGTATTCTTGCTTGAAGCTGTACTTTTCCAGCGAGATCGGTTCACATGCTTATCTTTAAGGTTTCGTGCCAGCCTGGCATCTTCTTCTTTGCTCCAAGGTCAATCTGCAGGTGCAGACAATGGACGCTCTGAAAGTGAGTTAATTGGTAAAATATGTTGCAACTTACGTATGCCTAGGTAGAAGCTTGTGAACTGTTGCTTTTGATTGGACAATTTGAAGCCAACCTATGAACCCTCCAATGGAAGACCCTACTGGATTTGAACTGTTGTTTATTTAAACCTGGTGCACGAAAGGAAAGCAGCCATTTTTTGCCATTGCCATTACCCGGACATTACCCATCGGACATTTGCCATTTTTGCCATTACCAGCCATTTTACCCGAACATTATTGCCCATTGCAGACATTATGGCCCATCTTGCCGACTTCGTCATTTTGCCATCTTCTACGATGCCAAGTGATGTTCGATGAGACTTTGATGCTTTCTCTAATCGAGAGAAAGAGACTTTAAGTAATTCTCGCCCTAGAGACTTTAACTTTGATCTGCCCTTTGCATGAAGTAGTTTTGTCCTTTTACCTTGCCGCTGTGAGGCAATTGCCCCGTCCACCCTGCCCCTTTGCCCCCGTCCCATGCTGATCGAAGCCGGTACCTGTGAGACGAAGACTTCCTTGAATGCTGATTGAATTTGGTAAATATGAAAGAAAAATGTACAATTGCATTGTGTTTCTTTTTAGGTAACCAACTGCTGATTTTTGATAAGAGCCCTAGTTAGGAGTTTTCCAAATTAATGTTGCTAAATTGTTTTTGCATGAAGTCCCACAGATGCTAATTTGAGGTTAGATGAGGATTCATTTGTTGCACGATGCAATTTGAGACCTTGTTATGCTGACTAATGTATGCAATTAGCTCATTACAGATTATAGTTTTAGTGGTTTGCGTTGCTATCATCGAATGCATTGTTATTCAAATGCTGCATAGATTGCATCTTTTTCGCCGTTATGGACAGCTATTAAAGTTCATTTACATATATCATTTGGTGTTGAGACACATTTATATTGTGCTAGCTTTGTTAATATAGGGAAATAAATTCATTAACTTTGAATGAACTGGTGTGGTTATTCATGGCCGAAAGGTCATGGTTCGCCGAAATGTTTTCTGGATTAATTGTAAAGTGTTATGTTGATCAGGGCATTGCTTATGTTCGTTATTGATTATTGATTTGATTACATTGATTACTCTCGGGTGAAGAGAGCCCCACTTGGTCAAAAGATTCATCGACCCAAGAGCATCCAGATACATGTAATTTATTAGGTACGGAACGCTCTATCACAAGCATATGCAGCAGCCATCTTTATACTTTCCTTTCCAAGATTCCAGTGACCGTTTCAGAATGCAAAACTAAAATTCGAAGTATGCATTTGATGCCTCGCAAAAAACGCAAGGAAACACTCTGGAAGCACATGCAACTGGAGGGCCCTCGCAAAACTTTAATTATAAATAAAATAAGAAGTAGTGGAAAGATAAGAGAGCTAGTAAAAATATACATTCTCATGGAATATTGAAATTAAAAAAGTAAAACAGTACTCGAAAACTAAAATTGTGAATGGCTTACAGTTTATTTATCACATTTCAAAAAGTCATCTGGTAAAGCATATTTTCTGGAGTAGGTTTTGTACATCAGCTTTCAAATATCTGATCAGACATGTTTAAATAAATAGGTGAAAGAATCTCACTAAAAAATATAAATGGTTGTGTCACTTGATATTTTGTATATTAGAATTGAACTAAGAGGCCTCTTGCAACTGTGTTTTTCAAGATATTTTTATTGAACCCTACGGAAGTGGTAGGAGCCCAAGTTAGGGTGTAGCCCTAATCGGGATGGCCATTTCCTTTTTCAACTCTTTGGCAGAATTGATACTTTGATAATAGTTCCCTCACGACAACAAAAGAAAGATACAACTCATCCAGTCCAAACATGTTGTGACCAAAATGCACCAGGGGGTAGTATAAACACAAGAACTGAGAGGAAAACTATCAAACCAGAATCAAGGAGCTTCCATAGATATAAAGCCATACAATTATGAACCATGGGTGAACCCAACCCACTACAAGCCTACAAGGATAATTTAAGTCTCTTTACTGTCAGTCAGTTAGATCTGTCTGGAAGCAAGACCTAAAAGGAATTACTCGCAGTACTCAAATAAATGAAAAAAATTACTTTCTACAATATTTATAACTTGAATTTTTCATCAACATATGCTACCGCAAATGATGCAACAGCATAACTGTGTAAGTATCTCTGATTAATTGTATGCAAAAGAAATATGCTAATTTTATTAACCTGTAAAAGATTAAAGGCCAGATTAACCCCGGTGTAATTTTACCACGTAATCTATTGTAACACACAAAACTTCACATCATTTGTTAAGTGGATGGCACAACTTGCAGGAAAAGGTGGATTGCAATTTCCTAAACATATATGCGTTTTGCAGTAAAACACTTAAATAAAATGCATTCACATATCACGTAAACCTTAATTTAACTTTTAAGTGCCATGCGTTCCATCACAATACTAAGAAACATACATCAAAAAATGAGTTGGTATTTACCTTTTAATATTTTTTTAATTTTCAGCTAAGCTTCTGTAAAGGCGGTAGGACAATATATATCCCATTTTAGTCTTTTTCTATTTCGAAAAATAGACCGGTATCCAGTTACCGACCTAGGAACAGTTGCAGGAGTGTATACAAACATAAGTAGAGAAAAGGATCCGCATACTAATTGAATTGTCCACTTCACTTTGCTTATTCTGTGGCGAAAACTCCCGAGTAAATCCTGTTTTTGGCTGGGCAGGATTAAAGTCTATTTGAAGTTGGAATCTATAGCTGCCTTTTCACAGTAAATTGACCTTGCTTAGTTCAGCCAATGTCATAAGGCTGTACTTTATCTGGGCTGAGAGAGAGAAAATCGCAAATTGCTTCTGCACGATTAGTTCAGCCACTTCAAACGTGTGTTTCTTCTGAGCTGGCGTCCACACTTGTTGCTGCAGATATGTGCTGCTAGGAAGCCTAATCTGTAGCTAAACTTCTCCAACTATGTAACCCTTTAACTACTAGAGCGATACTGTCAGGGGTTCGGAGCTGCAGTGTAAAGTGTTCCAATTTACATAAATATAAAATAAAGGTTATACTAGTAATACCTTTGTTATATAATCAGTGATCGCAAACGGCTCATAAGCAAAGTACAATATTTTGAAATCTAGCTTTAGATTTGAATGAGCGTAAAAAAGTTTGCAAACCCGTTTTTACCCACATGTTCGGTTCATGCGACATTAATGGATTTAATATTTGAATAACAGTGGAATATACTAAAGGCCATAACCATAGACTAAGCTTATAGTAGTCATTTTGTAGACCTAAAATGAACGAAAGACTGAGTAGAACCACTAGATTCGACCCTGTAAGCATTAGGTTTACAAAGACCCCTGGAATGTATGCTTCAGTATACTGAGCTATCGATTCAACCAACAGGTAAATCGTTCAGTCTGGGCTTGGTGAAAACATAAAATCTGCTCATTGCTACTGCAGATTTCCATGAAGATGCCGTTCAAAACAACGTTATCAAGGTTCCGTCTGGTTGTATTGTCCAAAGTCATCGCCATTTTGGTTGTAAACACACAGCTTACATACATACACAGCTTACGTACAGCTGTATGACGCACAGTATATGTGTATCCAAAATGCAAAAAGCACACAGCTTACATACATACACAGCTTACATACAGCTGTATGACGCACAGTATACGTGTACCCAAAATGCAGTATTTTTTTTATCACTATGCAGAACCTCTTTGCATTTATTTTACTGTGTCTGTGTTCATCAACTGGATGCTCATTTCAAATGCTACTGCAACCACCTGATACTTAAAATAGAAACAGCTGCTAGCCTAAACATATACGTTAACAGGGGTGACCTTGAGGTAATCCTGTTTCAAGTATAGGAAAACAAGATCACATCAGAGAAAGGTAGCCCAGAAATTGTTACTAAAAACTCTGTGACTGCTAACTCAGTGGAAAATGATTCTCCTTCCTCCCCATCAGTTATTCGAAATATAATTTTATATTGGCAAGGTCTATTCTGCTGCGGGCTTAATTAAAGTGTATGGAAGAGGAGCACAGCAAAATATGATGTTAATATCGGTTCTTTAGGATAATATTTCCTAACAGGCTGAACAACTGTAACACTCGGACTAAGTCATTTTTCAAAACAGATAAGAGTTTAGATGCATAAGATCATTTTAAAAGTGGAAAACGGTGTACGTTTAAGCACCATTTGTTAAATTAGTTCTTTACACTAATCAGGAACACTGCATGAATGTAAAAGTACTTCACTACTGTAAACCATGATTGGAAATTTGAGAAAAGCAAATACTCTACAGGTGTTGCCTTCTATCTGCTTTTAATATCGACTTCCTACAGCTCCACTGTGTACGGTGCCATGAGTGTGTGAAGCTCTACTAATTTGTCTTCTTTTACATGAGGTAGGATGAGGTTCTATCACCTATTTTCATTATTCTGAATGTATGTTGGACTGGCAAGTTAAAAGGCCATTCAGCCGATGTGACTCCTGCCATTCATGGATGGCCCACCATGTTGGTGATGTATTCATTGCATTGTGGAAGGAGGGAGTGCAGTTTTCTGGTGCAGTCTACAGTTCTCCCAGTTGTGGTTTTCCAAATGTGCATTGGTGAGAACATTAATCTGCTTTACCTGTGCAGTTTGCCTGTTGTCTACTCACTGTTTTGTTTGTTGCTGTACCATGGTGTGTTAAGGGTAGTAGAGGAAAAGAAGGGCTGTGGTTCAATGCATGCGATGGGAGAGGGACAAGCCTATGTTTATTTGGAATTTTACCATGGACCAAATTTATCTGTTTGTTTTTGATGCTTTTGGCATTTGCTGCACCTTCAAAAAATGAAGTGTGACCTGCACAACCAGAAAATTATACAAATTAAACAGAAATATTTAACCAAACTCTAGTCAAAATCTTGCTTGCCACAGAGTAATGTGCCCTACCTAAAGCACATAATAACTACAACTGACAACCAATCCACTCTCCTGGTGAGGTCCCAGTGTGCACAGCATCAAACTTGTCATTAAACACAGTTAAAAACAGTAAATCAATATATCACAAAGTACATCAAATGTTTAATATCAGTTACATTCAGTTTGGTACACATCTGTATTTTCATGGGTAACTCAACACTTAGGCCCTCATTATGACAATGGTGGTAAGTGCTGATTACTGCCATGCTGACTGCCGCCAACATGCAGCGACTGCAGTGGTATACCGCTACGCGTATTATTACCCACACATAGAAATCTGCCACTATACAGACACACACACACGTCCGCCAGCCCAAAGGTCAGTGATAAAATGGCGGGAATAAAACCCACACCGTTACACCAACAGAAATATGCCCACAGCATTATGACCCATGAATCACCGCGGCGGACATTCAACCGCAGTAAACCATTGGCGCTCAAAATACACACACACATACAAAACAACACCACATTGGACAATTCAAACTACACACACCTGACACATATACACACACCACACCCACAACACCATAAAACACACACCCGCATTACCCACAACCCTTTACGACAAAATAAAATTGACAACTGAGAGAGAGACACGCCAGGAGCACCCACTGAATCAGAGCCACAGAACACCATCACCCATACACCATCCACGAACCTCACAGCACACACCCCAACACATCACCCCACACACCCTAACACCCACCACTCACACTACACCCATGGTACCACAAAGACACCCCAGGTTCTCAGAGGAGGAGCTAAGGGTCATGGTGGAGGAAATCATCCGGCTAGAGCCACAGCTATTCGGATCACAGGTGCAGCAGACGTCCATTGCTAGGAAGATGGCACTATGGCAGAGAGTCGTGGACAGGGTCAACACCGTGGGACAGCACCCAAGAACAAGGGATGACATCAGGAAGCGGTGGAACGACCTACGGAGAGTGTGTGTTTCGTGGTAGCAAGACACCAGATAGCTGTACAGAGGACTGGAGGCGGACCCCCACCTCCTCCCCCACAACTAACAACATGGGAGGAGCAAGTGTTGGCAATCATGCATCCTGAGGGCCTAGCAGGAGCAGCAGGAGGACTGGACTCTGGTAAGTCAAATCTTTACTACTTTCACCCCCCTTACCTGCATGCCATCACAAACTCCTACCCCTACCCTCACCCAAATCACTCCACCACCTCACATATATCCCACCATCACAACCCACCCATCCCAATACCAATCCCTGCATGCAACACCAATGCATGGACCTCCATCACAGACCTGCATGGACACCCATCACCACAGCATGCACACTAGTGACAATCACTTAGCCAACCAAATCACAACTCACACAAGCCAAAGCTGCCTTGGTAAGAACAACCATAGAGGGAAACATTCCCATGCAAAATATGTCACATGCAGAAACAATAACACTGCATTTAGATCCCCACAGGACCCCCACACAACGTCACCAGAGAGGAGGTACCAACAACAACCAGTCCCCCCACAGAAGAGGCCCACAGTGATGACAACACCTCTGCACGCCTGGATCAGGATGACCAACCTGGCACATCAGGGACCTCTGGACAGTCGGTGACCCAGCCACAGTCCCAAACCACCACAGAGCCTCCCCCCTCAGGAAACACCACCACAGCACCCACCCAGCAGGCCCATACCTCTGTCCCCAAGACATGTCAATCAGCAGTGTATCCACCACTACAGGGACCCCAGGCAACCCCACAAACACAGGACGACCTGGGGTCAGTGGTAGTGGGCACACAGTTCATGGGACAGAGGCACAGGACAACTGGGAAGCTGGGAGGACTGCAGTGTGACGGGGGAGGACAGGCCAAGGAAACTGACTCTCCACGAGGCACTCACCAACTTCCTGGGAGCATACAACCATTCCCAGCAAACCATGGGCCAGATACTGGCCAAATTGCAGGAGACCCAGCGGCTGCTGGGGGGTCAGTACCTAGGGATCAGGGAGGACCTGAGGGACATCCACACCACCCTGGTCACCATTACAGGGGTGCTGGCAGACATGGCCAACACCATGAGGGAGGCAGTGGCACACCAATGGGCCCCTGACACTAGCCACACTGATGAACAGCCCTCCACCTCTGCCAACGCTAGTGGGCAGGAGGCCCCGCCACAGGAACAACAGGTCACCAGCACCCCTCCCCCTGCATAAGGAGAACCGCCACGCAAAAGGTCCCTGCGACCCAGGCAGAAGCCAGAGAATATTGCCAAGACCCCCACTAGGAAATAAGACTCCCCTGAATGTCACCCTTGTGTCCCACTATGTCACACTGTCCACCTTTAAGTGCCATTGCCCCACTCCCTATGCTCCTTTGGACAATGCATGTGTGATACCAACAGACTGGACTCTATCCTGGACATTCCTCCACCATCAACCCAGCCCATTGCAATACCCCCTACCTTGGAACTAATACAAGTATGGAGTCTGTCAATTGATTAAAAAATGTATTAGTTTAACAAGCTGTAAACATTGCAATTCAAACGTACAGTTATATAAACCTAGGTATGACCTGTAGTGGGCAGCAGTAAACACACTAGGAGCCAGAGTGGGGCACAGATATCTGAAAATAGAGATGCCAAAGGGTACAGTAAGTGGCCATAGATTTTGGAAAATCAGGCTGCCATGTACAATGTCCAACACAAAACTGCAATGGAATGTGAAGTTACAGTGTCTTACCTGTGTGTCACTGGAAGTACTGTTGAATTATAGTAGTTCTATTGTACAAATCCTCATCCTCTGCCTCCTCTTTGTCACTGTCCACAGGCTCCACCGCTGCCACATGCCCACCTCCAGCCTCATCCTCCTGCAGAAAAGGCACCTGGCGTCTCATGGCCAGGTTGTGCAACATGCAACATGCAACGATGATCTGGCACACCTTCTTGGGTGAGTAGCAGAGGGATCCACCTGTCAGATGGATGCACCGGAATCTGGCCTTCAGGAGGCCAAAGGTGCGCTCAATTATCCTCCTTGTTCGCACATGTGCCTCATTGTAACATTCCTCTGCCCTTGTCCTGGCATTCCTTACTGGGGTCAGTAGCTGTGAGAGGTTGGGGTAACCAGAGACACCTGTGAATATCAAGGGATATCTTTTAGCCAGACACTCACCCTTAGGGCCAACCCCACCCATATATCAACAGACACTGGGTGGGGACCATGGGCTCACCTATTAGCCACACCCTGTGCCTCTGGAGTTGAGACATCACATATGGGATGCTGCTATTCCTCAAGATGAGGCATCATGCACAGAGCCAGGATACTTTGCATTGACATGGGAGATGTACTGGTCCGCCAGGCACACTATCTCCAGGGTGATACCATCAATAGCACCAATGATGTTGGGGATATGTCCCATTGCATAGAAGCCAGCCTTCCCTGTGGTCAAATCCTCCACCTGGGGGAATACGATGTAGCTGTGCATGTGCTTCATCAGGGCAGACAACACTCTGGTCAGCACATTTGGGAACATAGGCTGTGACATCCCTGACGCCATGGCCGCTGTCGCTTGGAAAGAACCACTTGCCAAGAAATGGAGCACTGACAGGACCTGCACTAGAGGGGGGATACCTGTGGGGTGGCGGATAGCTGAAATCAGGTCTGGCTCCAATTGGGCACACAGCTCTTGGATTGTGGCCCTATGAAGTCTGTAGGTTAAGATAATGTGCCTGTCCTCCATTGTCGCCAGGTCCACCAGGGGTCTGTACACAGGAGTATATCTCTATCCCTTATTCATCCTCAGCGCTTGAACTCTCGGGTGAAAAACAGTGAGCAGGTGGTCATATTCAAACATATACTGAGATTAATATACCTTGCTTTTTTTTACAGAAACTCAATGTGAACATGAAGGTTCGTTGAAGCGCCTATGTCTGCTGTGACGCAGTTAGGTGCCATGGCCTGTGCCCCCCTGAAATGGCGGCCGCCTGACCTGTAAGTAGGGACAAGTGAAAATGAGGTAATTCCGCTGACGTTGTGCGCCGTTGCGATACATCATTGGTTATCGTTGGAGCTACGGGATCCTGAAGCCAATGGTGATGTACGCCGGTGGTGATGGTACGCGCCGCCGCAGACGTGACCGCCATTTTCTATCTGTTCTATTTGTTCACTCACTTGCTACCTGACCTTCAACAGGAGAAGACCTACACTGCAAGTGCTGCTGTGACCAGTGTCTGGAAGCAACCATGGCTGGAGTGTCTGGGGAAAGGGCCCCTGCCTTCACTTCGAAGGAGTTGGAGAGACTGGTGGATGGGGTCCTACCCCAGTACCGTTTACTTTATGATCCTCCAGACCAACAGGTGAGTACACTGTGAGCACGATGCGTGGGGCATGAATGTATAGAGTGCTGTGTGTGTAAGCCTCGTGTGGGGGGGGCTGAGGGGTCCTGGGCAGAGTGCTCCATGTTTGGTGGGCAATGTCTGTGCGTAAGGGGATGGGTGGGATATGATGGGCCATGAGCATAACAGTCCGGACGGTATGAACAATACCATTTCGTATGTATCTTTTTCTACAGGTCAGCGCCCATCAGAAAAAAGATATTTGGCATGCCATCGCCAAGGAGGTGCGGAACCTGGGGGTCTTTGACAGGCGGAGCACACACTTTCGCAAACGGTAGGAGGACCTGTGCCGCTGGGCAAGGAAGACGGTGGAGGCCCAGCTGGGGCTGGCCTCCCAACAAGGTTGGGGTACCCGTTTTACCCGGACCCCCTGATGTTCCACATCCTGGCGGTGGCCTATGTGGAGTTGGATGGTCGCTTGAAGGCATCAAAGCAGCCACAAGGGGGTGAGTACAGATTCAGAATCATGAATTTGCGTGTTACCTGGGTGGGGGATGTGGGTCTGTGGGTGCCTCAAGGCCAGGGTGAACATGGCAGGGTAGGATCCATGATGGGCAAGCTCAGATGCACTCCAACCCCAATAATGCTAGTAGGCATCTACTAATGGGCAGGGTCCTGTGGGTTTCGGATGTGTAGCTAATGGCGTTACGTATTGTACCCCATGGCCTGGTGACTAGCATTGTAACCGTAAGTGCATGGCCTAGTGCATAGGGCTGTTCCCTGTGAGTTGTGTACGCCAACAGTAGTGTTGCTGCTGGCATTGACCAAGTGTATCCTCTGTCTCTACCCCCTTTTTGTTTTGTCACCCTGTCCTTGTGTGCATTAGCATCATCTGGCGAAGGAGCAGAGGCACCGGTGATGAAGGGAGCTGCATCCCACATGGGCCTGGAGGCCGAATCCACCGACGGTGAGGGCACCAGTGGGACAGAGGGCGAGGGGAGCACCACGACGGAGACAGGAGGGGACAGTACTGACAGCGACACCTCCTCCGAGGGAAGCTCCCTGGCTGTGGCGGACACCTCTGTGCCCAACCCAACTACAGGTACAGCTGCCACCCCGTACCAGCACCACCCTCCCAGCAGCCCCTCAGCGAGTTTCCTGTGCCCGCTCACCCAGGAGGGTGGGCATCTCCTTCGCCCCAGGCAGGCACCTCAGGCCCTGCCCCAGTCAGCCCCATAGCCCTCAGTGAGGAGGCTATTAACCTCCTGAGATCCCTCTCTGTTGGGCAGTCAACCATACTCAATGCCATCCCTGGTCTAGTAGGGCATTTGCAACAAACAAATGCATACCTGGAGGGCATCCACTCTGGCCCAACAGAGGGCATTCCAGGCTTTGGCCAACTCACAGATGGCAGCCATTGTCCCAGTCTCTAGCCTCCCCCCTCCAACTTCCTCTACCCAGTCCCATTCCCCTCAACCCCAGCCTATCCCAAGCACACCTTCAGACCTGCATGCACCCAAATCAACACACAGAAGTGGCTCAGGCAAACACAAGCACCACACTTCATCCCACAGGCACTCACACAAGCACCATGCAGATGCAGACACACCAACATCCACTGCCTCTACTGTGTCCCCCTCCTCCTCGTCATCCACCTCGCTCCCAGTTGCATCTCCACTCACACCTGCATGCACTACATCCTCATCCACTACCTCCATCACCAGCACACCTATCACAACTCGCCCCTCACTGGCAGTCACCACCCCCACATCCATGCACACGTCCCCTGTGTCCTCTCCCACTGTGTCTGTGACCCCTCCTCCCAAAGTACACAAATGCAAGCACTCAGACACCCAACAGCCATCCATCTCGCAACAGCATCCAGCCCATGCACCTGTACCCAAACACAGCAGACGGACATCTCCTACAACCACTCCCTCTTCCTCCACTCCCGAACCTTCACCCACTTCCAGCCCCAGTGTCCCTAAATGGCTTTTCCTCGCCACCCTTGAACTATTCCCTGCCCCCCGTCCTTCACTTCAGGCCAGGGTGGGCAGAACCCAGCCCAGCACCTCAGCCACCCAGTACACGGCCACTGTAGTTTCTGCAGCTACTGCAGGTGTGAGAGGCTCCAAAGAGGCACCCGTCAGCACAGCCAGTGTGCCAAGGGCAAGAAGGGGCCGCCAGCTAGCATGGGCAAGAAGGGGACATCAGCCAGCAAGGGGAAGGAGGCACCACCAGCCAGCAAGGGGAAGAAGGCACCACCAGCCAGCAAGGGGAATGAGGCCCCACCAGCCAGCAAGGGGAAGGAGGCACCACCAGCTAGCAAGGGGATGGAGGAAACACCAGACATCAAGGGCAGGAAGATAACACCAGCTGGCAGAAGCAAGGAGGCACCACCATCTGCAAAGGGCAGGAAGGGGACAACAGCTGCCAAGGCTAATGTAAAAGGAACTGACGCTGCAGGCAGGATGGATCTGGTGCCTGGGGCTGGAGCAGCATCTGGGCAAACGACACAAGCCATGGCACTTCAGCTGTCTTAGGCTGCAGGGGAAGGACTGGAGCCTCCCCCCACCACTGACAACACTGCCACCTGCACCGCCGCCAGCACCACCACCTGCACCACCACCTGCACCACAGCAGCACCAGTGCCAGCAGCCCCAGTGAGCAGCCATCTGAGGATGCAGCGGAAGGGTGGCGGCCTCCCCCCACCACTGACGAAACCGGCACCTGCACCCTGCACCGCCGCCGCCAGCACCGCCGCCAGCACCGCCACCTGCACCACCAGCAGCACCACTGCCAGCAGCAGCAGCCTCAGTGGGCAGCCGTCTGAGGCTGCAGGGGAAGGGCTGGAGCCTCCCACCACCACTGACACCACCGCAGCCAGCCCCGCAAATGCCATCCACTGAGCAGCCGTCACTGCCGGCGAGCGGTGTGTAGTTGTGGCTACATGGGCTGTAGTGTGTCTTGGCCCCTGCATCACCTGTAGGTGTGAGTCCCAGGTGAGAGACTGTGACCTTGCACCATCCAGGATCAGCATCACAGGGCACAAGGCCCCCTCCAGAACCAGTGGAAGAAGGCATCCACTCACCCCCTTCTTGCCAGGGTGAAGCACACTCGGCACAAAGCCCCCTCCAGAACTAGGGGAAGAAGGCATCCACTCACCCAGCCTTGCCAGGATGAAGCACACTGGGCAAAAAGCCCCCTCCAGAACTAGTGGAAGAAGGCATCCACTCATCCCCTCCTTGCCAGGATGAAGCACACGGGGCACAAGGCCCCATCCAGAACCAGTGGAAGAAGGCATCCACTCACCCCCTCCTTGCCAGGATGAAGCACACTGGGCACAAAGCCCCCTCCAGAACCAGTGGAAGAAGGCATCCACAAACACCCTCCTTGCCAGGATGAAGCACACTGGGCACAAGGCCCCCTCCAGAACCAGTGGAAGAAGGCATCCACTCACCCTCTCCTTGCCAGGATGAGGCACACTGGGCACAAGGACCCTTCCAGAACCAGAGGAGAAGCCATCCACTAGAGCGACTGTGGCTTTGCACTCCCCAGGACCAAGAGGTGGGCAAACCACCCACTTGAGAGACTGTGGCCTTGCACTCCCAAGGACCAAGCAGTGGGCAAACCATCCGCTTGAGAGACTGTGGCCTTGAACTCCCCAGGACCAAGCAGTAGGCAAACCACCCACTTGAGACACTGTGGCCTTGCACTCCCCAGGACCAAGCAGTGAGCAAACCACCCACTTGAAAGACTGTGGCCTTTGCACTCCCCAGGACATCGCAGAGGGCATGTAGCCCCCTCCAGGAGCAATGGTGTTGTACCATCTTCTGGCTGAGGTGGCCCCCCGTTCCCCGTCCCCCTGAGGTGCCTGTGTGTTTTCAACATGATGCCCCTGCAGTGTTCTGTCCCGTATTGAGGCAGGAATCAAGTGTGGCCTTGGCCTATGTGTTATGGCCTTGTGGCCCATGGACATTTTGGAGTGGGCATTGTCCCTCCATTTTGTATACTGTACATACTATTTAGTGCTTTAAGTATGTATTTTTCTAAATGTTTAATATTACACTCACTTTTATCAATTCCTTTTGTCCTTGCGTTATTCCTGAGGGTTACGGGGTGTATATGTGATTTTTTTGCATCCGTTTGTGTGTATGGTGTTGGGGATGTTGCCTGTGTGTGTCACTCTCTTTTCCCTCCCCCCTCCCTTGTGTACTAGGTGCGGTACTCACTGTGGTCGTCTTCGCTGCCGTTCGTGTTCCTGGTGTAGGAGGATGTAGACCAGCATTTGAAATATGTACAGTTCGGGCTCCATGGCGTCGTGGTTCTTCCTTGAGTGTCGAGAGGTGAGTCGTTTCCCTTCTGTGTACTATTTCTGCTGTGCTTTTGATGGCGTTGGTACCACCCCGGAAAAGGTGAAGGATTGGTGTGTCATAATACAGTGGGCAGTACATTGTCTTCCGCCTGGCTGTTGGCGGTTACCGCTGCGGTGTTTGTTGCTACCACCGTGGTGGTCGGCTGTATGTGTTGGCAGTTTCTGCCGTGGTCATAATTCGATTTTTGTTTACCGCTGGACTGTTGGCGGTATTACCGCCGCTTTATCACCGACCGCCAGGGTTGGAATGAGGGCCTTAGTGTGTTGCAAAATGCTAAATTCACAATTTCATCATTCAAGCATCATTGCTGATTATTCTTAAACCCAATGCATTTCAGGACTAAGTGTCCCTTTTTCAGGGGTATAACTATGTTATATAATGTGACAGACAGAAAATAACAGGAGAACAAGGAAGGGAAACAGATAAAAAACAAACAATTGTCATGTTGATCACTAGAGAACAACAGAGCTCAATTTAAAAACACAATAAAAATGCCAGACTACATATCCACTCCCCGATATAATCATCAACTCACCGTGTACGCTCTAAGAGTATCCTGGCAACTATCTGCCGCTTACCACGACGAATGCGTTCATCCGTGGCCAAACACAGTTCTCGATTTATGCCGTTGGCATCTCCTGCCACGATCTGGCTTAAACCGGCAGCCTTCAGCTTCCAAAGTAACGGTAACTGACATCAACAACAGTCTCTCCTCAAACAAAAACAACTAGACTGGGTACTCGCAAATATGAACCCAAAAAAACCTTGTCTAAAAACCAACAACCCACTGAAAGTATTGCAAATATATCATCCGCTCACCGAATGTGCTGTGCTATTTCACAAATGCCCGGACATCAACCACCAACAATCAGGAAGAGACAAATAAGACAAACATGAAGACAAACACATATATATCACCCTAGTTACTGTGGTTCAGGCTAGTTAAAATAATGCATGAGATACCGCTATTCCAACATACTAGAACAAGGTTTATGCTGATGGTACATTGAGAAACCCACATCCATTTTCCAACTTGTACATGGTCATGATCAATGCACCACGGAGCAAGGTAACTGGCTAGGCATGGTGCATGGATGTACAAAGATAGGTGTCAGAATAAGAAATTGTAATCCAGATAATCAAAAATGTAAACAACGAAAAACCTAGTTGAATTAGGAAAAACCATTGTGTGGTACTGTATGTGACTTGAACTGGGAATAATACACCAGATAAATTAAATTATTGAAACTAGCTTGAAAAAGCATCAATGCTGCTCTCAATCTCACAGGAAACATGCCAGTTTGAGTTTGTCATTAAGACCCTTGGGGGTCATAGTGTCAAGGTATCTAATCTAAAATGCTTCACTTTGCAGTAACAATTTCTGGTTATCCACCTCAGGAGTTTGACTTACTACTTCTATGACTTGAAAGCAACAGTGTGCTGTATTGTGCTTGGATTCACACTAATGGGCTGCAAGATTGGAGTTCATGTTTTTGTTACAAATCATGTTTTTACGCTCAGATATACAAGATTTGATTTTCCTTTCTGTCTTGTCAATCAATATATGCCAATCCACATGGATGCTTAATACAATAATTGAGACCAGAAGAGTTGCAATCCATTGAATGCCACAATTGTATTGCTTTTTCTGTAGTCAGGTGAGTGATGATAGTTCCTGTGATCACTTTGTAGCAATGCACATAACTAAGGCATTTTCCAGTTCCATGGCATTTAGTGGTGGATGTGCTGGAAATGGACGAGAACAGTTCTTTGAGATTTTTTTATCTTGTATCGGCAAACACTGTTTTTCTTTAGAAATGCCTTTAAAATCTGGTTCGGATTGCAAATTTTCCCATTGTACATAAATCAACTATTTAATCCTATGTGACATGGTTGTTCTGCTTTTGCAATAAGGCATGGCGTTCTAAAGACCCAACTTTGATAACTATGGTGCCAGGCAATCTGTTTGGGTAACCTTTAGCTTGGAAATCAGACGTATATGCTGCCAGAGATTCAGAGAATTTATTAGCATCAGAAATAATTATTTTAATCCGGATGAATTGTGAATATGGGAAGTGGTGTCTCAAAGATGTTGGTTGAAAACTATAAGATAACAAGGCATTGGTGCGGTCAGTTGGTTTACGAAGGATGCTGGTTGACAACTTGTTAGACTACAAATTGATCTACACATCCAAAAATGTGATGAACTTGTCACTAATAGTATGGGTCAATTTAATTTGTAAGTTCCTGGCATTCAATTGTGCTATTAAGTCATCCAAACCTTCTTTAGAGCAGCAACAAATTAGAAAAACATCATCAACATAACTTGTGTACATCAACAGGTTCTCACTCCAGGCTGTGTCATTCATACTGAATTCTGCCTCAAATTTAGCCATGAATTCATTTGCGGATGATGGAGCTCAACACAGAGGCTCCAATTCTCTGCAAATGGAACTTGTTTTTCTGTTTGAAATAACTATGGTAAAGGCAAAGAAGTAAAATCTCCAGTAAGAACACTTTGATAGCTTGGATGTCTGGCAATTGAAGTAGAGCCCATTCAACTGCTTTTAATCCTTCTTGGTGTGGGATGGAGGCATATAGCGCAGTTACGTCAATTGTGCATAACAATGGGGAAACCTCAATCTCCAACGCCACGCTCTGTAATGTCCTGAGAAAACCTTTTGTGTCTTGAATGTATGTCTGCCATTGTTGAACAAATGGCTGTAGAAATGTATCCAGGTATTTTCCAAGAGGTTCATAAAGTGATCTGCAACCAGAAACAATGGGTCAAAATGGCAGGTCTGTAGGGTGCTTATGTATTTTGGATAGCATGTAAACCTTTGGCCTCCGTGGAAAATCGGTAGTCAGGCATTTCTTTTTAAATCTCACTGATCCGTGTTAAATCCAGAACCTTCTCCAATAGTGTGTTCAAAGTCCTTGCAAAAATAGGAGTAGGATATTTGTCTAAAAACATTTAAGTTGTATCATCTAGTATATGCTCTCTCACTTTATTTCTGTAGCAGCATGTGTCCATCACTACCAACGCACCACCTTTATCAGCCTCCAAGTCAAAGCCGGGTTCGTAGAGAACATTTTAAGGAGCCCGAGTTCACGCGGTGTCAAGTTGCCACGTTTTTGTGAGCAGAAATTCAGCTAGTTAAGGTATTATTTTACCAGTGTCTCAAAAATGTCCAAACACTTATGCAAAATGAAAAATAAAAGTGGATTTAGGTATAAACTCTTAATAAGGGGGTTCAATGTCCCCCAAAACTGGTATCAAAACGTTATTAAAAAATGCTGAGGTTGCAGCTCGCTCATAAATCTGAACAAAGTTACTCACTATTCCAACAAACCTGTGTGATAAGTCGGAACAAAAGACAATCCTTTAGTCAATACAGCTGTCTATTGGGACTTCAGTTTAATGGAGGGGATATTAATCACTAGATCTTGCTGTGCTTTCGTAGATTCATCCGATGTCATTTCCTCTTTCTGTGTCCTCTACGGGGCTTCCAGTTCCAGATCCTTGTCTTTGTTTGTCACTGTCTGGCGGATGGTTGGCTGCTGGACTGGTCAATAAAAATGATGGACCCAATGCACCCTTGTCTTGCACAGATGTCCCTACATTCTTATCACTCCAACAGTATTTGTGTAACCCATTGGTATCTTGGTCTCTCCTTTACACCTTTTTCAATTTTCCTACACTTTACAACGGTAAAATATAGGGAAAACTATCAAATGGATTTAGCACAAAAATAAATATTAGAAATATGTTAGATTAAATATTAATATAATCCATAACATATATTTATTTTAAATGCAGAACAAAACAAAAATCCTACAGCACTGTTAATTTAAATTTGGTCAACCGCTTTAATTAATAGAAAAACATTTAAAAAAACATATTTTTCAACTTCAGATTAAAAAAAAAAATCATCTAAAATAAGAAATTACATTTTAATATGCATTAATAAGTAAAGTGATGTATTTAATTAATTAAAATCAGTGTAATTATAAGTTAATAAAAATATTGTTGCATTATATTTTTTAGGTCGAGCTTGGCAGCACGCAGCACTGTCTGCAAGACATGTCATATTGAATACAGCTTTTAACCACACCCACTCTTGCCATTCGTTCTTTGTTGTGCTTGTCTTAAATGTTTCCTTTTTATTGGTGAATTTTGCTAAATGCTCTTCCTTTTGCCTGCTAAGTCTCTCCCAGGGGATTTCACTAAGAGAACAGTTTTGTTGGCCATCCCTCTACATCATGCATCCTCTTGTTATAGTTTGCGATGGCCTCTCCTCCCGTCTGGTTTCTGTTTCCATTCTTGAGAACGTCATGTCATGCATCACATGTGATAAATCACCAGCTTGCCATCACAGTGTTTTCGCATTTCACAAAGTCATGTTGATGCATGAGGACACATTAGTGGCTTTCCACCCAGGTAATTTGGTGTGTGCTTACCAAGCATTTAAGTTCAAATCATAGTGGTGAACTTCACAAACGATTGAGAGCTTATGCATATCCCGTGTTTGTTTACTGATCAGTTGGAGTGCAGTTTAATTTTTCGACTTTGGGGCTCAACCAAGTGGCTCAAGCACTCGATATCATCAACATTCATCACCTTTTTAGCAAGTGTTCTCCGTGGGCTTGGGAGGCTGGGTTTGCTTTAGGCATCTTTCATTAGTGCATGCGCTTGTTTTTTCCTCCTGACAGCAGTGTTTTCACTAGGCTAGACTCCACACTGGGCGAGGTTTAGCTGCGCTGAAAGTAAATATTTTCTTAAACTTTAACTTTTTTGGTTTATCAGTTTTTGTTTCATAATGATTTGTCTGCTTACTCTGTTGTGCAAAGGCTGACAAAGACCTTATGCACAACATTCTATAGTGTTGATGAAACAAGAGATCTGTAAAACATTCTGTCACTGCCTCCCAATTAGTCCTAACAAAAATTTCTAAACCCCTTCTGGAAGCTTCCAAAAGATTACGCTGCAAAGACTGCCAGCTGTGCTGCCCCTCGCCACCATTTCACTACCAGGGTGACTCTTTTGTACTCTACATGTGAATGCTGAAGAGTGGAGGAAATTCCAATGGGTTCAACTTACATCATGGGGCTATTTTTTTTTAATGAACTTTATTTATTAGTTACATGGTACAATCTACCAACATATAAGGCATGGTTGACAAATGAATGTGGCTAAAAAGCCTAGTTATGCATTTACAGTGCCAATAGCTCCAGTTTATGTAAATGTGAGACCTATTGCATTGCAAATGCTTGTTTTATTTTAATTCCCTACCTCAATTATGTTCTATGGCAGTGTGCTGCAATACCAGTGGCTGGGCATGCGTCATTTGTTATATTTTTATTAGTAAGTTAAGCTCAGTGTTAGAAATGGGGTCTCTGGTTGGCAGTCAGTTTGCACTCTGTCCAAGCAGGAAACCTCACTCTAGTCAGGGTAATGGAGATACACACCTAGTATAGCCTCTGCTCACCCCCTTAGTAGCTTGGCACAACAGTCAGGCTTATCTCAGAATCAATGTCCAAAGTGTTTCTATCAACACACACAGTAATACAGTGAAAACACTACAAAATGGACAACACAACAGTTTAGAAAAATAGATAATATTTATCTAAATCAAACAAGACCAAAACAACAAGAATCCAACATACACAAGTCAAGATTAGATTTTTCAAAAGAATAGGAGTCTTACTCAATAGAAAACAATAAAAAAGTTGATTTTACACAAAGTACCTGGTTTGCGTCAAAAATAAAGTCACATGGGCGAGCGTGTGTTGGAAAAGTCAGTGATGATTTGATTCCTTACTCACAAGTGAGTTCCTGTGTTGTTTCTTCTCTGGTTAGGTAGGTGTTGCATCGTTTTCATCCCTCACAAGAGAACTATGCGTCAATTTCCAGACAGGGCACCTTGGATCTGCGTTGATTCACAATGACTTTGATGCCCAGGGATGATGTGTGTGAAATATGGTCACGCGATGTTAGAAAACTGCGCTGCATGGGTTTTGCATTGTTATCAGCAGCCGCAAGTTGGTTTTGCTTTGTTTCTCCAGCCAGATGCGTTGATCTCCCAGCTGCAATGCAGGTGGAGCATCGATTTTAGCCACATAAGTGGGTGGTGCATCATTTATCAGCCGTTGCAGATGGTGCCTCAAAAATGTCCCTGCACAGTGTTCTGTGCGTGGATTTTCAGATCTTGTTCTGCCAATTTCACCTTTCAAGGGCCCAGGGACTGGATAGGGCTCCACTTGGCAGGACAGGTGTTTCAGGTGCTGGCAGAGGAAGTCTTTGATGGCCCTGAGTCTTCAAAACAGGAGGCAAGCTTAGTTCAAGCCCTTGGAGATTCTTCTTCAAGCAGGAATGCATAACAAAGTCCAGTATTTGTCCCCTTTCACAGGGGGTGCTGACCACAGACAAATTTAGAGGGGAGCCTTATATTTCCCTCCACTCTTGTCACTTGCCAGACAAGTTTGGCAAGATCTACAGTGTGCATCGGAGTGCTTGCTCATTTGGGGCCAGTATGGGTGGGTGACAAGCCGCTCAAAGGTCTTGTCCTGCCCCAAATGTCCAACTAAAGGCAAATCATGAGCTAGACCCAGTAGGAAGGCTTTGAAGCACTGGGGTACCACCAGTAACATGGGCTGAACCAGGCTCAGCAACCTTAGGCTCGCTATATAGGAGGCCATCCTCCAAGTAAATCAAGTGTTATCCAGACTCGCTACCAGATGCCTGGCCTGCAGTCTGCCACTTCAAAACCTCCAGAGTGGGGCATGTCCTCTGTGCCTCACAGAATGCTTCCCTGGTGGGTCCCCGTTCCTGCTGCCACGGAGTTAGCTCAAGGACCTCCCCCAGTTCAGCCACCTGTTCCCCTGTAGGCTCTGGGGCATCCCCCTCAGGTTTAGCCTCCTTCAGGACCGTGGGAACGTCTGGGGTGGGTTTCCCGTGCCCCTTGCCCTTCCTCCTTCTGGCAGACATCTGGGCCACTCTTCCAGGGTCCAGGGTCTCCTGATCACCCTGATGGGCTGCCGTTGACCCGGTGGATATCCACACCCACCAAGGCAGACCCAGCATCTCTAAGTGAGACCTGTCTTTCATCTCCTTCAAAGGGGAATCCTCCAGGTCATTGTCAAGCAGACAATCTACAGGCATAGTTGGACTCACAGCTACTGCCAAGGCACCTGAGACCCTCCCCATTCAAAGGGAACCTGTGCCACTCTGCACAGGTGCTCTGAGTTGTCTGTCGCAACTAATAGGTGAAGTACATGCGGATCTATCTGTTCTTCAGACACAAGGTGACTTCTCACAGTAGCCACACTGGCTTCTGTGTCTCTCACAGCCTCCACCCTCTGTCCATTGATGGTCACCCACTGCCTGTACTTTTTAGTGTTTTCAGGGACAAGGGTTCTCTGGACCATCTCACTGTTCCCTAGTGGGATAAGGGTCATCTCAGCTGGCTCCTACCCACCTGGAACTAACTCCTCCCCAAGCGCTACACTGAATAATCCCTGTGACTGAGCACCAGTCAGTGCCGGTGTACACTTGGGACATGTGGGATTCCCCCTCACATGAGCCATCTGGTCACAGGCATATCACTTGCGGGTACAGTCCTCTCTGCATGTTTCCCTATAGAGATCCATGGCTTCTTTTCAACTGGGGGATGGGAATCCTTACCCTGGGAACTAGGTTTGGGCTCTTTAGAGTACTCCCCCTGTTTACCCTTACCCCCCCCCTATTTCTTCTGAGAGGGACCTTGCCTACCTATGGCCTCCCCAATACTTCCTCTAGACCCTGGAGCTTTCACAGCGGTCCGTTTCCAGCGCAAACTTCCTGAGGTCAGTCAACTTGATGTCAATCAGGTGTTAGCGCAGGTCTGGAAAACAAAGACTATACAAGTGCTCCCAAGTAATTAAGTTGTAAAGCCCCTCATAAGTTGTTACCTAACTGCCTTTCACCCAACCATCCAGTGACCTGCAAAAAGAATCAACACATTCTAACCATATTTGGGATTACTTCTTTTTGTACGACCTAAATGTGTCCTTATACTTCTCAGGGGTGAGACCATACCTGGTGAGAAGGGCGTACTTCATAATAGAGTAGGTGAGCACCTGAGGATCCACTAAGGATGTCAGAGTGTTCCTCCCTTCTACCTCTAAGTGCTTTCACAGACCCACCCCCCAATGTGCTTCAAGGACCAGGTTCATGTGGAGAGGAGGCTCATACCCCTTAAACTACAGATATATGTCATCCTCCCTGTTGTAATCCTTCACTAAGTCCTTTGGAATGTGTACCCTCCTGTCAGGCTGCACTGAGGTACTGCTGCCACCATCTCTACTAGACTGGATCTTCTGATCTAATTGCCTTAAATTAAGCTCATGAGCCAGCAGCATCTTCTTCTCTTCAGTGGCCATTCTCCTCTCTTCCATCTCCCTTTGCATCCTAAGTTTTTCTAACTCCAACTGGTGAGCCCTCCCTGCCTATCTATGCTGCAACTCTACAGGAGTCAGACCCTTAGATGACACACTGCTACCTGCCCTGGAGACCCTGCCCCCAGGCATAACAGGTACACCCACTACGCCACTGTGAACAATCTACACCTCCCCATCATCCTCCTCCTCCTCCATGTGCCACCCACCCTCCTTGGCTGTCACCAGGCCCTCAGTGCCTTTTCCAGCTCCTCCTTCCTAGTGGAACTCTTAATGGGGCAGGCAAGATCCTTACAGAACTGTTTCAGTTGAGCAACTGTGCAACTTTCCAATGTCCCTAAGTCAAAAATATCTCCAGCTGGTGCATCTCCAGATTGAGACATGATGGCAAGTCAAAAGTGCAAAGTTCCAAGCCACAAGTAGGATGTGGTCACGTAATGGTCTGCACTGAAAAACAGTAGTGTACACTTAATCACTGTATGTCAAGTGCAAATACAAGTCCAATCCTCACCGCTGATCACCAGTGTTTGAGATGGGATCTCTGGTTGGCAGTCAGTGTGCACTCTGTCCAAGCAGGGACCCTCACTCCAGTCAGGGTAATGGAAACACACACCAAGGATAACCCCTGCTCATCCCTTGGTAACTTGGCACAAGCAGTCAGGGTTATCTCAGAAGCAATGTGTAAAGCATTTGTACCAACACACACAGTAATACAGTGAAAACACTACAAAATGTACACCACACCAGTTTAGAAAACTGGGTAATATTTATCTAAAACAAACAAGACCAAAACAACAAAAATCCAACATATGCAGGCCAGGTAATGAATTTGCAAAAGAATAAGAGTCTTACTCCATAGAAAACGATGGAAACTTTGATTTTTAACAAAGTACCTGGTTTGCGTAAAAAATAAAGCCACACGGGCAAACGTGCATTGGAAAAGTCAACGATGCGTCAATTCCTTACTTGCAAGTGAGGCTATGAGGCGTTTCTTCTCTGGTCGGGTAGGTGATGTGTCATTTTTCTCTCTTGCAAGAGAGCGATGCATTGATTTCCAGACAGGGTACCTCGGATCCATGTCGATTCAAGATAACATTGACTCCCAGGGATGATGCGTGAGAAATCCGGTAGCACAATGTTAGAAAACCATGCTGCATGAGGTTTGCAATGTTATCAGCAGCCACAAGCAGATGATGCATTGTTTCTCCAGCCGTGATGTGTCGATCTCCCAGCCGTGATGCAGGTGGAGCATCGATTTTAGCCGTGAAGCAGCTGTGGCATCGTTTATCAGCCGCATTGCAGATGGTGCTCGAACATTTCCACACACAGTGATCTGTGCATGGATTTCAGCTCTTGTTCTGCCAATCTCACCTTTCAAGGGCCCAGGGACTGGATAGGGCACCACTTGGCAGGGGAGGAGTCTTAGCAGAGAGACCAGGTGGAGGTAGAGGAAGTCTTTAATGGCCCTGAGACTTCAAAACAGGAGGCAAGCTCAGTTAAAGCCCTTGGAGATTCTTCTTCAAGCAGGAATACACAACAAAGTCCAGTCTTTCTACCCTTTCACAGGCAGAAGCAGCAACTGCAGGATAGCCCAACAAAGCACAGTCACAGGCAGGGGCAGTACTTCTCCTCCGCTCTTCAGCTCTTCTCCTTGACATAGGTTCCTCTTGGTTCTGGAATTGATCTAAAGTATGGGGCTTTGGGTCCACTACTTCTACCCCTTTCTGTCTTTGAAGTAGGCAAACGTCAAAAGAAAGTCTCTGTTGTTTACAGGATCCTACCTTGCCCAGGCCAGGCCCCAGACACACATGAGGGGGTTGGAGACTGCAGTGTGTGAGGGCAGGCACAGCCCATTCAGGTGTAATTGACCACTCCTCCCTCCACTCCAACCCACATGGCTCATCAGGATATGCAGGCTACACCCCAGCTCCCTTTGTGTCACTGTCTAGAAGAGATTCACAAACAGCCCAACTGACAGTCTGACCCAGACAGGGTATCCACAAGCAGGCAGACTCACAGAATGGTTAAAGCAAGACAATCCTACTTTCAGAAAGTGGCATTTTTAAACTAAAAATCTAAAAACCAAGGCCCATATTTATACTTTTTGACGCAAAACTGCGCTAACGCAGTTTTGCGCCAAAAAAATTAGCGCCGGCTAACGCCATTCTGAAGCGCCATGCGGGTGCCGTATTTATTGAATGGCGTTAGCCGGCGTTAGCCGACCGGCGCTGCCAGGTGTGCGTGAAAAAAAACGACGTACACCAGGCAGCGCCGGCGTAGGGAAAAATGGCGTTTGGGCGTCCCAAAATGGGGCAAGTCAGGCTGAGGCAAAAAAATCGTCTTAACCCGATTTGCCCCATTTTTTTGGGCGCCCAGACGCCATTAACATGACTCCTGTCTTAGCAAAGACAGGAGTCATGCCCCCTTGCCCAATGGCCATGCCCAGGTGACTTCTGTCCCCTGGGCATGGTCATTGGGCATAGTGGCATGTAGGGGGGCACAAATCAGGCCCCCCTATGCCACAAAAAAAAAAAAAAAGAAATACTTACCACAACTTACCTTTTCTTCCCTGAGATGGGTCCCTCCATCCTTGGGTGTCCTCCTGGGGTGGGCAAGGGTGGCAGGGGGTGTCCCTGGGGGCAGGGGAGGGCACCTCTGGGCTCATTCTGAGCCCACAGGTCCCTTAACGCCTTCCCTGACCCAGGCGTTAAAAAGAGGCGCAAATGCGGGGTTTTTTGCCCCGCCCACTCCCGGGCGTGATTTTTGCCCGGGAGTATAAATACCACGCACATGCCTGGGAGTCATTTTTTAAGACGGGAACGCCTACCTTGCATCTCATTAACGCAAGGAAGGTGTTCACGCAAAAAAATGACGCTAACTCCATGAACTTTGGCGCTAGACGCGTCTAACGCCAAAGTATAAATATGGAGTTAGTTTTGCGTCGAATTTGCGTTGGAAAAAACGACGCTAATTCGGCGCAAACGGAGTATAAATATGCCCCCAACTTCACTAAAAAATGTATTTTTAAATTGCGAGGTCAGAGACACCAAACTCCATATGTCTATCTGTTCTCAAAGGGAATTTGCACTTTAAGAATATTTAAATCTATGTTAACCTATGAGAGAGATAGGCCTTGCACGCACAGTGAAAACTGAATTTGACAGTATTTCACTGCTAGGACATTTAAAACACATCAGTACATGTCCCACCTTTAACATACACTGAACCCCAGGGCCTACCTTAGGGGTACCTGACATGTATGAAAAGGGAAGGATTAGGCATGGCAAGTGGCCACACTTGCCAATTCGAATTGGCAGTTTAGAACTGTACACACAGACAGTGCAATGGCAGGTCCGAACCATGTTTACAGGGCTACTAATATGGATGGCACTACGTGCTACAGGCCCATAGTAACATTTGTTTTACAGGCCCTGGTCACCTCTACTGCACTTTACTATGGACTTACTAGTAAATCAAATATGCCAATCATGGATAAGCCAATTACACCTACATTTTACACAGGAACACTTGCCCTTTAGCACTGGTCAGCATTGGGAAAGTGCTCATAGTACCAAAAACAAGTGAAACAAAGTCCAGCACACAATCAAAAGATGGGAACCAGAGGCAAAAAAGAAAGGGGAGACCACGCCAAGGGATGCCAGGCCTAACACTCAGATTTTGTGAATAAGCAAAAAATGGTAAACTTACTCAAAGTTCTAAATATTTCTTACTACTATGAACTCGCAAAAATCCTTCTCAAGCTCCCCCCTCCTTTTTTGGCCATTTCATCCAACTAACAGATGCAAATGTTCACCACTTTTAAAAACAACTTAATTACTGCCCTTTTTATAATCAGTTCCAATCATTGTCTGCCCCCATTCTACACGCTACTAAAAAGACAAGAACTCAAGAGTACAAACCTAATACAACCATCAACAAAGAAAAAAGCAAAAATGACTAATATACTAAATATTTACTCTAGTGTTGGAGTGCCGGAGTTCTGTGCTACTCACGGCAAAGTGATTCAATGCCTCATCAAGGGTAGTAAGCAGTAGATAATGATTCAGAGCTCAACTAATTTTAGAATAATGTTCAGACACAGACACTTGATTTTGTTTTAAAACAATTATTGATATTGCTTGTTTTTCATGGGTGTGCTAGTTACGTGCCAAATGTAAAAAAAGAAAAAAGAATCAACGGGCATGGTACAACATTCAAAATAATGAACAACCAATGGATGTTAACACACAACAAGTGATCCAGTTGATGATAAGCAGTATTAAACATACGTAATAAACTATGTAATGGCATGGTTTGAGTTATATGTCCCAGGACGTTCATCCTTATGAATTGTATCAGTAGAGTATCATAACATGAGCATTGAAGGTGTCCTACAAGGGCGGGTTCAACATAGTGGGGAGGGAAGTTAAAACGTGTTACTAACAGACGAAACAGGGGACCTGGGACATAATACCAGGTAACTGAAACAACAGGGGAGAGGGCAGCACAAGCCTTCTCCCCTGTTGGTCCCATTAGGGCAAGATGACGAGAGATTTGAAGGATCCCTATCAGAGCGGAATGGCAATTGGGCAATATGAGGAGAGTTTCAAAAGATTCCTATCTGGTTTCAAACGGGAAATGAGGAGGGACTTCTTAAGGGAATTGGACAGCATGCCAGTGGTCAGTGCTTCATTATAGACCTCGACCAGCTTTGAGGCAAGGTGGTCCGAGAAGCAATCATAATACTCTATTGGGGGGCCTTCAAATCCAGAGGCCTAGATCGAGCTAGATCTTGAATCGCTTTGCTCACCTCGGCTACTGTAATCAGTCCATCTAGCTCCTCGCATGCAATGGCATTAATGGAGGGTCGAGTAAGAGAGGTAAGGAATGGTGTGGAAGTGGAGTGGGAGGTGCCCTATATAGGTCGGAGTAACAGTAGCCGAAATGCCTTTAGTACGGCCGATTCGAAACATAAGGTAGGACCTGTGTCTAAGGTGATTTCCTGTACTGGAGGGGTATGAGTCTCCTGGCAGGCCAGTCGTGCCAGTAGACAGCCAGGTTTATCCCTAAGGTGCCAAGATGGCAGTGTTTTCTTAAAAATTATAACATCAAAGGCGCTCCATCAGAGCAGCATGCTTCTCTTTGGCATCTCTCAATGCACGCCGTGCGGTGTCATCTAGATGGACACAATTATCATGCGTGGTCAGTTGTACCTCTGCACTTTGGAGGGCCTTGGATAGTTCTCAGTGGAATCTGGCTATATTCTGAATACAAAAACCCCTAGTGACAACTTTAAAGAATGTCTACTTGATGGCATGGGTGGTAGCCTTGGAGTGGTTCTCAGTAAAATACTGGTTTATGTGTGTCACTTGTGCATCACAAAATATTGGATCGTCCAGCTTGCCCATGGGCAACTGCCAGGTGAAAACAGGGGAGTGCGGCACTCCCCATTCTATGTCCACAATATGGGCAACATGGTCAATGGGAGAACTGGTATGTAGGGGCCTGAGGGAGCGGTCTAAATAAATGTCCAGTACATTATTATAGTCTCCTTCCAGTATCCAGGGGACATCCATCCATAGTTACAAGGCTCCAGACACGGATGCCCAAAATGCCACCTGCTCTGTATTTGGGGCATATATGCAACCCAGAAGGATGGAGTCACTGTCCAACCGGCCCTCCACACAAATATATCTCCCCTCTTTATTAATGACTGTGTTGAGAACTTGAAAGGATGTGCTTGGATGTATCCAGAGCAAGGTACCCCAGGCATAGGCGGAGTAGGTTGTGCCGTAAATTCTGCCCCCCATGCCTCTTAAGTTACTGGAGTTCACTGCTAGTGAGATGGGTTCCCTGCAGGAAACTATTGTGTGCTTGTTGTCCCTTAATGTAGGAGTAAACACAATAACAGCGACATGCTGAGTGCATCCCCTACACATTCAGTTTTAGGAATCTGGAGGTTGATTGGGATGCCATGCAACAACATCAATTATGTGGGGTGAGGGTAAAGGCAAGTATGGGTAACCTGGCCTTAGTGGCCATCCCAGCCCATGGGAGAGGATAGGATGTGTCACTCATGCAGCTGAAAAACAACTAAGCTTAGCAAGTAAAGGAACTCAAACAGTAATAGGAGCCTGAAGCTGGAAGCTGCACACCAAATCTCTTAAAACCAGTACATACAGTGGAGGTTCTGGCAATTACAGCCATGTGCCAAAGGGAGGAGGGTGATGGGTGACAGACAAACAAATCAAATTATGATATAGAGGGACAGTTAGAAACCTTCCAGGGACTGCAGTTCAATAGGGTATTGGTGTCATAATGTCCAAAGAAGTGGGTGGCACAGAAGGCAGGGGTGGTGAGGGTCCCCCGTCTAGGAGTCAAGGGTGTTTCAGGATGTATCACCAAAGCCAATTCACCCCAGACTGCACAGCCAGGCCAGGGTGATGGAGTGTTAAAGTAGGTCATCTACTGTTTATGGTGTGACCAGGGGGTCAGGCGACAGCTCCATGCTCTCCGAGATGCCAGATGTTGTGCCAACCTTGCTCATGGCAAAGCTGGAGTCAGTGTCGGGAGGGGGCGTGGATTGACAAAGGGTGAATGCTGCCTCAATGGCTGATTGCTGGCTCCGTCTCAGTTCTTTTTTTGAGGGCACCCCAGGGACTCCCCTGGATGTGTTGCAAGGCCGATTGCATCGACCCCTTCACCATCCTGAGGAGATGTATTGCCCCTGTGAGTTTCCACCCAGTCCCAAGCCACAGCAGGCTCTGTAAAGAAGTGAGTCTGTTGTTTATGAATGACCTTTAGCCTTGCTGGGTAGAGCAAGGAATATTGGACATGGAGGTCACAAATACAGCACTTCACAATGAGAAAAGAGGAGCGATGGTGCTGGGCCTGCATGGTGTAATCAGGGAAGACTATAATTCAGCAGTTTTCATATTCTAGAGAGACTCCCTATAAAGCCACCTGTCTTTATAATCAAGTTGTTTGGCAACCACAAGTCAAGGGTGTGCTTCTGCTGGAGGGCCGGCACCTGGTATGCCCTCTCCATGGAGAAGTGGGGAGAGAGGGACTGGGCAGGTGTGAAGTACTGCACCCTCCCTCTAAGAACTCGATCATTGGTTGGGAGCTCTGAGCACCCTCCAGCAGGCCAACCACACATATGTTGGGCCCTCCCCTCAGCATCCTCTGTGCAATGTTCCAGTTGTTGCACCCTGTTGAGAAACTAACTGTAGTCATATGTACGTAATGCTGCATTCTGTGTCAGTAACTATAGAGGCCAGTTTCCACTGGTTGTCATGAAGTAATTCAAAATCCACTCAAAGCTCTTCTATTCTTGATTCCACAGAGGTACACAGTGTTTCAGTTTCAAGCAGGATAGCATTCAGTTTGGCTGAGGCCCCCTAAGACTGATTGGGCAGCAGGTCATCTGGCACCCGGCGTGCTGGAGAATGGAGTGCAGATGAGGGGAACTGGGATTGGCCCTTGGTCAGTTTCTGTCTGCCCATTTCTGCTGGCGGCAGTGGTGCAGGGATGCCACCTTGTTTGAAGTAAGATAATAATTACTTCCACCCCCTCAAGCAGGCAATCCATGAGGGGCCTGGCAGGATCAGTATGCACCGCTTGTCAATCATGACATGCATTAGTGAAGGCACCGGGAGGCATGTAAGTCCCACTGCAGATCCAGGGCTCTAGGTACTGTGGTACATGATGTGCTGTCCAGGAGCACCATGGGGTGGCAAGGGCAGTTGTCTAGGGACAGTGAAGGTCATATCCTGGGAACACTGCCAAGCAAAGGCTACTCAAGATAGTAGGAGGGGGTGGGTGATCCCCATGCACTCTGCCGATCACCAAATGAGTCCCACCAGTTTCGCCATGGGTTCTTCTCTGTAGGCTCTAGAGTAACCGGTCAGCATCCCAGTCGCAAGATCCATTTTGGGGTCACAGTGCAGCACTGGGGGCAGCAGGTCCACATGAGAGAGTGGGGCTAAACGTGGCAATAGGTGCTGCTGAATTACCCCACATGATCTAGAGCGTCCCTGAGGGGCAATCACCTCACCTTACAGACCACAATTGTAGGTGTGAACACTTTGGCCCATGTGCCTATTGCACGCCAATCAGGTCTTTCTGAGTGCCCTGAGGGGCCAAGGCAGAGGAGCCTCATGGTCAAAGGGTGACAGAGTTATCTGGGAAATGCCTAGACTGGGCACAAAGACACCAGAGACACTGGTGCACCCTGTGGCCCTCATTAAAGGGGGGAGTCAGGTGCTCTGCCCTCCTTGTGGACTGCACGGCAAATGGTGCCCACCGTGGTACTGGACGCAGCAGGGAAGTTGATGCATCCCAGTGGTGGGCTCAATTGTGAATTCCCAAGTCTGCTGGGATTGGCAGTCCAGTGGTAGGGGCTGGGCAGCCCAACCAGTGAACTTAGGGCCTGATTTAGATCTTGGCAGAGAAGTTACTCCATCGCAATGGTGACAAATATCCCATCTGCTGAAATCTAAATCCCATAGAAAACAATGGTATTTAGATTTCAGCAGACAGGATATCCGTTGTCATGGAGTAACCTCCCAGCTGAGATGTAAATCAGGCCCTTAGTCTTTCCTGCAGTTAATTATGGGTGCCAGGTGGTGCCTTCCTGGTGTGCCTCTGGGCTGCGGAGGGCTCGTCCAGTTGAGGAGTAATGAAGAGAGAGTGCCCCCCCCCCCATGATGTGACGCAGGTCCAGTGGTAGTCAGGAAGGCGCAGCAGTCTCCACTGACTGGCAGGCAAAAGTACAGACCTGCATGCCGATCGAATGCTGATTCAGCCCTCTGTGGAGTGGGGTCACCCAGTTAGGCAAGCCCTGGAAGGAGACAACTTGACCATGAGGAAGTGAGTCAGCACCAGCAGTCTGGAGAATGGGGCATGGCAGCCCAGCCGTAGTGTTCAGGTTCTCTTGTGGGAGGGTATGGATGCTGAGCACCTCCTCTGCGGTGAAGGCTCTAGGCCATGGAGGCTCGCTCAAGTAAGGAGCGGTGAGGGGAGGGCCACCCTCTCCACCGCAATGAATTGTAGTGGGTCCAGTGGCTGCTGGGTGGGCACAGCAGTTCCCACTAACCAGCAAGGAAGAGCATGGGCTAGCATGCCGACCGCATGCCGATGTAGCCTGCTGTTGAACAGGGTCACCTGGTAGGTAAGCCCCATGAAGAAACAATGCAGCCTCAAGTAAGTAGGCCCAGCGAGGCATGGATTTCTTGTTGGCAGTGCCAGCCAGCTGTAGCCAGTCCACGCAGCTATCCAGCCTTCTCAGGGTTCACCCAGCTGTGCATGAATGGTAAAAGCGGCCCAGGTGGGCAGGATTCTGCCAGGTAGTTTCTCCTGCCGGCCAGGAGCTCACTCAGCAAACGTCCACCATCTTTGACAGATAAGCCACGCCCACGCAGATAGCTTAATAAGTTATCGGTTGCTAAGGCGCTTTTAAAGGGACCATCTGGTTAATCATATCACGATATATCTCGAAAGCTGAGTAAACGTCATCAAATAAACAATGCGTATTGTTTATGCTCATTGATTTTTAAAGTTTCAGGGCTGGGTAAAGAAAATTGTGTTTTTTTCTCTATACGTGAATGACCCTTTAAAGAGCTCTATTATGGTTCGGACCTCCAGAGAACCTTTTATGTAGTTCTTTATTGGTTATGTTTAGGTGTCATCTGGCATATGCAGGGTGCCTGCAGGGTACAGCAGAAGAACGCATTGAGCGGTATCGATCTGAAGGCAAAACAGAAAGACTTGTTAATCAAATTTAAAGGAACCTCTTGTTGCCTTTGAGGGGAATCCGGTTGATGTTTAGTTTCAGAAGTTAAGAAATGACGGCAGAAATGTCCTGGTCAGTGTATTTTATTAAAACAAAAACAACAAAAAATCCTGTTGACGTGGATTCTCTAGCGTTGGTAAAATACTTTACTGCAGAGCCCGCATTTTCTTTCACCAGGACTATGAAGAGAGATGGCAGATGATTTGACAAATGAAAGACAAATAGAAAACAAGAAAGTTATATGCTGTCTGCTGTCGTTCTATCACAAGGTCAAACAGGCATAGCAAAACAAACAGATATCTTTCTTATCATGGAGATGGCACGGCTCCATTTCTGAACAGAATTACAATAACATTGCAGGATTCTGACAGATGGTAAAACGTATTTGCAAATATGCAGTTTGCTCCATGCACGGTGCATTTAAAAAAGTTAATGAATGAAAGCTAGAGGGAAAGGACTTTGGGGCATATTTATACTCTGTGTGTGCCGGATTTGCCTAATTTTTTACTTAACTCCATAGTTATATTTTGGTGCTAGACATGTCTAGCGCCAAAACATTGGAGTTAAAGTCATTTTTTGCCTGTAGAAACAAAATAACGCAAATCTGGCGCAAACAGAATATAAATATGGCACTGAGGGCCATATTTATACTCTGTTTGCACCGGATTTGCGTCGTTTTTTTTTACCCAAATTCAACGCAAAACAAACTCCATATTTATACTTTGGCGTTAGACGCATCTAGCGCCAAAGTTCATGGAGTTTGCGTCATTTTTTAGCGTGGACACCTTCCTTGCGTTAATGATGTGCAAGGTAGGCGTTCCCGTCTAAAAAATGACTCCGAGGCATGTGCACCGTATTTATACTCCTGGGCAAAAATGACGCCCGGGAGTGGGCAGGTCAAAAAAAATGACGTCCAGCCGCTTTAGCGTCGTTTTTTAGCGCCTGGTCAGGGCAGGCGTTAAGGGACCTGTGGGCTCGGAAGGAGCCGAGAGGTGCCCTCCCATGCCCCCAGGGACACCCCCTGCCACCCTTGCCCACCTCAGGAGGACGCCCAAGGATGGAGGGACCCACCCCTGGGACATTAAGGTAAGTGCTGGTAAGTATTTTTTTTTTTTTTTTTGTGGCATCGGGGGGCCTGATTTGTGCCCCCCTACATGCCACTATGCCCAATGACCATGCCCAGGGGACATAAGTCCCCTGGGCATGGCCATTGGGCTAGGGGGCATGACTCCTGTCTTTGCTAAGACAGGAGTCATTTCAATGGGGGTTGGGAGTCTAAAAAAATGGCGCAAATCGGGTTGAGGCGAAAATTTTGCCTCAGCCTGACTTGCCCCATTCTTTGACGCCCAAGCTCCATTTTCCCCTACGCCGGCGCTGCCTGGTGTAAGTAATTTTTTTTCATGCACACCAGGCAGCTCCGCCGGCTAACACCGGCTAACGTCATTGAATAAATACGGCGCCCGCATGGTGCTTCAGAATGGCGTTAGCCGGCGTTAACTTTTTTGACGCACAACTGCGTTGGCGCAGTTGTGCGTCGAAAAGTATAAATATGGCCCTTAGTCTGTAAGAGACACACAAGTTCATAATTTTTAAGAACGGCACATGCAAACCCCCTTTTACATTGAAACATTTGGTGGTGGATAACTATGTTTTTACACTTGAAAACCGAAGTTCATTTTGACACAAAGCAAGTGACCTTTCAAAATTAATGCAAATAAACATTTATGTGGCCCACTAAATATCTCACATCTTTGCCCTGCACAAACGTTTTTGCAAATCTAATGAAAAGTTTATATTTTTAATTCTCTGTAATCATTTCGGGCCTGATTTGGGGCATGACGGAGTGAATACTGCATCACAAACATGACTGATTTCCCACAAGCTGTATTAAAACGCCCATAGAATAGAAATGGATTGTAATATGGTGGACGGGATATCCGTCACACATGTGACGGAGTATTTCCTCCGCCAAGACCTAAATCAGGCATTTAGTCATTTAGTGTAATTGTCATAATGATTAATTAAGGGAAGACAGAAATAGAAAGAACAGAGATCTAGAAATCCAGAGGCTTAGCTGCAAGCCATGAGGCACAGGACTGAACAGCAACTGACCTTGCTGCACTGCCCTCAGCCACAGGTAAAGGACAGAAATGTTCTGTATCTACAAGATACAGAGCATTTGTGTCTGATCTCCCTGCACTGGTGCAGAATGAAGTGTCTAGCGCTGACACCCTTGCACCATGGTGAAAGGATGCCTGTGTCACAGACAGGGTTGTTTCTGTGTAGGAAGGGATACTGTCCTGCACAAAAAGAATCCATGGAAGCTTTTCCTCTTTTTATGTATCCTGAAGATAAATTCAGAAAGATGTGCCACTAATATGCAAAGGTAAAATTGCCACCTAAAATAACTATTGTATGTAAAGAATGGGCCACTATTCTACCCGGGGTTTTCAGAATGTCAACAAAAATGTTCACTCCTTATATATTTTTTGGGTTTTAAAGTACTACTTATGACAAACATCTGTGAGTCATCATTATTCCAGCAGTAACCCAAACATGTACAAAGTATGTTTGGTATTGACCACTTATGCCATCCAAAACTAGAATGTTGCCAGAATTTCCCAGTTCTGACACCACACTGATAACACCAAGCTTGCTTCATCTCTTATGAACACCCTTATTGTAGAATCCCTTAATAGTCAGTCTTCAAAGCATCTTGACCTGCTGGATTCATCGAACCCATCTTGTCATAAGTAACCAATGCCTCGATTCCATCAAAGCCAACTTATGAAGGTCATTTATTACAGTTATCCTTCATTACACCTCTCTCTGTATGCTCTCTCACCCACTCTTGACATTGTCCCTCTCTTACTTTAAGGCAGTTTCTCAGAAGTTCTTACAGCAAGCCAGCTCTGCTTACTTCTAAAGAAACATTCACTAGACGTTAATGACCTCGCCAACTACGCCTATTACTCACCTACAGTAAACAGTGGATCATTGAAAAAGTAGTTTATGTTCAACGTCAATATCACATCAATGCTAGCTATCTTTTGCACGATTACCAATCTGGCTTTTGATCCTGATGCAGCACAGACACCACTTCCTTACACATTGTAGACATTGGCATCCCGACCTACCTCCTGATGTTTCTGGACTTCTCAGCTGCCTTTGACATAGTTGACAATCTCCTACTCTAACTCTCCTTCTACCTTTCTAACCAATACCCTTTCGGTTCATATGGGAACCTCCTGGTCCCAAGAGATCCCTGTCATCTATGGAGTCTGCAGAGTTCTATACCATCGCATTTCATTTTCAGCCTATTAATGGATTTGCGTTCTGCTCTAAACAATGACAACAACTTCAGGATTCACCCCTATGCTGATGATTCACAACTCTACCTGAAAGTCTCCTCTGCCCCATACATCAAACTTCTTAAGTACTGCCTGTACAACATCCAGACCTGGAAGTCCAGTGCCATCTCAAAGTTCAACCAAAAATAGACAGAATGTCTGATATTTGCAAAGAACCAGCACAAATCTGACCCACTGACATGAACATTGACGTCTTTTAACCCCAACTTTGACTGTATGCCAAGTCACATGGATCCTTCCTGGACACCAACCAATTTAGGAAAAAGTTGAAGACGCACCTCTTTAAAGAACACTACCTCACAATTCATTAACTGTCCACAAAGCACCTACATCCCTACCTTCCCTATCATTCATTGTCATTATGTTAGTCATTGTTCTTGCAAAACACTGTACTTCCTTTTAGCTCAGTCTGCACTATAAAAATGTCACATACATACATTCTGTTGGAAATTATCCTTTTACAGGGTTATACCCAAATGTTTTGCCTCTGACCTCCAACTTTTGACCATGTGCTGCATTTTGTTTTTCTGGATTTAGGACTCTGGGCAATTTAACACTGGTGTCCTTGTCAGAAGATCTATGTTGGACAGACCACTCAAAAGTGAAGGTATGCATTTTACAACACAAAAGTCGCATTAACTGTAAAACTTTTGGGGTACCATTAGCGTACCACTATTTGGAATATGGACACACTGGGATGAAGATTTAGTGGCAGGTGGTTCAAACACTTAAACAGGACAGCAGGAGTGGTTAACACAAGAAAAGGCTCCTGGAGGTGAATGTTGGTGAATGTTGGTGGATTCAGCTAGTGAAAACTATGGAGGAGGGCCTTAACAGCCAAGACGGATGGAGCCAACTTATTTCTTATAATAATTTATAGATTGTTTTATATGATCAATCTCTGAATATATTTGTGCTCCTGAGACTCTCCCTTTCATTCTGGCTTAAGTTCATTTTTCACTTTGACCAGAGGGTTTTTTTTTTGTTCTCTGCTTACTGTTTTTTGGTCTTTGGTTACTCACCTTTATTTGGTACTAGTCTTGTGTGTTACTTTTACTGGGGGGTCGGTACATGTTTACCGGACTTAAAACGGTATATAGTGACCGACCTTAATTTTCCCACTTTAGGTCCGTTAGTCTGTTGCTCCACCTTTTTAGCACCCTTAATTGATGTGGGCAACCTCTTCTGGTTTGGGTCTTTTGCCCTGATTGCTTCGTTTTTTAACTGGATGTGCTTACACTACGGTTAAGTGTGCTTTATCTCACTTGATTGAGGAGATGATTGGACGTCCGGTATATGCAGCCAGAATTGAGATGCACTTGGCTCCTTAGGAAGATGCACACTGCAGTCTAGTGCTCCAATGACATCATCACATAACTCTTACATAGGCATCTTCAGTTTTACTCGTACTGACCCAGGAGTCCCATCATGAATGTAATGATGAACGCAGGTGCCAGTTTGACAAGGTAGGACTTTGTCACTTTTCAGATTTAAACTTTTTAATCAGTAGTTTTTAGTGCACTTCAGAAGACAGGTATTTGATAACTTGGTTGAACCCTATAATGTTATTTGGTGATTTATGCCTGGCCCCGGGCTAGTAGCCTGTTAATCCCCTGTCCTGTCATAGCTATGAGCGATTTTCATTACACACTGTATCTTTGACTCCCATTTGATTGACAGAGTTTCTTTTGATTATTTTATTTGTTTTTAGTGCATAGTGGTAACTTCTTAACATGTGGACACAGGATGGTAGGTTTGTACAGATGTGTTGACCAGTTTTCCATGTGTCTTGATACATGATTACCCAGAACTGATTTGTGTCATGTCACATGTTGTAGTTCAACTGTGTAATTTGTGCACACCAGTGAGTCTATATACTTGTTTTCCCACCAAGCATGCTGTTGTTTTGATCCAGAGCTCTGTTCACAGTGCTCATTAGTCTATAGGGTTGTGCTCTTGACGGATCTGTGCAGTAGTACATGTTTTATTTTCCTTCATATGAGGCATACACATTTGGTTGGATTGCCATCATTCACCCTCCTCACATGCAGTACCTTTCACATTATATTTTGCTCATTCTTTATTTTTCAATATGCAAGCTGTATAAGAGATATAGGGCCTCATTACGACCCTGGCGGTCATAGACCACCAGGGTGGAGGCCGGAGGTAGCACCGCCAACAGGCTGGCGGTGCTACATCAGGTATTCCACAGCTGCGGTCGCCCAGCCGGGTCCGGCGGTTTCCCGCCGGATTTCCCCCGGCTGGGGGAATCCTCCATGGCGGCGCTGCATGCAGCGCCGCCATGGGGATTCCGACCCCCTTCCCGCCATCCTGTTCCTGGCGGTTTACATCGCCAGGAAGAGGCTGGCGGGAACGGGTGTCGTGGGGCCCCTGGGGGCCCCATTAAGATTTTCAGTGTCTTCTTGGCAGACACTGAAAATTGCGACGGGTGCAACTGCACCCGTCGCACCCCAGCAAATCCGCCGGCTCCATTCGGAGCCGGCTTCATCTTTGCTGGGGCTTTCCCGCTGGGCCGGCGGGCGATCTTTTGAAGATCGCCCACCGGCCCAGCGGGAAAGTTAGAATGGTCCCCGCGGTCATTTGACCGCGGGGTGGTGTTTGGGCGGTTTCCGCCCGGCGGGCGGCGCCCACCGCCCGCCGGGGTCAGAATGACCCCCATAATAAAGGTTTTTTCCATTCATTGTGCACTATGTCTCTATTTTACACCTACAACTACTCCCTGCTTTCTGTGATCTTTTGATGATCTCTTTCATCTGGTTCTTTTATTCTCTTTCTAGTGCAGGTTCCTAACCATCATTATTAATGGTATTGGTATGTTGTTTTTTTTCAGACATGCAGTTATTGTGAGAAACACAATATTTGTTACCTTGTTATCCAGCTTCAGTCTGGATGGGTAATGTATTTCTGATGATCTTCTAAAAATGTTTGGTGAAGTGATTTGCCATGCAGAGACTGGTTTGCGTTATATTTTGGTTTATAGGTGTTTTACCATTTCTGTTGATCCTGATGAAGACCCTGGCAAAGTCAACTTAAGATGGGTCGAAATGTCGACATCTTTTGCTCAAAAATCCTTATTATTTAGGACAGTAAGAGCTCATTAATATTTCTTACATTGCTTCTATCATGTTCCGCACTTGAAATAGACCGCTTGCTTTCTACCACCAGTGTATATTGTTATTGTCTCGTATATGGTCTTTGTTTTTCCTGGCACAATTTTTTATACTGTTTCACTTCAATGTGACTTGGAGCACTTATGTATGTTTTTTGTTGTTTAGAAAGATCAGTCAGGCCTTATGCTTAAAAAGTGAAGGGTAGACCAATTCTATATAGATATGAATAAAAAGATTTATTTTTAGTGGCTAAAGAAGTAATCACATGTCTCTTTGAAAAATATTACAAAGGATTTGGCCCCTGAAATCATTCTACATCTCATTGCCATACTAATTACATTGAACTTTAGTAAGTGGGCATTTTCTTGCTTAACTATTCTGTGCCTATGTCTGAGTGTGGAACACATGTCTGTAGGAGGCTGGCCTGGCTTATACTGCGTACCTGATGGTACTTACACCTTGTGCCAGTTCCAGTTATCCCTTATAAGTAGATTAGTAGTGTTCTAGCAGCTTAGGCTGATAGAGGTAGCTATAGCAGAGCAGCATAGGCTGAACTAGGAGACATGCAAAGCTCCTACTCTACCACTTATATCATATAGCACTATATCATAAGAATCACAATACTCAGAGTTACTAAAAATAAAGGTACTTTATTTTAGTGACAATGTGCCAAGAATATCTCAGAGGATATACTCCCTTAGGAGGTAAGTAAAATACACAAAATGTACACACAAACCAAAATCAGGTAAGTAAACAGTTAGAAACGTAGTGCAAACACTATAGAATACAATAAGATGCAATAGGCTTAGGGGCAACACAAACCATATACTAAGAAAGTGGAATGCCAACCACTTAGGGACCCCAGGCCTAGTGTAGTGTGTAGAGGGTCACTGGGAGTGTAAGAAAACACTAAGGGTGTCCAAGATACCCCACCCCAAGACCCTGAAAAGCCGGAGTAAGTTTACCCTACTTCCCCAGAAACACACTAAAGTTGTGATAGGAGATTCTGCAAAGACAACAACTGACTGCAAAGCACTGAAGATGGATTCCTGGACCTGAGGACCTGCAAAGGAAGGGGACCAAGTCCAAGAGTCACGAAAGTGTCCAGGGGGGCAGGAGCCCACTAAACCCCAGATGAATGTGCAAAATGGCTGCCTCTGGGTGGAAGAAGCTGAAGATTCTGCAACAACGGAAGATGCCAGGAACTTCTCCTTTGCACAGAAGATGTCCCATGGTGTGCTGGAGGATGCAAAGTTGTTTCCACACAGAAAGACCACAAACAAGACTTGCTAGCTGCAAAGGTTGTAGTTGAAGAAAATTGGTGCTGCCCAGGCCCAAGAATGACCAGGAGGTCGCCCCTTGGAGGAGGAGACAGAGGGGGCACTCAGCAGCACAGAGAGCCCATGCAGAAGCAGGCAGCACCCGCAGAAGCACTTGAGCAGGCATTCAAGAAATCTGAGTACGGCGGTCATCTCAACACTACAAAGGAGGGTCCCAAGAAGCCGGTGGTCAAGTCAGTGAGTTGAGCAATGCAGGACAGAGTGCTGTAGGCCTGGGCTATTGTGTGCACAAAGGATCCCTTGCAGAAGTTCACAGAAGCCCTTCACAGCAGTTCACGCTGTACACAGGATTACTGTCTGGCATGGGGAGGCAAGGACTTACCTCCACCAAATTTGGACCGAAGGACCACTGGACTGTCAGGGTCACTTGGATCCAGCTCCTGTGTTCCAGGGACCATGCTCGTTGAGATGAGAGGGGACCCAGAGGACCAGTGAAGCAGAAGTTTGGTGCCTTCGTTAGCAGGGGAAGATTCTGTCGACCCACGGGAGATTTCTTCTTGGCTTCCAGTGCAGGGTGAAGGCAGACCTCAGAGCATGCACCACCAGGAAACAGTTGAGAAAGCCAGCAGGATTAGTTGCTACAATGTTGCTGGTAGTCGTCTTGCTACTTTGTTGCTGTTTTGCAGGCGTCCTGGAGCAGTCAGCGGTTGATCCTTGGCCGAAGTCAAAGAGAAAGATTCAGAGGAACTCTGGTGAGCTCTTGCATTCATTATCTGAAGAGAAACCCACAGTAGAGACCCTAAATAGCCCTCAGAGGAGGATTGGCCACCTAACCAGGAAAGCACCTATCAGGCGGGGTCTCTGACGTCACCTGCTGGCACTGGCCACTCAGAGGCCTCCATTGTGCCCTTACACCTCTGCCTTCAAGATGGCAGAGGTCTGGGACACACTGGAGGAGCTCTGGGCACCACCCCTGGGGTGGTGATGGACAGGGGAGTGGTCACTCCCCTTTCCTTTGTCCAGTTTCACGCCAGAGCAGGGGTTGGGGGATCCCTGAACCGGTGAAGACTGGCTTATGCAAGGAGGGCACCATCTGTGCCCTTCAAAGCATTTCCAGAGGCTGGGGGAGGCTACTCCTCCCCAGCCCTTAACACCTATTTCCAAAGGGAGAGGGTGTAACACCCTCTCTTAGAGGAAATTCTTTGTTCTGCCTTCCTGGGACTGGGCTGCCTAGACCCCAGGAGGGCAGAAGCCTGTCTCTGGGTTGGCAGCAGCGGTAGCTGCAGTGAAAACCCCAGAGAGCTAGTTTGGCAGGACCCGGGGTCCATGCTGGAGCCCCGGGGATGCAAGGGATTGGCACTCCAATACCAGATTTGACATGGGGAGACAATTCCATGATCTTAGACAGGTTACATGGCCATATTCAGAGTTACCATTGTGAAGCTACATATAGGTATTGACCTATATGTAGTGCACACGTGTAATGGTGTTCCCGCACTCACAAAGTCAGGGGAAATTGCCCTGAACATTGTGGGGGCACCTTGGCTAGTGCCAGGGTGCCCTCACACTTAGTAACTTTGCACCCAACCTTCACTAGGTGAGGGTTAGACATACAGGTGACTTATAAGTTACTTAAATGCAGTGTAAAATGACTGTGAAATAACGTGGACGCTATTTCACTCAGGCTGCAGTGGCAGTCCTGTGTAAGAATAGTCTGAGCTCCCTATGGGTGGCAAAATAAATGCTGCATCCCATAGGGATCTCCTGGATCCCTGGGTACCTAGGTACCATATACTAGGGAATTATAAGGGTGTTCCAGTGTGTCAATTAGAATTGGTAAAAATGGTCACGAGCCTGCAGTGACAATTTTAAAATCAGGGAGAGCATAAGCACTGAGGTTCTGGTTAGCAGAGCCTCAGTGACACAGTTAGACACCACACAGGGAACACATTCAGGCCACAAAGTATGAACACTGGGTCCTGGCTAACAGGATCCCAGTGAGACAGGCAAAAACAAACTGACACACAAGTAAAAATGGGGGTAACATGCCAGGCAAGATGGTACTTTCCTACAACGTCGGGGTCAGGATGAAAGTTGGCCTGTTTTTTAATTCAACAGTCACACAAAATGAGCTGAGGTGTGCCCTGCATATCCTAATGGGTACTCCTGAACTAGAGTAGTGGGAGGAGCTGACACTTGCACCAGGGCTGTGCCTGTCCTTACACAAGGCAGTCTCTAACCCCCTGGAGTGTGTCTTGGGCAAGGGCAGGAAGCACATGGTCTTATACAGAACAAAGGGGGTTATTCCAACTTTGGAGGAAGTGGTAATCCGTCCCAAAAGTGACGGTAAAGTGACGGATATACCACCAGCCGTATTACGAGTCCATTATATCCTATGGAACTCGTAATACGGCTGGTGGTAAATCCGTCACATTTGGGACGGATTACCACCTCCTCCAAAGTTGGAATAACCCCCAAAGTCTTTTCTTTGAAGTTTGCCTACTTCAAAAGCAGAAATGGGTAAAAAGTACTGGACCTCACAAACCTAGCTTCATTCTAGACTGAGGACATTCTTCCAGGAAGAAGAGGTGGTTGCTGTAGTAGGGACCACCACTGCCTGTTGTTTTGCCGTGCTGGCCTGCTGCTTGATGCTTCTTTCCTGGAGTGAAAGGACTGGACTTTGCTTTTTAACATCCTGCTTCCAAAGGTCCTCTAAGGGCTTGGACCCAGCCTGGCTCCTGTTACGAAATATCAGGGACATCGTGAGAGCCCCAGTTGGAGCTATTGTGTTACTAAGCACTATACTAAAATTTAGTGGGTCATTATGAACACAGCAGGATTCCCCCCGTGTTCATGCTGGCGGTCTAAACAAAGACCGCCAGCCCGTTGAAGACCCCGCCGGCCCAATAATAAACATTCCACTGGGCTGGCGGGTGGAAACGGTGTTTCCGCCAGCCGGCCCAGTGGAATGTTGGGTCTGGACATTGCCGAAGACTCCACATGGAACCGTCGTCAATGCCGCAGTGCGGCGGGTGCAACAGCACCCGTCGTGTATATCACTGCCTGTAAATTGGGCAGTGACCTGCATGACGGGGCTGTGCACGGGGGTCCCCAGAGCACCCCTTCTGCCAGCCTTTCCCTAGTGGGGGAAACTGCCAGGGAAAGGCTAGAGGAGCACGGGTTCTTTAGCCTGTCAGATAGAGAACTCCACCATCATCAGGCTACCTGGCAGTGGTAGCCTGGTGGTGGTGGAGGGCCGCCTGTGGCGGTCCCCCAGTGTTCGTAATATGGTGGTCCAGACCGCCATGCCGGTAATTTGCGCCACCGCCGGCATGGTGGTCTGGACCGCCATGTTCATAATGAGGGCCTTAATCTTTGAAAATGCCTATCTTTGCTTGTGTATGTTGGCGTTTTGCCATTTTGATCTTGTTTTACTCAGATAAATATTGGCCTTTTTTCTAAACTGGTGTGATGTACTTTGTGGTGTTTTCACTGTGTAACTGTGTGTGTGTGTACAAATACTTTACACATTGCCTCTCAGATGAGCATGACTTCTCATTCCAAGCTATCAAGGGGGTGAGCAGGGGATATCTTAGCTCTGGGACTCCCCTACCCTAACTATAGTGAGGGTCCCTACTTGAAAAGGTTGCAAACCACTTCCAACTAGAGACCCCAAATTCTAACACATACTAATATGCCATAGACCGCCACAATTCCAAAAAGAATGCTCTCTGTAAATCAAGCATAGGATACTTTTCTGATACATAAAACCAAGATGATGCTAGGAATCTGCACCATATGTCAATAATGGGCCACTATTACACCAGTAATAGATAACTTCAGTGTTAAATTGAAGGTGCCTTATACATAGGGTTTCTAGTTTTTGCTATTTGCTGATAAAATTCAGTAAAAACCTATCAAACCAGAAATTTTGAGTTCCAGTTTTAACAGAAAATCACCTCTATTTTTCTGTTTCTGGATTGACTTAAGGATGGTTGCTGCTACTATAGCAATGGGAAGAGCATTTGGTGTGTGCATGCAGATACAGACATCGTGCGTGACCCTCAGTCCTACCCACTAGTTGAAGAGTTTTCTCTGTGATCTAATCCATTTCTCTCTCTGGCCACATCTTTCTCCCATGCTCTGACTCCTTCCTCTAACCCAATTTTCTAGCTCCCGCTCCTGACGAGAATTTCAATGTAACATGTAGGGAGCAAAATATCTTCAAAATGAACATGTTTATGTACAGGGATGGAGGTATTATTGGCAAGTCTAGAAACAGGGATATCATATACCGCTATTTTGCTATAACAGTGAATTGACAAGCTTGTTGGTGACTGTCTTGTTTCTTTAACTGTTGATTCTGATTGGATTTACAGAATATCTCTAAATCCAGTGAGTTCACTGATGGTAATAGACAAATGCATGGGGACATCTGTACTTTACCTCCATGTTACAGTTAAACTCCAGCCGTGTGAGCTCTGTGGCTGGTGAAATCGCCCCAGCTCCAACTCTTCTTTACCCATCTCTCAAGTTGGCCATGGCCACTCCTATTTTGGTGTTCTTAATTATATGTCGCTATTTGGTGTTTATTTTTTCACATCTTGCTTTTACAACATTAAACTAATTTATGAACACATATAGGCCCTCATTACAACCCTGGTGGTTGGTGTTAAAGTGGCGGTAAAACCGGCAACAGGCCGGCAGTAAAAAAATGGAATCACGACCATGGTGGAAACCGGCAACATAGACAGACACTTTAACACTCTGACCGCCACGGCGGTACAAACAAACAGCGCGGCCGTCACCCCCAACAGACAGGCGGAAGACAATGTACCGCCCACAATATCATGAGAGGCCAATCCCCCACCAGTTCCGGGGCGGATTCACCGCAAACAAAAACACGGCGGAAACAGGACTTGGAAGGGAAAACGCTCACCTCTACACACCCCATTAGGAACCAGGACGCCATGGTGCCGGAACTCCAAATTCTACCTGCCATTGCACCTACATAGTCCGTGGACCCTTGGGCCCAAAATGCATGGGCGAGGCCCACACAAGATACCCAATCAAAACGGAGAGAACACTGCAGTGGCATCAGATCGAAATAAAACAGGCACCTCAAGGGAAAGGGAGGGGGGGCACCTCAGCCAGATGAGTGCACGACACCAGCTCCACGAGGGGACACCATGCCCATTGATGTATCTTGGAGAGTGCAAAGCCACAGTCTCACAAGTCTCTCCACTGGGTGGGTTGCCCACTGCTTTATCCTGGTGAGTGCAAAGCCACAGTCGCTCAAGTCTCTCCAGTGGGTGGTTTGCCCACTGCTTTATCCTGGGGAGTGCAAAGCCACAGTTTCACAAGTCTCTCCAGTGGGTGGTTTGCCCACTGCTTTATCCTGGGGAGTGCAAAGCCACAGTCTCTCAAGTCTCTCCAGTGGGTGGTTTGCCCACTGCTTTATCCTGGGGAGTGCAAAGCCACAGTTTCAAAAGTCTCTCCAGTGGGTGGTTTGCCCACTGATTTATCCTGGGTAGTGCAAAGCCACAGTCTCTCAAGTCTCTCCAGTGGGTGGTTTGCCCACTGCTGCATCCTGGGGAGTGCAAAGCCACAGTCTCACAAGTCTCTCCAGTGGGTGATTTTCCCACTGCTTTATCCTGGGGAGTGCAAAGCCACAGTCTCACAAGTCTCTCCAGTGGGAGGTTTTCCCACTGCTTTATCCTGGGGAGTGCAAAGCCACAGTCTCTCAAGTGGATAACAGTTCTCCACTGGTTCTGGAGGGGGCTTTGTGCCCAGAGTGCTTCATCCTGCCAAGGTTTGGGTGAGTGGATGCCTTTCTCCACTGGTTCTGGAGGGGGCTTTGTACCCGGAGTGCTTCATCCTGCCAAGGATTGGGTGAGTGGATGCCTTTCTCCACTGGTTCTGGAGGGGGCTTTGTGCCCGGAGTGCTTCATCCTGCCAAGGACAGAGGTAGTAGTTGCCTTTCTCCACTGGTTCTGGAGGGGGCTTTGTGCCCAGAGTGCTTCATCCTGCCAAGGACTGGGTGAGTGGGTGCCTTTCTCCACTGGTTCTAGAGGGGGCTTTGTGCCCAGAGTGCTTCATCCTGCCAAGGACAGAGGTAGTGGATGCCTTTCTCCACTGGTTCTGGAGAGGGCTTTGTGCCCAGAGAGCTTCATCCTGCCCAGGACAGAGGTAGTAGATGTGCCACTCCACTGACGGTGGGCCTACATGGAAGCTGTCCAGGCCCCTAGAACTGACCACCAGCTTCGTACGACTGACCACTGGGGATGGCAGCCATGTCTGCGGTGGTGCCACTGGCACATGATGTGGCGTGGCCTCTGGCGGTGCTTGCGGCGGCCTCAGTAGCGTCGGTGCTTGCGGCGCTCATTGGCCAGCGGTGCTGGTGGGTGGCTCAGTGAGTGTGCTGCTGGCGGCTGGGTCCTGTGCAGTGGTGCTTGTGGCGGCAGTGCATGTGGTGGTGCCGGTCTTCTCCACCGCGCAGGTTGGAGGCAACTTCCCTTTCTTTCTCTGCCCCTTCCCCACCTTGTATGGTGGCTCAGCTGTCTTGCCACTCCCAACTGTAGTCCTGGGAGAGCTCTTGGTGGCAGGTCTTTTGCCTTTCTCCCTCCGGGCTGTGGCCAGCTTCTTATGTTTCTGAGGTGGGGGACTGTCCTTGGCCTGGCTCCTTGGCACACTGGCTGCCCTGCTGCTTGGCGCACTCCAGAAGCCGGTTACTGCTGGCACCACTTTTCCCGGTGGTGTGGTGGCTGAGGTGCTGGGTTGGGACATGGAAAGGCATCCCCTAGGGGACGGAAGGGGTGGGGGAGGTGAAGGGAAGAGGTCAAGGTTTGACAGGAAAAGTTTTTTAGACACACTGGGACAGGTAGATGTAGGGGGTTTGGGAGGAAGAGGTAGTGGTTGTAGGAGGTGTTCGTTTGCTGACTTTGGGTGAAGGTGCATGGGCTGGAGGCTGTCGTGAGGTGGATGGCTGTTTGATGGGTGTGTGACTGCGTTTGTGTAGTTTGGGAGGTGGGCTCACAGACACACTGGTAGAGGACACAGGGGATGTGTAAATGGTAGTAAGGGTGGTGAGTGCACATGAGCTGTGTGTGGTGATGGGCGTGCTGGTGATGGACGTAGTGGCTGAAGATGTAGTGCATGCAGGTGTGAGTGGAGACGTGACAGGGAGGGAGGAGGGAGACGAGGAGGAGGGGGACACAGTGGAGGCAGTGGATGTTGGTATGTGTGCATGGGTATGATGCTTGTGTGAGTGCTTGTGGGATGTGTGGTGCTTATGTTTGCCAGAGCTAACCTTGTGTGTTGAGGTGTGTGCATGCTGGTCTTATGGTGTGCTTGGGATAGGCTGAGGTACTGGGGATTGGGGCTGGGTGGAGGAAGTTGGAGGGGGGAGGCTGGACACAGGGACAATGGCTACCATCAGTGCTGAGGCCAGAGTCTGAAAAGCTAGCTGTTGGGATGCCTGACCAGAATGAATGCCCTCCAGGTATGCATTCGTCTGTTGCAACTGCCTCTCTATACCCTGGATGGCATTCAGAATGATAGACTGCCCACCAGTGAGGGATCTGAGGAGGTCAAGGGCCTCCTCACTGAGGGCAGCAGGGCTGACAGGGGCAGGGGCTGAGGTGCTTGGGGCGAAGGAGATGCCCACCCTCCTGGGTGAGTGGCCACGGGGCACACGCTGAGGGGTTGCTGGGAGGGCGGTGCTGGTAGGAGGGTGGTGGCTGTACCTGTAGATGCGGTGGGCACAGAGGGGCCCGCCACCGCAATGGAGCTCCCATCAGAGGAGGAGTCGGTGTCGCTGGTCTCAGCTCCTGTCCCTGCTGTGGAGCTCCCCTCGCCCTCCATCCCACTGGTGAATTCGAAATCCGTAGTCTCGCCCTCCAGGGCCATGTGGGATGCAGCTCCCTCCTGCTCGGGTGGAACTGCTCCTCCGCGTGATGATGCTAATGCACACAAGAACAGGGAGACCACAAAAAGGAAGGGAAAGAAAGTAGAAAGACATGTTCAGTGCATGCATTACCGCTACCGTTGGCGGAGACTACAGACACAGCAGCCCTCTGCACTACACCATGCACTTAGAGTTCCCTAATTGATCACAGGGCCAAGGGGTACAAGGCCTATGCTCGATTGCTGCACACAATGAAGTCACAGGAGCCTGACTAGGGGTAGATGGCTCTTAACACTGGTGGGGTGGGGTGCCACATGGCCTGCCTTATGAAGGGAACTTGCCTACAAAACTCACCCTGGCCTAGGGATACCCACAGCCCACCTCCCCCACCCAGATACCTCCAATGCACGCTGAATCAGATGAATGTGACTGTACTCACCCCCTTGTGGCTACTGTGATGCCCTCAAGCACCCATCCAACTCCGGATATGCCACCGCCAGGATCCGGAACATCAGGGGTGTCATGGTGCGACAGGCACCCCTCCCATGTTGGGAGGCCATCCCCAGCTGGGCCTCTGCCGTCTTCTTGCTCCAGCGGCGAATGTCCTCCCATCTCTTCCAGCAGTGGGAGTTCCGTCTGTGGTGGACCCCCAATGTCTGGACTTCCTTGGCGATGGCACGCCAAATATCCTTCTTCTGGTGGGTGCTGACCTTCAGGAATAGTACAGGGGAAAAGGAGAAGATATAACCGTCCGGACCGTCACAGTCATTGGCCCACATTCCTACCCTTGCCATCACGCACCTACGCCCACCGTCGTTTCATGCACGCCTCATCCCCCCCCAATCTCCCATCCATACCACTCCAAACAGGCATTCCCATACAGCATGCTCACAGTGTACTCACCTGTTTGTCTGGAGGACCGTAGAGTAGCGTGTACTGGGGAGGACCCCATCCACTAGTTTGTCCAACTCCTCCGATGTGAAGGCAGATACTTGAGCCATTGTCGCTTCCAGACTGAGGTCACAGCAGCACTTGCAGTGTAGGTCCTCTCCTGTCGAAGATCAGGTATCAAGTGAGTGAACAGTGAGAAAATGGCGGTCACGTCTGCAGCGGTGCGTACCGTCACCGCCGGCATACATCGTCATTGGCTCCTGGGACCCATAGGGTCCAATGTTAACCAATGCAGGATTGCGCCAAGGTCTTCGACCGCCTACCGCGACGGTGTACAATGCCAGCGCTGTTACCTCATATCCCACCTTACCGGTCAGGCAGCCGCCATTTCAGGGGGCCACATGGCATTAATTGTAAATGCGTCACACATATCTGGGCCCTGCATACACACTAAGACAGGCACACAGTGGATTGACAAATGTGTGCAATAAATATTCTATTTAATACCTCAGTGTTGGGTGGCTCTCTGCTCGCTGTTCTCGTCCATAGGGCACGTCCGCTGGGGCAGGTGAGGAGATGGCGGCATCGTCCGGTGTACAGACCGCTGGTGGACCTGTTGACAATGGAAGAGTGACATGTAATTGTCACCTAAAGTCTTGATCGTGCCACCATCCAGGGACTGTGTGCCCAGTTGGAGGCAGACCTGATGTCAGTAATCCGCCATCCCACAGGGATCCCCCCTCTAGTGCAGGTCCTCCATTTCCTGGCAAGTGGGTCTTGTCAAACTACAGTGGCCATAGCATCAGGGATGTCCCAGCCTATGTTCTCCAACGTGCTGTCCAGAGTGTTGTCTGCCCTGCTGAAACACATGTGCAGCTACATCGTTTTCCCTCAGGTGGAGGATTTGCCTACAGTGAAAGGTGACTTCTATGACCTGGGACATATCCCCAACATCATAGGTGCCATTGATGGGACACATGTGGCCTTGGTACCACCCGCAGGAGTGAACAGGTGTGCAGAAACCGGAAGAATTACCATTCCATGAATGTGCAGATGGTGTGTTTGGCCGACCAGTAAATCTACCATGTGAACGCCAAGTTTCCTGGCTCAGTGCATGACGCTTACATTCTAAGGAATAGCAGCATCCCTTATGTGATGGGGCAACTCCAGAGGCACCGTGTGTGGCTTTTAGGTGAGGACAAGGACCCTATACCATGTGAATAGTTGTCTGGGGTTGTCCCTAAGGGTTAGTGTGTGTCTAACAGTTGTCCCTCGACATTTGCAGGTGACTCTGGGTACCCCAACCTGTCATGGCTACTGACCCCAGTGAGGAATCCCAGGACAAAGGCAGAGGAACGCTACAATGAGGCACATGGGCGAACTAGGAGGGTTATAGAGAGGACCTTCGGCCTCCTGAAGGCCAGGTTCCGGTGCCTCCATATGACAGGTGGTTCCCTCTACTACTCACCAAAGAAGGTGTGCCAGATTATCGTGGCCTGCTGTATGCTGCACAACTTGGCTGTGCGATAACAGGTGCCTTTTCTGCAGGAGGATGGTCCAGATGGAGGTGTTGTGGCAGCTGTGGAGCTTGTAAACAGTGAAGAAGAGGCGGCAGAAGAAGAGGACATAGACAACAGAAACACTGTGATCCATCAATACTTCCAGTGAGACACAGGTAAGAAGACATCACTGCCTCCTACATCTGATACAATTGTTCTATCTCTCATCTGTCTGTCACTTTCACCCAGTGTATGGACCCTGATTTGTCACTTTCCCTGTCGATTTCACAGATGTGGGTCCCACTGTGTGACTTCTGCTATGTAACCTAATGGACTAGAGCTGTGTGACATAGGTATGTTGACAATAAAATGGGCATTGCTATTTCCCTCAGTTATTGCAAGTACACATTTGAGAAAGCACAGACTGACTCCAGATAGTTTTGTGATTTAAGGGTGTTTATTTAAGTGCTAAATATTGGAGAAGGTTGTAAAATGGTCAGGGGTGATGGTGGAGGAATGTCCATGGCAGAGTCCAGTCTATTAGTCCCACAGGTGCATTGTCCAAAGGGGCATAGGAAGTGGAGCTGGGGCAGTTTAAGGATGGACAGGGTGACAAAGTGGGACAGAAGGATGACAATCAGGGTGGTCTCATTTCTTGGCGGGGGTCTTGGCATTGTTCTCTGTCTTTGTCCTGGATCTCAGGGACCATTTGCAGGGTGGTTCTCCATCTGCAGGGGGTGGGGTGCTGGTGTCGTGGTCCTGTGGCGGTGCCTCCTGTCCACTAGCGCCGGCGGAGGTGGTGGGCAGTTCATCGTCCAGGCTAGTGTGAGGGGCCCCTTGTTGTGCCACAGTGTCCCTCCTGGTGTTCACGAGTTCCTTCAGCACCCCTACAATGGTGCCCAGGGTGGTATTGATGGATTTGAGTTCCTCCCTGAACCCCAAATACTGTTCCTCCTGCAGCCGCTGGGTCTCCTGAAACTTCGCCAGTACTGTTGCCATCGTCTCCTGGGAATGATGGTATGCTCCTATGATGTTGGAGAGGGCCTCGTGGAGAGTGGGTTCCCTGGGCCTATCCTCCCCCTGTCGCACAGAAGCCCCCCAGTTCCCCTGTGTTCCTGGGCCTCTGTCCCCTGAACCGTGTGCTACCAACCACTGCCCCAGGTCCCTGCTGTTGTTGGGGTGATGGGTTAGCCTGGGTTCCCTGTAGTGGTGGACACACTGCTGCTTGACGTGTCTTGGGGACAGATGTATGGGCCCACTGGGTGGGTGCTGTGCTGGTGTTTCCAGAAGGGGGAGGCTCTGTTGTGGCTTGTGCCAGTGTGAGGGAAACCGACTGTCCCGAGGTCCCAGATGGGCCGGGCTGGTCATCTAGATCCAGTTGGACAGAGCAGCTGTCATCACTGTGGGCCTCTTCTGTGGGTGGAGTGGACATGTCTGGATCTCCTGTCCGGTGACTGTGGGTAGGGGTCCTGCAGGGGTGTAAAGGCATGATTATTGTATCTGTGTCTGCCATGGTGTGAAATGGGTGGGTGACCCTGTGCCCCAGCGCTTGCATTCCTATGTAGGACCTTGTGTGCTAATTGTTTAGGGGTCTGTGTGGGTATGTGAAGTGGCCATGAATTGGTGATGGGTGTCCATGCTTTGTTGTTGCATGCAGGGCTTGGTGTTGGGATGGGTGGTTTGTGATAGTGGGACATATGTGAGGCGTTGGAGTGATGGGGTGAGGGTGGGGGTATGTGATAGCATGCAGGTAGGGTGGGGGATGTAATAGTTAAGATTTGACTTACCAGAGTCCATTCCTCCTGCTACTCCTGCGAGGCCCTCAGGAAGCAGTATAGCCAAGACCTGCTCCTCCCATGTTGTTAGTTGTGGGGGAGGAGGTGGGGGTCTGCCGCCAGTCATCTGAACCGCAATGTAGTATCATAAGACGCACCGCATCGTTCCACCTCTTCCTGATGTCATCCCGTGTTCTTGGGTGCTGTCCCACTGCATTGACCCTGTCCACGATTCTCCACCATAGCTCCATCTTCCTAGCTATGGTGGTGTGCTGCACCTGTGATCCGAATAGCTGTGGCTCTACCCAGATTATTTCCTCCACCATGATGCAGAGCTCCTCCTCAGAAAACCTGGGTTGTCTTTGCAGTGCCATGGGGTGGTGTGGGTGATGTGTGAGGTGGTGTGTGTTGTGATGTGTGGGGTGATGTTTAGGGGTGTGTGGCGTTTTGTGCATGGATGTGTATGTGTGATGGTGCTGTGTGCCTATGTATGCTGGTGTTGTCTTTGCTGTGCTGTCTCTCTGGCCTTCGTCTAACTTTTTGGTAGTAAGGGTTTGTGGGTGATGTGGGTGTGTGTTTTATATTATATTGGGTGTGTGGGAGTGGTGTGTGTATGTGTATCAGGTGTGTGTATTTGGAATTGTCCAATGTGGTTGTGTTTTGTAAATGTGTGTGTATTTTGAGAGTGGCAGTGTGTACCGCCAATGGAATACCGCAGTTGAAAGACCGCCACGTGGATTCGTGGGTCGTGATAGTGTAGGCGTATTCCTGTTGGCGTGACGGTGTAGGTTTTGTTATCGCTAGTTTATCACTGATCTTTGGTGTGGCGGACTTGTGTGGGTGTCTAGATTTTGGCGGATTCTGAGCTGTGGGTCGTAATAGCTGTGGCGGAATTCCGCGGCCGCGGCGGTGTGTTGGCAGTCTTCTGCACGGCGGTAAGCAGCATTTACTGCCAATGTTGTAATGAGGGCCATAGTCTGACTTTTGCTGCTCTAGTTTGTTGTTCTAGTCTGCCTGACCACAAACAAGCATTGCCTTCTATGAAGGTAAGCAAAGTATCTTGAAGGGTGCAGCAAAGCCACTCAACTGTCATAGAGCTTAGCTAGAGTGCCAGCAAAATGTGAATGTAGGAGTAGGATGCCTTGTAATGGCAGAGGAATTAATTATGCCAGTTGCTGTTTCTTTATAATGCAGCTCCAAGGCAGATCTGTTGGAATAAAGATGCCATTCTGGATTCCACCATAGCAAATGAGCCATTTACCTGCCTACATTCTACTGCAGCAGCAACCCTTATCCCCAGTTACTAGCTTGCAACTACGGTTTAGCACTATCCATCAACTGTACATGTACTGTCAAATGTACATGTACTGTACAGAACATGTTACTGAATTGCATTTAGCATTTTGTACATGAGAAAAAGCATTTTTCGTGTTCTAAACAGCCCCATACTGCAAATCAGGCTGTTTGTGATGGGAACATGCTTTGCATATCTAGCCCTAAGTATCTGAAGGAGTCAATGAGTATGCATGTCTGATTTTCTGTGTATTTCATGGACTGCATTCCTCTAAGTCTTTGAGTTTCCTAAAAGGATGTGGTTAGGCATTCCCGGCTCTTGGGCCCATTTAATCCCACAGGTGTAAGCTATTTTTATTAAGTTAAAGCTCTTTGCAAGTGGGCCATTTGAACTCCATGGAAAGCATCTGACAGATAGAGATAGTGAAATTGATTAAAAGAATGATAGTACCATGCCAATAAGGATGGTACTGTCTGGATTAAAGGTTGGGGCTACAAAACACTCTCACTGTGGTTTCAAGCTTCTCTCCTGCACTAACATCTTTTTATTAACATCATTAAAGAAAAAGCTGCTTTTAATGAAGTTAAACTGAAAACCACGACTCTCCCTTTTGTCATGCTGTTTGCATTAGAAGTTTGAGCAAATGTCCATGCATTTTCCCCTGCGCTGGTGCTGTTTTGGCTGCCCAAGGCCAACACAGGCACACTTGCACCATGGAGAAAGGATGCTTGTATCGCATGCAGTACTGTATTTGTGCATGAAGGTGCATCTTCCTCCTAACAAGAATATCCTGTGAGCAATATTCCACCATCTATGTGTGCTGCAAAATGGAGCACACATTGAAAAATGGCTGACAAGGAGATTTAAAGGTCTAACTCCTTGTAATGTGACTCCTGGGAAGGGTTTACTTAGAGGTGCATTTCCAGGTTTACCTGGTTTGGTAAGTCTGAAAGTGCGGCTAAACCCATGAGATGGGGGGCAGGGCCGGCATAGTCAAGATGGACTTAATGTGCTCCCATAACCTTCTCCATGATCCTGATGAATGCTGTGTCCTAGGTCTACCTTTCGTGCTCCTGATACCCTCCATTGCCCTCTTTCTAATTGCGGGTGGCCATACCATGGCATATCAATGCCTGCTGAGATGTCAAGGGAATACAACAGTTCAGAACCAAGCCATGCACCTGCCTCTAACATGGTTGCATTGGCTCTGTTTTGCAGCTATACCCGCATTTGTCTCCTGAATGGGCTGAATTGGGATTCGCTGACCGCCGGGGTGTTGCAGACCTCCTGCGACTGGGGCTGATTTGGATGGTGGCCCCACCTCTGGCAATCGATTACTGCACTGCTCCTGGAGACGAGGGGCCGCGATGAGATCAGCGAGCTCTGCATGGGCCTGAACACTGGCGGTGGGCTGCAGAGATGGGTCCTTGTGTTTCCGTCGGCTCCCTGACCCTGCAGCTTCAGGGGCCCGATCAGCACCACATATCGGAGAGCTCAATCTAATGGGATAAGCACCAGACCAGACATATACTTACAACAACACATCCCTGCTGCCAGGAGAGCCGTTCCCCCATGGCACTAGGACCCAGAGATACTGCAGAGATACTGCATCATAGGTGGAGGGTCAACAGTCCTCAATCAATGATCTCTGCGTGGGCCTTGGCGGCAGGCTGCAGAAATGGGACCTTGGGTTTCCTTTCATTGCCTGGCACTGCGGCCTCAACGGCCTGATCGTCACCACATATTGCAGAGCCGAAGCTGATGGTCTAAGCACCGGACCAGATGTATACTTACAACACACCTCTGCTGCTGGGAGAGCCCAATGAGTACATTGTCCCCCAGGGCACTGGGACCCAGAGATAGTGCAGATATATTGTATCGTAGCTGGTGGTCAACCGTCCATTGAAGGGAGAGAGAACCAGCATCCTTCTTTCTCTCCTTCTCCTGCCCTCCCCTCATGAACAATCCATGTTGCTCCTAATTGTTCAGAGGCCCTGAACTGTTCTAAGCATTGATATGCTCCCCTGAGTGACTGGGGGTGATTGCCGTAGCTGGGCCTTATTCCTAAATTGCTGGACAGCAATCCAGGTCCCAGCCCTACTTGGGACAGCTCACAGTTCCCTCCTTTCCCACCTCAGTGAGCCCCAGTCCAGATGTCTGCTCAAATCTGTCACTCTGGTACCTCTTCCTTTACCTTGGTACTGGATGGGCTGCTTGCCACTGAGGCTCGCCCCCCTCACCCATACACTAAAGAACTGCCCAATATCTGTACTGGCTATGGGGGCATGGACCTGAGGATGTGACATTCTCTGGAAGCTATCCTGACTTCAGACATACCTATGCGACTGTCTGCGGTACCACCCCTTGGCTGCTTGTGCTGCCTGTGGTCAGCTGGGCAAACAGGCCAACACAGTGGAGACTGCTACCTCTGTCACCAAGACCCATCCAATAAAAGGAAGCACTTCCCTGCTCGTCATCAGAGAAACTCATCCCCTCTGACTGGCGGATAGCTGCAGGGCAGTTCAGTGCTGCTGTCCATTCTAAACGCTGTGATAGGAAAAGAAAGACTACCTGCCTCGGGTTCCCAATCCAAAATGGACCTATATACAAATACACAACATCTGCTTCTGACACTGGAAAGTGACTCACGGGGGGATTCCCCCTGCCAGTCCTCTACGTCTCCAGATGATCACCAGATTTTGCAGGCCATTCAAGTGTTGTGTGAATTCCTCAAATCTACAATTGGGGAAGTTGTTGTCGATGTTGCCCTGCTGTGACAGGATATCCGTTACGTGGCAGGGAGAGTGACAGTGATGGACATTGAGTTTCCACCTTGGCAGACGACTGTTAATGCTCTTGAGGCCAGGGCTGAAGATGCTGAAAACCGCTCTCATGGAGCAGTCTGCATTTTGTAGGCTTCCTTCAGGGAGCTGAGACCCTCCGATAGGTGGTCGTCGTGGAAGACTGGCTTTGTTCCTGGTTGCCTGAGGGTTCACTCTCCCCGCAGTTTGTGGTACTATGGCAGGCACATCACACACTGACACAGCGCCCTCCCCTGGGACCTTCCTCCATCCTCCATCATCAGGACCCTAAACATTTGTGACTGGGACGTTAGTCTCCAGGAGGCTAGTGCCCATGGTGAGCTCTATTTTAATTCCTCTCACATCATGATTTTCCCAGGTTACACCAAAGCCATCCAGTTGCAATGTAAATCCTTTGATGCTGTGAAACAGAAACTCAGAGCGATGTCCATTCAGTGTACGCTGCTATTTCTTGCACTGCTGCGGGTCATTCACGACTCCCGCTCCTATTTTTTTGAGACACCAGAGGTGGCCTTTGAGTTGGCCACTGAACAAGGAGCTTTGTGGTGATATGAACCCCCGGAGGATGCCTCCCAGCTGGACTAGACTCTCTCAGGTTCTGCCTCTACCCGGTCTAAGCCACGAAACTGCCCCAAATCCAAATGCAAGCGGGGATGACGCAGAAGATTCCTGACACTCTCTGAGCCAGACCTCGTTGTTCTCCACCTAAAAACTGATGGTCTGGTATCTCCCTTGTTGCCCTCTAGGGAGCTTGAAACGGGGGATACTGATCTGCTGAACATGAGCTAAAGTTTCAATATGTCGCTTTTGACTGCCTATTAGCTATTGACCCAGGGTTCTCTATTCATATTTTGACCTTCATTCCAAAATCCTGCATGTGAGGAGGTTTGTTTTGATTATCGCATCAAGTTTTTTGTCCGTTATTGGGACATGCCAGGAGACAGATGGTTTGGGGTTGGAAGTGTGAGGTGGGGGGTGGTTGTGTACTATTGAATTGGGGTTTAAGTTTTCTGTTTTGCCTTTTTTGTTTTGTTTGCTCCCGCTGATGCTCTGTCTCCCCCTATGCCTCCCAGACAGTCCACTCACCCAATACCCTTCACTCACCTAGGCCACTTCCATGTGGAGTTCCAGCTTACTTTGTAGAATGTCAACCGTCTTGTAGACTAGCTCAAACACACAGTGGTCCTTAAGTTTCTCCATTGCCATCAACCTTGTGTGGATCTCCTGTAGGAGAAGCATCTCCTAGGTTCCCTCTGCTACTTCCTGTGTCAGTTTGGTTTTGACCAAGTGTACCATCCTGGCGTCAAGAGAGGGACCAGGGGAGTTGTGATCCTTCTCTATTAGACTTTCCCCTTGGTGATCACTCAGGTCTTTCATGATCCCCTAGGTAGGTAAGTGGGGGGTGACTGGCACATTGGAGGGAAAACCGTATACTCTGTTGAGTATATATCCCTCCCCAGCTGCAGGACCAAATGCTTAACAATCTCCTGTCCTCCCTACCTTCTCCTATGGTGAAATGCCCCTTGGGGGGGAGGGACTTCAATGGTATCATAAACCCAGATGTTGATGTCTCTGCCCTATTGTGTGAGAACGCCATGACCTCCCAAATATCTCACCTCTTGGGTTGACTCCCTTTAGCAATGTGATGCTTGGAGGATATCGAACCCCCGACATGTGCATACTTTGGCATCCACCAAACATATGTCAACATTGTCTACCTTTTTCTTCTGGCTGTTGATGTTACATGTACAGTTGGACCGCTATGCTCCTCTGGGGTATCTCAGACCATTAGCCACTACTCCTCCAGAGCAGAACCCCACAGCACCACAAAAGACCTGTGTAGTGCCAAAATGCCTAGTTCTTGACAGATGAGAACTTACTAGGTCCCTTGTCTGAGGAGCTTAACTTCTACTTTAAGACCTACAGGGAAATAGTCCAGACAGAATGCAACTTTGGGCTGTAAGTAAACCTGCATACTGAAATGTGAGGCTGCAGAAATTGTTGACCTTGAGAAGTGATTTAAACCACTGAGGCCCTGACCTAACAGCTGGACCTTGATAGGACCTCCCTTCACCAACTGACCACTCAAGAAGCACGTCAATGCTGACACACCACTTGTCAACATGTGTATGAGCATGGCAACAAAAATATTGTTTTTTTGTACCAGATATCTAACAGAAATATTAGCGCAGGCTCCATGGTTACCTCCGCTGATGATATTGCAGCCACACTTGAGGACTGCTCCAAAGGTTTCTATGCCCGTTGCCCATGTACTCCTCCCAAAATTACTCATCCATTATTATCCAATATCCTCCTTCCTTTTCTGACACGAGTCCAACAGCAAGCCCTTGAGGATCATAGAAGAAGAAATCTTGCTGGGCATCTGAGACCTAAACACTGCTAAAACCCCGGACCCAGGTGGCTTGCCACTTGAATATTACTGTAAACTGTGCAATGTTGTGAGCAGTCATTTCCTTAGGTACTATTTAGAAGCTATGCAACAGGTTCCTTCCCTCCGGAGCTGGACTTAGTCAATATAGTGGTCATCCCCAAGACAGTCATCCTCGTTCCATTGATGTAGATATTAAAACATATGCTAAGATTCTAGCAACCCAATTCCTGTTGGCCCTTGGCTCTTTGATCCACCCAGATCAACATGGCATTATGCCAGGCCTTAGTACTAGACATTGCATCTGGCAGCTGCAGGTGGCACTGGCCCATTTGGTGGAGTTGCAAGAGGCAAAAGTCTCATTGACTTTGAGAAAGCGTTCAACGCAATCAAGTAGGGTTATTTTGCATCCGTGCTCTGCCTGATGGGATTTGGTCCTTGTTTTCGAGCAATGGTAGCCCTCTTATATTCTCACCCCAAGGCCCAAGTCATGGTCAATGGAGTGTTATCTGCTGTCTTATTGGATGGGCCACCTGCCAGGGATGCCCTCTGTCCCTGCTCCTCTTCGCCCTTGTCATAGAGCCCTTGGCTCCCATGGTCCACTGTGATGCCCAGCTGTGGGGCTGGAGCCGTTGTCGTGCCACCCAAAACAAAAAAATTCTGTATATGGACAATGTCCTCCTGTTCCTTGCAGACTCAGCAAAATACGGCCCATGAGCACTCAAGAATCTTGGGCCCATATTTATACTCTGTTGCCCTGAAATAGTTTCATTTTTATTCACACTAATTCAGTGCAAACTTAACTTAATATTTAGATTTTGACGCTAGACCCATCTAGCGTCACAATATTGGGGTTAACGTCATTTTCTGGATGCATGAAACCACCTTGCATCAATTAGATGCAAGGTAGGCGTTTCCGTTCAAAAAAGGACTCTAAGCCCCTAGCGTGATATTTATCCACCCGTGCAACAACGACGCACGGGTAGGAGGAGGCCCCAAAAATTTAGATTAACCGTGATTTGCGTAAAAGTTTGATGCCTGTGTCAGACAAGCTGTTAAAATGAGGCCCACACACCACTACTTAGGGAAAACACAGAGAAGCAACATACAGGACAAGATGGAAGTGTTACTGCTCCAGCTTGGGAGATGACGCAGAGAACAACAACCACAACAGAAACCACCACCACTATTGCAGCAACCACAACTACGACACCCACAAATGCAACCCAGAAGGCAGGAGAGGATATTCAGGAACAGGACAACCCTCCTTGGCCTCGGGGAACAAGACCTCATTAGTACATACTGACTCAACCAGAAAGCCATACTATGCCTGCTGCACCACATTGAGCCACAGATCACAGCCAGCCTGCAGACACCACATAATATACCACTTGTCACAAAGCTGCTAGCTGTCCTGCATATGCTGGCAAGTGGGTCATTCCAGACAACGGGTGCACTGGTTGCTGGTGTGTCACAGCCATCTTTCTCGGTCTTCCTGCCGAAGGTATTATACGCAATCAACTCTCTGACACCCAGCCACGTCTGCTTCCCCAATACCCAGCAAATGCAGCAGGAGATACAACAGGGCTTTTACCAGTTTGCTGGCTTTCCGCATGTGCTGGGTGCAATGGACTGCACCCATGTCTGACTTGTCCCTCCTGCAGCAACAGAATATTTATACAGGATCAGGAAACATACAGGTTCCAGAAATGTGCAAGCCATAGTGGACCAGCATGGACTAATTACAAACATTTTAGCCAAGTATCCTGGTAGTGTCCAAGACACCTACATATTCAGGCACATCAGGATCAAGGAACATTTTCAGGAAGCCCAATATGGTAATAGCCTACTTGTGGGTAAGTAAACAAACCCAGCAATATACACACAACACACCAACACTGTAGGACACACAAGACATACACCACTCCAAAAACACATGGCCGGGGTAACACAGATGTGCAGTTAACAATACATATGCATCATGCTCAATCAGTGCACAGCAAAAACACATACATCCACATGTACATAACACACCCACAACGTGAAAGTCACACCACATGAAGGACAGTGGAGATATGTACCCTTTGCTAACAGAAGATGTCCACAAACCACTACAAGTGCCCACAGGTTGGCTACTACATACACTTCACACATACGTTAGACCAAACAAAGAATAGTACAGCAATGTCAATTGCATGTACCATGCTCATGTAACAAAAGTCACACATAGGGACAGACCCCTTAAAATCATGCAGTGCAAGTCTCTACCAGAGCAAACATCAAATGCATGACAACTGGTGCCAATACCAACTATATCTCATCAACACATACCTGACTTACCTGTAGTGTGCATATACATCTGCCTGACACACATAGACATACAAAATTAATGGCCATAACATACCATGTACCAGATTTTTGAGAAGTGGCACCAAACCTACTGTAGTGGCACCTCACATGCACCACTGACTGACCCACAACACCATCATGTCTGTACCATAAACAATAAATGGTCCACCATGGGGCAGAGTCACTGTTAGGCAGTACAGATCATAGATGTCATAGTGGGACCCTGTAGGAGTATTTAGGACTTCACTGACCTTACATGCACTGTGCTAAAGGACACATTTGCTAAGTAGCTGAGCCCCATCCAATTGCCTGCACTGTGCATGTGTTGACAGTATAAATGCTGATTTATGATTTGGAAGATAGCAGAGACACTAGTAGTAATTTTGATCATCCTGAAACAATAGGATACACAACCTTGGGCACCTGATGGCTGGCACAAACATCAGCTGCCATTCAAGATCACTGAGCGACACATGTAAGAGCCCCAGTGCCATTGTCATGGCCTGCACTGTATGTACAAGTTGGCAGATGCCTAGCCTTTTGTGACTTGAAGCCACATTGTAAATGGGGCCCCCTCCCAAGCAGCGCTTAGCATGGAAGGGGAGTGTTATGTGTGTTGCATAGGAGTGTCACCACAAGATACATTGCATGATGATGCTGACTCAGATGTAGGTGTCACTTAAAACCTAAGGCAGTGCCAACATCAAACACCACCCCAGGGGTGCCGTTTTCACGTTTCAATATGGAAATAGACAGTGATTTTACCTCATATGAATGTGCCACCTATGCACGCTGCATATTGCTGCACACACAGAAAGAGCTATTTTCCCATGAAAATAGTATATATATAGGAAGATGTCCCTTCCTGCACAGAAACATCCACCTCCCCAGGGCAGCCAGTCAAACACCCTGGTGCAGGTTTGGAAGTGTTGGTGCATGGCTGCATATAAGGTGCCAGCACAGAGGACAACAAAGGGTTGTCTTGTAACATATTACACGTGGCACATTCCTACATAGTGAAAAGGATGCAGCACAGCGCTGACAATGTTGGAGCTGTGTTGTGCACTGTCACTTACGTATTAAAATGGACATAAGTGTTGCTCTTCATCTGTACTGACACATGTCAAAATGGCTGGGATGTCCAGGCTTTGTAGGGCTACCATGTTGTCAACACATCTGACCCCATTGTGTTGCGAGGATGTGTCATGTCCCCCCTAGTGATAGCACACTCCTACAAAGCTGAAAAAACACATGGTAAATACATACTGAGCATCAGTTAGGAAACCAAACTATGTGTCCCAGGTTCTTGAGCCAATTCCCAAGATTGATAGGTCCAACAACACTGTGCTAGTAAAGCTTAGCACAAGGCCAGGAGCTCACACCATACCACAAACATGTATGAGTCACAACCAACTCCAAATAACAACTGCAATGCTACATAACAAACCTGTTTCTAGCTTTAACAACAACTTACATCTTTTATCCTTTGCAGCGGACCAGGGTTATGGCATACAGCCATAGGTGATGACCCCATTTCCAAACCCAAACACAGCAGCAGAGCATGCCTACAATGAGGGACACCGTCAGGCACGCAATGCTGTGGAAAAGACATTTGGCATACTCAAATCCAGATTCAGGTGCCTGGTACTGACAGGAGGCAGCCTCCTTTATGCCCCACCCATTGTGTGTAAAATAATCCAAACATGTGCCATCCTGCACAACCTATGTGTTCGAATAAACGTTCCAATGTATGACCAGGTTGCTGACCTGCCTGAGAAGTAGGAGGAGGAGGAGGAGGATGGTGCTGGCAATATGGAGGGGGAACAGCACAACACAGCTGCTGGGGTAAGCCGGAGACAGCATACTGTTGACAAAAAAGAACCGCTGAAATCACCATGTTACATTTGTAAATAAACACATCACATATACACCCAATCTTGCTTTGGTCTATTCAATCTCCACTACATATATCATAGGAATGTGAGTCTAACCTCAGGGGGGTTGTAACAGTTACTAATCCGAAAAGTGATTTCGCAATATCCTCTTTGATATGTTAGATTGTGCTGCAACCATCACACACATCACTTACAGCCTTATCACTGGTATGTTACAACTGAAGGACACAATCCATGGACCACAACATATTTTGTACATTCACGTTGCCAACTTGCTAATCAATGGCTCATCACACCCAACTACATCATGTCCTAATAGGATGTATGCAAGGGGCCCACAACTGAGGTTGGGGATGTCGAAAAATAGAAATTGTCATGTTGGAACTGAACGCTGTCACAACTCAGGGTGAGACTTTGCAATGTCTGCATGGAACATGTGTGATGAGGGGGGAACATCATTGGCAACTATGGTTATCATGTTTTGTCCAGGGATATTAACCAATGGAAGAAGTTGAGCCTGCACAGTCTATCCATGGTAATCTGTCCTGCCACTGCCATGGGTCACAACATTGACACAGGGTAAACATGACCTCACTCATTGCACAGACACGTCTGTGGTATGCACATTAGTATGGATGAGAGCATATGCAGCTAGGGCTCCAGGTACACCATACCAAAACAACAACCATTGGTAAATGCAGTGAGTGAAATCCATAATTTGTGATCAGACCATATTCTGGGTGGAATGTGTCATACACACAGATGTACACATGTCAGACAACTATGCTGTATTCACACAGCTCTCCATAAACTCCAAATCAAAATACAGAGACAGATTTTGGGTCACATTTCCTAGGTAGCAATAGTTTGCCCATCATCAAAAATGCCTGACCTGTGTATGCAGCTTTAAATAGTATGCTCTGTGTGACAACATCGCACATAACATACCAATACACAATCAAATTTCAGAACTATTGCATTCTACTGAATGCCAAACATATGTGGACACACTGTTGTCACACATGCATATATATGGACGAAGTGCAAATATTTGCATTCTGTTGACTCCGTAACACATAGGGCCTGATTACAACTTTGGAGGAGGTGTTAAACCGTCCCAAAAGTGACGGTAAAGTGACGGATATACCACCAGCCGTATTACGAGTCCATTATATCCTATGGAACTCGTAATACGGCTGGTGGTATATCCGTCACATTTGGGACGGATTAACACCTCCTCCAAAGTTGTAATCAGGTCCATACATTGGTAGAACTGACCAATCACACCCTTACCACATTGTTGCACGGACCACCTCAGGCGGTCATACCCTATATGCCACATTGCAGCACAGCCCATGTCATATGTATGGTGAATCTGGGTGCATCTAATGACAATGCAAAAACCACACAATCAGGAAATGAGTCAACAAAATATGAAGCAAATGCATCAAAAACATCCACAAACGCAAACAAAATGACACATTGGCCTTTAGCGTGAATTCTACGTTCAAACTCGTCTTAATGCAGCCTTCTGTGAAATCGATGCATACCCGGCATGCGTCAATGTAAAAGATGCATGTGCGTTATGTGTCTAAAAAAATTATGCAAATGTCAAATGTGTCAAATTAAAACACGCATAACTGAAAAACGTGACACACGGGGACAGGAAGTGATGTAATAGAAAATCCTGTCTACAAGCATGGTACAGTGGTTGTAGTTTCACTCTCTCTTTACAGTCTGTACCTTTGTGACTGTGTGGTTGAGTTTTGGAGCTGGTGGTTGATTCTTGGTTTGTGTTTGGAAGTTTGTGGCATCCCTTGTCTTGTGTTCTGATAAATTTTGTGTGCATTTTGTCCCAGAAGTTGTGGTTTTGCTTAGTTTTTGTCCAGTTTTTTATTTGTACTGTGGGATGTCTGTCGGGGTTGTTAGTTATTTGGGACAGTTGGGATAAGTTAGTGAGGTTAAGTTTCCTTTTATTTTGTATCATCACTAATTGGGGTCAACACTGGCCATCGGTTGACATGTCTGGCAAGGGGAAGATGTCCAGAATGTCAGCAGATGAGTTTGGTGGCTTTGTTTGGCTGGTATCACACTACCTGCCAATGATGCTTGAAATGGGTGGCCAGGTGATACTCGGCTACCGGACTGAGGCCAGGTGGCTGCGGTGGGGCAAGGTGCTCCACCACCTACAACGCATTTACAAAACCGGCAGGAATGAGCACCCGCTGAAGCATGCTGGGCAGATCTGTTGGCCAGGGAGAAGGATCTGCTCGATCACCTGGGGATCTAGATTGGTAGAACTGTTGGTGAGCCTCCCATTAGCGTACTATTGATTGGTCACTGTTCTTAAATGACAGTAGCATAAGTTGGAGTGCTGCATGCAATGCTTGTGGACAGGTAGTATGCAACCAGTATGAACAGTATCTGTGCCAGTTCAGGCCTGCAGTTCACATGTTCAATAATGATACCAATGCAGGTCAGATGACTGATGAGTCCTGCACAACCATCACAAATGCACATATTTCAGAGCCCATAGTGTCACCTGTGCCCCGGCATAGTGTCATGTATGAAATGCCAAGGCACCACCAGATGAACCATATTTTCCCTGGATTGTTTCAACAAAGTGGCACAATGCATGCATAGCGCAATGTTGTCAACATTTCACACACATGACCCCTGCCCTAGCCATTGTGTTAGCAAAGGGGGTTTACCCGCCTTAGGGGAAAGTTAATATGGAGAATTTGATACCATTAGACAACTTTTCCACATCAGTCATGAACTAATCAACGCATGATCATTGCAGACTTTCAATTGAGCTGCATTTCTATCACAAAGTGCTTCTGGGTGCCTTGCTGATCAAGCTTAAGTACCTGAGTTGTAAGTATTGCAAAGCGCAAGGGTAGTGTCTTGTTTTTACTACACAACACTCCCTTATGACATGTTGTGCCGTTTTGTATAGACAGCCCACACATGGTGTTGTCAGGGGTGTGCTAAGGGGCACACATCATGTGGGGTAGCACTAGGGGCTGGAAACATGAGAGGGTAGCACCTCCGGTGCATCATAGTGTGACGCATTAGCAGCACAAAATTAACCGCAAATACATAATTTGTAAATTAGCGTTGCTTATGCATTGGAAAATGATGCAAAGGCTGCGCTCACTTTTCATTACTCAAGTCCCAGGTGCTGCACCACTGTTGTCCTATTGGCCCTTTTGTGTCATTGGGCAAGGCTATGTAAGGGAGAATGAACATGAATTGGGAAGAGACTACTGGCAGTTCCATGTTCCAGTTCATGTTCTGTCACAGACTGCCTCTACCGCCCCTTACCACACACATGTGCAGGGTTTGTTCCACTGGTTTATAACTCCTAACTGACAGTATGAGGCTGCACTGCATCAGCTCCATCTCTGCCACATCACTCACTAACCTGCAACTCCAGATGCATCCTCTGACCACAGAGCAAATGTGTCTGCGTTGAACGCTATGTCTATGCCCATGTACTTCTCCCTCACTGGATTGATAATAGTGTACAATAGCAGGCCAACCATCTACACCTGGACACATGAATGTAGATGTGATTGACCTATGGATACCAGCTTCCTAGTTGGCAGACCTCCTAACATATGGTCCACTCCTTGACTGCATGTAAGAGTGGGCAGGCCTTGGTGGACAACGAGGACAGTTGAAATGATGGATAGCATGGCCATCCCCCCTTAGGCTCAGTGGGAGAGGAATACCAAATTTGTAGGTAGATGTGACGTTCACAGTGTAGGTGACAGTCATGTTGATCAGGCTTGCATGTGTACCTACCAGCTCCTACCCAACATGGTTACCAACAGCATACCATCCTTCCAGTGACATGTCCAAGTTACTGGGGATGTATGGTTGGAAATAGACACAGAGGATGAGGAATCGTGGGCCTGATCTATGTAAAGTTAGCGCTGACTTTTCCATTATGTTTTTACGTAAAAGCAGTGTACACTTCCAAACTTTTGGTTCATTTTGTAGGTTTGCTTCACTTTAGCAACAAATATATGATGCAAAGGCAGTGTTCATTTATCAGGGCTTTTGTCTTTTCTGGAATGTGAGTCGGAGTGCATGTGTAATTAGATGTGGCAGTGTAAGTTAGTAATTTGTACAGACTCCACACAATGCTGACACTGATGGTTCCTTGTCTCCATTTTACAGCTGCCAACATGACCAATGATGAGCACCGTGATTTTCATAAGAGGGCAGTGAGGTACCGCAACATCCTGGCAGTGGAATTTGGGTACCGACGCCTGGATCGACACTTCTGTGCAGAGAAGGCAACAGGGGAATGGCGGGCATTCCCTCAAGGGACCACACACTCCCTTCAAAGGCTCAGAAGACTCCAGGCTCATCAGCAGTGCAGGGCGGCACAGCTGGCACCACACCAACAACATTGGCTGCAAGTCACCACAGCAACGCAACAGCCCGCACCACCTGCTGCCACTGTGACACAATGGCAGCAGGATGTACCTCATATTAAAATGTTTGGACAGACTGGAGGAAGAGGTTGCTGCAAATTAGATGACAGTGTGATAGAGGATACCGTAATGACGACTTGTAGCCAGTGGTATGCAGTAAAGATTGTCTTTATTTTGATAGTATCAATGGTGCAGAGTTTATAATCTTGGTTGCTTCTTTGGTCAGTTGTTGGGACTTCCCAAGGTTTTCATCTTCACCTTTGTTCTCTTCCTTCCAGATGGATTCTCAGGAGGCGCATGTGGGAAGAAGAAGAGAAACACAACTGTTGGTGGAATGGTAAGTTCTCTCGGTTCTCTGTTTTCTCTCCTTTTTTTCCTCTTCTCTACACTGGTTTATCCTTTCCCTGACCTTTTTTTGTTTACTGTTCTTTCTCTTTCAATCTTGTTCCTTTTCTCTGGGTTTGACCTTCTCTGGCGTACTTTTTGGCTGTCTTCTACTTTTCTGAGCTTTCTTCTTGTTTTCTTCTTGCAAATTTTTCCTCTGGCTCACTTCAAATCTTCTGTGGTTTTCGTACCTCTCTTCCTGCCTCTCTCCCTGTTGCTTCTAGTTGCTGTTCTTCTTCGTATTACCAAAATAAATAAAACAAAAACAAATCAGCTGTCTTGGCTTTTCTTGTTGGCTTTTGTGCAAAAAAAAATACATAAAATATCCAAGGGTTTGAACCTCCTGTCTTGCAGGGTTTTTGTTTGTTTTAACTTTGTTGGTTACTAAGAAACGGGTTATGCGACTATCTCAACCCTAAATCTCCTGTTATTATTTTTATGGGTTAAACACAAAACAAGAAAACAAAAAAAAAACAAATCTCGTATTATCAATCTTACAGATACCATTCAATGTGCAATCGGTATCTCTGCCTCCCCCCTCTCACTGCTTATTCATTAGTTCCGTCCCCTGAGGAACCATACCTGCCAAGGCCATGCTCTCCCCAGAGCATGGGCGGATTCTCAGTGTTGCCACCGCCTGATCCTCCTTCCCATCCTCGGAGAATATTCTGCCGACGTCATGTGCCGCTTGTGGCATCGAGGTCCTGCAGCGCTGGTCTCTGTATTCGGACGGTCCATCCGAATTCATCAGCCGTTTCCTTCGATCCTCCTTCGCCTCCTCCAAGCTCATCGCAGTCTTCTTCATTTTTTCATTCTTCCCTCGTCAGTTCCCGGACGCCCAGATGAGGGAATTCCGGATCCCTCCGTCACCCAGAAGTCGCTCCGGATTGGAGGAAGGCATCAGTACCTCCAGGTCAGGCCAGCCGGAACGATCGGTGTCCCTGGAGTACTGTGGTGCCGACGTTGTGGCGGCCGGCCCATCAAAGATGGGATTTAGAGGGTTAGTGTTAGGTTAGTGTAGGTATGTAGATTAGATAGGATAAGTGTAGTTTGGGGTTGGGTTTTTTACTTATTATGTGTTAATTAGTGGGTGCGTGGGGGGTCATGTTGGGGTATCTATGTGTTTTCTTTAATAAAAAATGAAAAAATACAAAATACAAAAAATACAAAAATACAAAACAAAAACACAAAAAATATATATTTGTTTAGGATTAGTTAGTATATGATTAGTATTTGTTGTCCTGCATGTGTCTTGTAACTTAAGGGGGGTGGGCGAGCAACGGTTAAAGTGTGGTGTTCAATCTGTAAATTAAGTTTAGCATAGGGTTGATAGCTTTAATTGTTGGATAAGTATAGTTAGAATAGGGTACTTTAGGATAGGGTAGGTTTTATTTATTTTTCGGTTAGTTGAAATTTTAATAAAAGGTTTTGCATACTCCTATACATTTTAGGGGTCATTCTGACGGGGTCGGCGGTAGCACCGCCAACAGGCTGGCGGTGCTCCGCCGGGCATTCTGACCGCGGCGGTACAGCCGCGGCCAGAAGCGGAAAGTCGACGGTGTACTGCCGACTTTCCGCTGCCCATGGGAATCCGCCATGGGGATTCCGACCCCCTCACCGCCATCCTGTTCCTGGGCAGATGGCGGTGAGGGGTGTCGTGGGGCCAATGGCATGGGCACTGCAGGGGCCCCCGTAAGAGGGCCCCACTTTGAATTTCAGTGTCTGCTCAGCAGACACTGAAATTCGCGACGGGTGCTACTGCACCCGTTGCACATCCTCCACTCCGCCGGCTCCATTCGGAGCCGGCATCCTCATGGAGGGGTGTTTCCCACTGGGCTGGCGGGCGGCCTTTTGGCGGTCGCCCGCCAGCCCAGTGGGAAACCCAGAATACCCGCGGCGGTCTTTTGACCGCGCAGCGGTATTCTGGCAGTTCCCTCCAGGCGGGCGGCTCCCGCCGCCCGCCGGGGTCAGAATGACCCCCTTTGTGTTTTATGCTTGTGTCTCATGGTCTTCCCATGAGTGCACAGAGCAATTGTTGGTTGACCTAGAGATTCTGCCCTGCCCCGAATACCTCTCATGACATGTGCATCACCTATCGACAACTGAGCTGTCACATTGGCAGCAGCAACACATCTACTTGTCCATGCATCTGCCATCCAGTGTACCCACCACTCAAGATGACTATGTTTACTTTGTATTGGACAGGTAGGTGTGGTAATTCATCTGTTAGTGTTGGGATCCTGTGTAGGAATGTCAGGAACTGTGGCACATCTGACAACAGCCTAAATTGGACCCTTATTTTGCAAAACTGACCGGTGGCAAGCACTAATGAGGTTAGGTACCTCTGTGTCCCACCAGTTTGTTCTACTGGTACTCCCAACTGAAGATATTGCCCGAGAATTGTTTTACAGCCATTCCTACCATATATAGTGAGGGAAGCATACATGTGTTCTTCATTTGTGACATACTCAGTGAATTGCTTGTAGGGGATGAGACCAGCATCAACATTTGTCATGTTAGGGACCTTGTGTGTAGCTTTGTGTCCCCATAGTCCTTCACTCTTGTACTGATATTCTGTGACCAATGATATGGATACACACTTCACAATTACTAAGCGTAGTAGATGGATCACAATACACGAAGACATGCTGATTGCATAAAAAGTGTTTATTTACAAGTGATGTAGTGCTATATTTGCAGTGTCCAGGTCTGTGACCCCATTTGTGAAATCCATACAATTGTGACCCAACACAAGTCCAGGGTTGAGGGACATGTCATGGGACATGCTAGGGAGAAGTGTTGTTAAGTGCAAAGGAACAACATTTTCCAATTGGTAAGTTAGAGACAATGACAGTCCATAGCAGACAGGTCAACAGTGTGAGGGTGAAGAGTGCACAAATCCAACTGTGCTAACACTGGCATGATCTCAAGCACAGGACAAAGGAGAGCACAGCCCATGTGACATGGGCTGGTGCTACCGGGAACTCTTACGAGTGAAACTGATGTGTTCCACATCTTCATCCTACAATGTATGTGGTGTCTCCTCTGCCCTTGATGGTGGTGGTGGAGAGGCCACACACACTTTTGGTTAAAGAAGTGGCAGCTGCCATTTGTGGAACAATGTATGGCATCACTGCATCAAGGAGGATTTGCTGCTTTTTCAGGATAGCAGCAACATCCCGGTAGTAGGCAGCCGTGTCTGCCCTGAGGGAGGCCACTTCCCAGTGCATGGAGTCCAGCTTGTACTCAATCACGCTGCTGACAGTTTGGGAGGGCAGTTGTTGTGGTCGCCCCCTCATGGCAACAGCTATGTCCCTCAGACACTGCTGGACTCCATGCAGTGAGGAGTGTGTGCCTCGTTTGGCTGCTGTATGTTCATTGGCGGTAACAAGGCAGGTGCACATTTCCTCTAGGCTGGCTGCCACAGTCTCCATCCCCACCCTCACTTGCTTGGCGAGCTCCCACTGAACTCCTACCACTGTCCTCTCACAGGTAGTCCCTGGGTCCTTGGAGTCCTCAGCTGTGTCGGTGCTGGCAGGTTGTACTACTGGGGTGTTAGGTGGGGAATTTGGGATGGCTGCTACATTATTTGTTCTCCTTGCAACTGGAGGTGGTGTCTGGAGGGATACCAGGACTTCCTGGAGGGTTTCTTGGCTGATGGTTGTCAGCTGGTCATCCAGGACTTCGGGGCACTTCAGAACAGGCAGAGCAGCATGAGAGCCATCATCCTCTGCAATGAGATGATGTAAAATCAATCTTTCAATGTTGTGGCAGTTGACATGTCACATCACTGACTTGCTATTTGAGGATCATTGTCAACTTACTTCCCAAACTTTGTTCCTGTACCTCATGGTTGCCGTCTATCAGCCCTTTGCCCTACCTGAGTGTCACATTAAGGGAATCTCAGGTGGCACACTTGGCTGCGTACTAGGTGGGATGTAAATCTTTTTGGTAGCTTGCCATCATCTTGTATTTGTGGGCCCTTCCCATGCATCCATTTGCATGGTAGGGCCTTGCAATGGGTGTTGCAGTGATCAAGCCACAGCAACACACAATGAAATATGCCCTCGTCCCAGTTTTACATGTTGCATATACACCCGGGTGGTACTGAAACCTTACACCACTGCAGAGATGGTATTGTCAAGACACTATGCTGTTGTTTCCTTTGATTGCTCATCAGGTTGATGTATGTGTATGTGTGCCGACCTAGCAGATTTTTATTTCAGTTTCTGACTGTGCTGGAAGGTGCTCCTTCCTACACAACTATGACCTCCCCCCAATGCAGTCATCCTTGCACTATGATGCAAGAGATGCAGCATTTGTGGCAGTGCAGCTAAATTGACACAGGCACAGGGGTGGACCCAGGGATGGCAATCATGTGTATCATTTGTTGCTGTGTACATCATTTTATACATGACAGTGCCTGGTGGTAAAATAATTAATGGACATAGCTAGTTGACTAAAGTTGAACTTAAGTCAGGGCCTCAAGCTAGTTTGATGGTGATTTTGCAAGTAGTCATAATGGTGCATACACAGACCCTCATAACAAGTCCACCTGACTGCCATTGTCTATATGACCATCCCCAACAGCACACGTGGTAGTGGCACATGCTGTCCATGGGGAATTCCCCATGGGCCAATGGCCTGGCAGTGGCAGGTTGCCGGCAGTTTACAGACTGGAAATGCCACCTGTCTTGTGACACCAGACTAGTATTACGATCAGCACTTCCAGGTATGCTCCCGCTTTTCCATCAGCCTTTGCATGGTGGTGAAACCCACATGCAAAGGTGGTGGTGATGTGGTGGTGTGCCTCTTCACATCCCATGCACCTGGCATGGGCATTGCAGGGGGCCCCATGCCCAGCCCATTTGCGCTTTCCACTGCCTGATTTGAAGGGCTAAGAGCAGCATGTCCTGTCACACCCAATGCACCCCAAGCCTGGCACTCACTTTATTTGATCCATCAACAATGCTGTGGTAACTGCCCCACAGAGCTACCATGAACAGATAGATTTCCACCCGCCATCCCAACTTGTAACTCATACTGCCAACCGCAAAGGGTACACTCCACTGGCAGTCTTACCAACACCAGACGTTCCCATGCACCATCCCCTGACAGTCAATGTGAAATTGTACACCATTATGTTCACATCCAGACACCATGGGGGTGATTCTGACCCCGGCGGTCCAGGGTCGGCGGGAGCACCGCCAACAGGCTGGCAGTGCCCCGCAGGGCATTCTGACCGCGGCGGTTTGGCCGCGGTCAGAAAGGGAAAACCGGCGGTCTCCCGCCGGTTTTCCGCTGCCCTATTGAATCCTCCATGGGGGCGCAGCTTGCTGCGCCGCCATGGGGATTCTGACACCCCATACCGCCATCCTGTTCCTGGCGGTTCTCCTGCCAGGAACAGGATGGCGGTATGGGGTGTCGCGGGGCCCCTGAGGGCCCCTGCAGTGCCCATGCCAATGGCATGGGCACTGCAGGGGCCCCCGTAAGAGGGCCCCAAAAAGAATTTCAGTGTCTGCTTTGCAGACACTGAAATTTGCGACGGGTGCAACTGCACCCGTCGCACCTTCCCACTCCGCCGGCTCAATTCTGAGCCGGCGTCCTCGTGGGAAGGGTTTTTTGCACTGGGCTGGCGGGCGGCCTTTTGGCGGTCGCCCGCCAGCCCAGTGCAAAAGCCAAAATACCCTCAGCGGTCTTTCGACCGCAGAGCGGTATTTTGGAGGGGGGAAGTCTGGCGGGCGGCCTCTGCCGCCCGCCAGACTCAGAATGACCCCCCATATGTTGTATTTGTGTGGTTATTTCCCCATTCCAATGTGTCTCACATGGTTGTCTCAAAGTAGTTGTGGGCTCAGCCTGTATTTGTTGTGACCTACAGATTGCAATCTGTAGTACACATTTTCTCTAGTGGCACAGTTGTGATCAGCGTCAAAATGTGTGGTTCCACAATACACCAGTTTAGTTACACTGGGTAGTGGCATGTTTCCTGTGATGCTGGACCACCCTGCTATTCCCCAAGTGCCTCCTCAGATTACTTTTTCCTGCACCCAGATGGGCATCCTTACAGCATAATGGAGTGATGGTTGCCTTATGAGGATGTGTTGTTAATGTGCGGGTAGTGGTGCTTCCGGCACATGTCTGTTGGAGAAGGGTGCAATGAATTGTGTTCTGTAAGATGCAGCACAAATGTGTTTTGGCAATGAGACGAGGCAGTTGCAAGATGTTACTGCAAGGGACACCACCATGATGTTACCTCCTGGAATGGAATTGACTGACTTCCTAGTCTCTGATGTCTTGGTCGTGTTGGTAGAGTTTGTTGAACTATATTCAAGGTATGTTGTGATTACACAACCAAAGGCACAGTCATTAGAAATGCCTTCCATCCTATGTGCTGCATATGTATATGTAGATATTTAGCCCTAGTGATTGACTTATGTCCAGGTTGTTTATGTGTTGTGGTGCATGGCACTACCAAGGCGTATGTACATGTGATGCTTACATTTGAATGGTGCATCTTGATTCATATGCTTCCACCACCAGTTTGCAGTGCTGCCTTCCTGTTCCTTGCCGTTTTCTCCTTTGTCCTTCGCTTGCAATCATGCCAACATTTCTTGCACTCAGTTACAGTTCTGCTCACCACTGTCACACTGTTGATCTTGTCAATTATCTGCTGCCAGATTGCCTCTCTCCTGCCAATTTGCAATTTGGAGGTGATGAAGAGTTGATGTTGGTGCTCTGTCACCTCTCTCACAAGTATTGCATGCTCCTCTGCACTAAAACGACACTGGTGCATTTTCTTCTCCCTCCCCTGGGACTTGTGTGTGTCCTCCTTGCTTGTTCCTGGTTGAATGGGGTCACCCTGGGGTCTCTCCTGGCTTTCTGGGTCCATTTTGCCTCTCCTTTGCAATGTTTTCTTCATTAGCATCTGAAGTTGATGCTGCTGCGGTTAAAAATGGTGCATATCCATTTTGCAAAATATTTATGTGCCGTAAAAACAGGTTAGAGTAATTTTTGGCGTTAACACCATTTTGCCTTACGAAGAAGCACAATGGTTAATGTACATTTTTGTTGACTCTAACCAGTTTTTAGCACTGTTGTGCGTCATGGTACAAATTTGACAACTTGACAGTGCTAAAAAATGGTGCTAGCTAGCGCTAAGCTTTTTGGCGCAAAACTGCATTTGCACAGTTTTGTGTGAAAAAGTATCAATCTGGGCCTTGGTCTCCTATAAGAGGCTTTCAGTCTTCACATCAATAGGAAGAAGTCCCTGCTCATCCCTTTGCAAGGTGACAGTGCTTCATGTACTGGAGGTCTGACTGTTTCAAACACTTAGGGGTATACATCTCCATTGCCAGACCTTACATGTGTGCTTAATCTCATCCCCCTCTTGAAAGTGACTAGGTCTAGCCTAATTGCATGGTAAATTCTCACACCAAATGTCCTAGGCAGAGTACCTTTGTTAAAAATGATAATTTTACCTCACTTTCTTTATGTTCTACAGTACTTTCCACTCCAGATTCCTAAAACATAGTTTACAGAGGTTGTAACATTGTTTGGGCCTTTGCAGGGATTGTTCCTCTGGCAGTAGCCTAGCCAAATGTCACTGCTCAGTATATGATGGAGGTATTGGCCCTCCAAACTGTTATTTATAAACGAATGGCTGACAGGTGGTTAGGACGAGCTGCCTTATGAGCTGGAGCTCTCCAGTCTTAGGGCTTCATTTAGAGTTTGACGGATGGGTTACTAAATCATAAACCTGACGGATAGCCAGTCGGTGTGTTATGAACTCTTTAGGCTGTTATGGGATTGTGATACTGCGGATGGGATATCTGTCACATTTATGAGAAAGTGACTACCTCCACCAAAATCGAAATCAGACTCTTACTCTTCATGGGCTCATGCACCGTCTGTGCCGCCACCTAATTTCTCTGGCTATGCCAAAGTTCACCAGAGTGGTCTTTTTGACATAGAAGGGTGCGCTATGATTTGAGGGGTGGGAAAAACGTTTGACCTTTCAGACCCCCCAACGCTGTGGGAATTTTCTGAAGCAGTTGGAGCATCTTGAATATTTCACCGGTGGATTCCATCAGGGTCTTTGTCCTGTGAGATGTATGGTAGGGTTCCAATATGTATTCCTTCACAGACCTGCAAGAGCAATTCACTCTTTCCCAAATTCAGTTCCACAGTTACTTACAGTTGCCTCATGCCCTGAGTACCTACAGAATTTAGCCCTCTCATTTAGCTTATTTGTTGATGCGTAAGCTAGGAAGGGGAGTATCTCTCAGCTACATTAGGTTCTTGTTTGCAATGCCCCGGAGACACTAAACCCACTCAAGCAGAAATGGGAGAGTTAGGTGGGAGCTCTAGAGGAGGCTGAATGGCAAGACGCCTGAGTAGCTCCCAGGACTTTGACACTTCCAGCAAGGCTTTGTCTTGTACAATTTTACAACTTCTCCCAAACCTTTGCCTTGTACATGACTCCCCATCGAATGGGACATGCCAGAGTCTTTTCCTACCCCTGATGAGCATGTTCTCAATCCTCTACCACTGACTTCTACCACATGGTCTGGCAGTGCCCTGTGATCACCCTCTATTGGGCATGTATAGGTGCAGCCTTTTCAGTGGTTCTCAACACTACGGTTGCACTGACTCCGAAACTCACCCTATTGGGGACACTAGATGACACTGGGGATATTAGAAGAGATAGAACCCTTGTAGGACTGGTGACTCTGGTGGCCAAGAGAGACATTGCACAAACCTGGAAGTGGCGACACCCACTGATCCTGAAAATGTGGCATGAGGGTGTGGATTGGTGTGCTAAACACGAGGAGTCGATCTATGTGGCCCTAGGTTGTCCATAGACATTCACAAAGGTCTGTGGCAAATGGTGGAACTATTAGGGATTGTCAAATTCCACACTGGGATTGATGCTTCGATTTGTTACTTAAATCATGTGCTTAGGTGTGGGTGGGGGAACAGAGAGAGGGGGAAACATATAGGTGGAGCATTGTGAGAAAGTAGCCTCTTTCTAGCCTTGTTACCCCCACTTTTGGCCTGTTTGTGAGTATATGTCAGGGTGTTTTCACTGTCTCACTGGGAACCTGCTAGCCAGGGCCCAGTACTCATAGTGAAAACCCTATGTTTTCAGTATGTTTGTTATGTGTCACTGGGACCTTGCTAGCAGGACCCCAGTGCTCATAAGTTTGTGGCCTATATGTATGTGTTCTCTGTGTGATGCCTAACTGTCTCACTGAGGCTCTGCTAACCAGAACCTCAGTGGTTATGCTCTCTCTGCTTTCCAAATTGTCACTAACAGGATAGTGACCAATTTCACCAATTCACATTGGCATACTGGAACACCCTTTTAATTCCCTAGTATATGGTACTGAGGTATCTAGGGTATTGGGGTTCCAGGAGATCCCTATGGGCTGCAGCATTTCTTTTGCCACCCATAGGGAGCTCTGACAATTCTTACACAGGCCTGCCACTGCAGCCTGAGTGAAATAACGTCCACGTTATTTCACAGCCATTTACCACTGCACTTAAGTAACTTATAAGTCACCTATATGTCTAACCTTCACCTGGTGAAGGTTGGGTGCTAAGTTACTTAGGTGGTCATTACAACATTGGCGGTAAAAGGCACTTACCGCCGCGCAGAAGACCGCCTATACACCGCCGCGGCTGCGGTAGACCGCCACAGCTATTATGACACACATCTCGGAATCCGCCGAAATTCAGACACCCACACAACACCGCCACACCAAAGGTCAGTGATAAACATGCGGAAACAAATCCTCCACCTCCATGCCAACAAAAACACGCCCATGCTATTACAACCCACGAATCTATGCGGCGGTCATTCAACCGCGGTATTCCACTGGCGGTACACACCGCCACGCTCAAAATACACACACATCTACAAAACACCGCCACATTGGACAATTCGAATTACACACACCTGATACACATACACACACCACTCCCACACACCCAACACAATATAAAATACACACCCACATCACCCACAAACCCCTACGACCAGAAATTCTGAAAGAAGACCAGAGAGACAGCACAGCAATTGACAACCCCATCACACAGAGGCACACAACACCATCACCCACACAACATCCACGCACAAAACACCACACACCACTACACTCACCACACTCATCACCACATACACCACCCCACACATCACCCACACCACCCCATGGCACGCCAAAGACACCCCCGCTGCTCCGAGGAGGAGCTCCGGGTCATGGTGGAGGAAATCGTCCAGGTAGAGCCACAGCTATTTGGCTCACAGGTACAGCACACATCAATAGCCAGAAAGATGGAGTTATGGTGCAGAATAGTGGACAGGGTGAACGCCGTGGGACAACACCCAAGAAATAGGGATGACATCAGGAAGAGGTGGAACGACCTACGGGGGAAGGTGCATTCCACGGTCTCCAGGCACAACATCGCGGTGCAGCAGACTGGCGGCGGACCCCCACCTCCTACCCCACAACTAACAACATGGGAGGAGCAAGTCTTGACCATCTTGCATCCTGAGGGCCTCGGAGGAGTCGGTGGAGGATGAGACACTGGTAAGTCAAATCTTAACTATCATATCCCCCACCCTACCTGCATGCTATCACACACCCCCACCCTCACCCCCTCCCCAATCACTCCAAATCCTCACTAATGTACCCATAACACAAACCACCCATCCCAACAACAAGCCCTGCATGACACAACTAAGCATGGTCACCCCTCACTAAAGCATGCTCACTGCACATACCCATAACACCCCCCCAACTATCATCACACAAGCCCCCACACAGGAATGCTTGCACTGGGGTTCATGCACAACCACCCATTGCACCCATTGCACACCATGAAACACACACATGCAATAATCATGCTCTCATGCCCCTGCAGGAACCCGAAGGACCGTCACCACACCTGAGGGTCCAGACAACACCACTCCACCCCCAGAAGAGGCCCACAGTGACGAGAGCAGCTCTGCCTTACTGGATCTTGATGACCAGCCCGGACCATCGTGGGCCTCAGGACAGTCGGTTCCCCTTGCACAGGCACAGCCCAACACCGACCTTCCACCCTCTGGTAACACCAACACAGCATCCACCCAGCGGGCCCAAACCTCCCTACCCAGGACAGGTCAATCAGCGGTGTGTCCACCACTACAGGGCACCCAGGGTAACCCACCACCCCAACAACAACAGGGACCTGGGGGCAGTGGTAGTGGGCACACGGTCCAGGGGACGGAGGCACAGGAACACAGGGGAACTAGGAGGGCTGCTGTGCGACAGAGGGAGGACAGGCCAAGGGAACCAACTCTCCACGAGGCCCTCTCCTCCATCATGGGAGCATACCACCATTCCCAGGAGACGATGGCGACGGTCCTGGACAAGTTGCAGGAGACCCTGCACCTGCAGGAGTAGCAGTATTTGGGGTTCAGGAAGGAGCTCAGGACCATCGGCTCCACCCTGGGCACCATCGTAGGGGTGCTGAAGGACATACAGCAGACCTTGAGGGACACCGTGGCACTCCAACGGGACCCTGACACTAACCATGACGATGAACTTCCCACCACCTCCGCCGGCGCTAGTGGACAGGACGCCCCGCCACAGGACCACCACACCAGCACCCCACCCCCTGCAGACGGACAACCACCACGCAAGCGGTCCCTGAGATCCAGGAACAGGACAGAGCAAGATGGCAAGACCCCCGCCAGGAAATAAGACCACCCTGATTGTCCTCCCACTGTCCCACTTTGTTACCCTGTCCATATTCGAACTGCCCCAGCTCCACTTCCTATGCCCAGATGGGAAGTGCACCTGTGAGACTAATAGACTGGACTCTGCCATGGACATTCCTCCACCATCAGCTATCACCATTTTACAACCCCCCTTCATTTTTTGAGCACTTATATAAACAACCTTGAAACACAAAACAATCTGGAGTCAGTCTATGATTTGGTACTTTGTATTATCAATGACAGTGTCATAATGGCTGTACCATTGTAAGGCTAACATACCTATGTCACACATCACAAGCCCTTGAAGGATGGAAGCAGTTGACACGTAGGTTACCACACCTGTGAAACCGTAATGGAAGGGTACAACTCAGTTAACAAATAGTGATTGAAATCGAGGAACAGGATAGAGGTAGACGTGTGAAAGTTAATGTAATGTTAAACCAGAAAATGTTCTCACCTGTGTGTCACTGGAAATATTGCTGTATGACTGACTCCCTGTTGTCGTTTTCTTCTTCCTCAGCTTCATCCTCATCACTGTCCACAGGCTCCACAGACTCCACAGCGGCTACAACACCGTCATCTGGATCATCCTCCTGCAGAAAAGGCACCTGGCGTCGCAAAGCCAAATTATGGAGCATGGAGCAGGCGATGATGATGTCGCACACCTTCTTCGGTGAGTAGAATAGGGATCCACCTGTCATATGGAGGCACCTGAACCTGGCCTTCAGGAGGCCGAAGGTGCGTTCGATCACCCTCCTAGTCCGCCCATGGGCATCATTGTACCGTTCCTCTGCCCTGGTCCTGGGATTCCTCACTGGGGTCAATAGCCAGGTTGGGGTAACCAGAGTCCCCCAATAGCCATACACGGTGCCTCTGGAGTTCACCCATCACATAAGGGATGCTGCTATTCCGCAGGATGTAGGCGTCGTGCACAGAGCCAGGGAACATAGCATTTACCTGCAAGACGTACTGGTCTGCCAAACAGACCATCTGGACATTCATGGAATGATAACTCTTCCTGTTCCTGTACACCTGTTCACTCCTGTGGGGGGGGACCAGAGCTACATGGGTCCCATCAATGGCACCTATGACGTTGGGGATATGTCCAAGGGCATAGAAGTCACCTTTCACTGTAGGCAAATCCTCCGCCTGATGGAAAATGATGTATCTCCTTACATGTTTCAGCAGGGCAGACAACACTCTGGACAAGACGTTGGAAAACATAGGCTGGGACATCCCTGATGCCATGGCCACTGTTGTCTGAAAAGACCCACTTGCAAGGAAATGGAGCACTGACAGCACCTGCACGTCAGGGGGGATTCCAGTCGGATGGCGGATTGGTGACATCAGGTCTGGCTCCAACTGGGTACATAGTTCCTGGATTGTGGCATGGTCAAACCCGTAGGTGACGATGACATGTCTTTCTTCCATTGTCAACAGGTCCACCAGCGGTCGGTACACCGGAGGATTCCGCCATCATCTCATATGTCCCAGCTGACGGTGCCTACGAAGGACAACAGCGAAGAACCAGTCACTATTCCTCCAGGTATGTACCCACAGTTACACACAAGACTACACCAGACACAAAAGCCTTCCTGTATGTGTGTTGAGTGTAGGCCTAGCTATGTGTGACGCAGTAGAAAATGAAGCCATGTGGGCCCCTGATATGGCGGCTGCCTGACCTCTAAACTGGGACAATGGGATTGTGGGGTAACTGCGCTGGCGTTGCACACAGTTGCGGTAGGTGGTCGTAGACCGCGCCGCAATGCTGCATTGGTTAACATGGGACCCTGTGGGTCCCAGGAGCCAATGAACAGGTGCGCCGGCGGTGATGATGCACACCGCCGCAGACGTCACCGCCATTTTCTATCTGTTCAATCACTAAATCACTAAATACCTGACCTTCGACAGGAGAGGACCTACACTGCTAGTGCTGCTGTGACCTCGGTCTGGAAGCGACGATGGCTGTTGCGTCTGGGGAAAGGGCCCCTGCCTTCACTGCACAGGAGTTGGAGAAACTTGTGGATGGGGTCCTCCCCCAGTACACGCTACTCTACGGTCCTTCAGACCAACAGGTTAGTACACAGGGAGCACGTTGTATGGGCTAGGCCTGGGAGGAGAGGGCTGGGTGGAAGAGGGAAGGGGGCAGAGTTCATAGAACATTAATGCATGGGAATGAATGGGCCACATGGCCAGAGTAGGGAGGGGGCCACTCACATTGACGGTGCAGTTGGTAATGACTGTTCCTCTTTCCTTGTGCATGTCATGTAGGTCAGCGCCCACCAGAAGAGGGACATTTGGCGTGCCATCGCCAAGGAGGTCCGGACCCTGGGGGCCCACCAGAGACCGGGCACCCACTGCCGGAAGAGATGGGAGGACATTCGCCACTGCAGCAAGAAGTCGGCGGAGGCTCAGCTGGGGATGGCCTCCCAATGTGGGAGGGGTGCCCGTCGCACCATGACCACCCTGATGTTCAGGATCCTGGCGGTGGCCTACCCGGAGTTGGATGGGCGCTTGAGGACATCACAGCAGACACAAGGGGGTGAGTACAACCTCATTCTGCGGACTTTGCGTGCAGTGGAGGGGTCTGGGTGGGGGAGGTGGGCTGTGGGTGTCCCTAGGCCAGGGCGAGTTAGGTAGGCAAGGCCCCTCCGTAATGTAGGCCATGTGGCACTCAACCCCACCTCTGCAGAGTGCCAAGTCGAGGTATAGTTGCCCCTGTGGCATCCATGTGCGCAGATGTCCACCATTGCCATGTAGGCCATAACCCAGAAATTGCGTGAGCAGAGTGCAGGAGCACGGCGTAATGCAGGGGGCTGCTGTGTCTGTCTTGTCCGCCAACGGTAGCGGGATGCCATGCACTAAAACTCTTTTTCTTCTGTCTCCCCCCCTTTTCCTGCTCTCCCTGTCCTTTTGTACATCAGCATCAACAGGCGGAGGTACAGTGGCACCAGAGCACAAGGGAGCTGCATCCCACATGGCCATGGAGGGCCACACCACGGACTCTGAATGCATCAGTGGGACGGAGGGCTAGGGGAGCTTCACGTCGGCCACTGGATCACCAACCAGCGACACGGACTCGTCTGCCGATGGGCGCTCCACTGTGGTGGCGGCACCATCTGTGCCCCCCACTTCAACAGGTACAGCCGCCACCTCCCCTAACAGCACTGCCCTCCCAGCAGCCCCTCAGCGTTCGCCCCGTGCCCGCTCACCCAGGAGGGTGGGCATCACCTTCACCCCAGGCACCTCAGGCCCTGCCCCAGTCACCCCTGCTGCCCTCAGTGAGGAGGCCATTGACCTCCTCAGGTCACTCACTGTTGAGCAGTCTACCATTGTGAATGCCATCCAGGGTGTAGAACAAGAGTTGCAACATGGTAATGCATTCCTGGAGGGCATTCATTCTGGTCAGGCTGTCCTTCAGTGAACCCTGCAATCTCTGGCCTCAGCACTGATGGCAGCCATTGTCCCTGTCTCTAGCCTCCCCCCTCCAACTTCCTCCACCCAGACCCAATCCCCTGTACCCCAGCCCATCCCAAGCACACCTACAGACCAGCATGCACACAAGTCAACACCCAAAAGTAGCTCAAGCAAACATAGGCACCACACATCCCACAGGCACTCACACAAGCATCACACCCATACAGACACAGCAACATCCACTGTCTCCACTGTGTCCCCCTCCTCCTCTTCTCCCTCCTCCCTCCCAGTCTCGTCTACACACACACCTGCATGCACCACATCTACAGGCACTAGGACTCGCACCAGGACACCAGGCACCCTAAGCCGCTCACCTGCACTCACCACCTCCACTGCCATTTACACGTCCCCTGTATCCTCTCCCAGTGTGTCTGCGACGCCCCCTCCCAAAGTACACAAACACCAGCAATCACTCACCCAACATACATCCACCTCACGACAGCCTCCAATACCTGCACCCAAAACAGCTAAAGTGACACCTCCTACAACCACCTCCTCTTTCTCCACTCCCAGACCCCCTCCAGCTACCCCTCCCAGTGTTCATCAGAAACTGTCCCTCTGTAAAATTCATCAGTCCCGTCGTAGCGCCTCAGCCAAAAAGCCTCCAATACCAGTGGTGCCTGTTCAAGGCTTGTGGAGTGCACAGGCCACTAGGGTAGGCAGTAGGAACCGGAGCCAAGGAACTGGCAGCCCACCCCCTGTAAAGGCTCTAAAATTGGAGAGTGGACGACGGGACCGTGTTAAGACTCCTGGTGGGACAACAACTGCCATGGGTTTGAAGGGGATTGGTGAGTCAGCTGTGACTCCAACAAAGGTGGGGAAGGTCCAGAGGAAGTCTGCCCAGCCTGTTGTGAGTGTCACGGCGGAGAAGTGCGCCATAATTTCCGGCGATCCAGACACAACCGCCAGCACCGTCGTCACTGGTCAGGAGACCACCGCCGGAGTCACAGCCCAGGAGGGCCCAAGTATCGTCACTGGTCAGTAGACTACCGCCGAAGTCACAGCCCAGGAGGGCACAAGTATCGTCACTGGTCAGGAGACCACCGCCGGAGTCACAGCCCAGGAGGGCACAAGTATCGTCACTGGTCCGGAGACCACCGCCGGAGTCACAGCCCAGGAGGGCACAAGTATCATCACTGGTCCAGAGACCACCACCGGAGTCACAGCCCAGGAGGGCCCAAGTATCGTCACTGGTCAGGAGACCACCGCCGGAGTCACAGCCCAGGAGGGCACAAGTATCATCACTGGTCCAGAGACCACCGCCGGAGTCACAGCCCAGGAGGGCACAAGTATCATCACTGGTCCAGAGACTACCGCCGGAGTCGCAGCCCAGGAGGGCACAAGTATCGTCACTGGTCAGGAGACCACCGCCGAAGTCGCAGCCCAGGAGGGCACAAGTATCGTCACTGGTCAGGAGACCACCGCCGGAGTCACAGCCCAGGAGGGCCCCGGCTGCCACAGCCCCGCTGGGCAATGATGAAACGTCATGCCACACACCAATGCTCAGTGTAGAGAACGTCATGCCACACACCAATGCCCAGTGTAGAGGACGTCATGCCACACACCAATGCCCAGTGTAGAGAACGTCATGCCACACACCAATGCCCAGTGTAGAGGACATCATGCCACACACCAATGTCCGTATCAGAACCGCCATGGCAAAGCACCACTGAACAGGGCAAAGACCGCCATGTCAAAGCACCGCTGAACAGTCCAGAACCGCCATGGCAAAGCACCGCTGAACAGGTCAAAGACCGCCATGTCAAAGCACCGCTGAACAGTCCAGAACCGCCATGGCAAAGCACAGCTGAACAGGGCAGAGACTGTGGCTTTGCACTCCCCAGGATGGCACAGTGGGCAAACCACCCACTGTAGAGACTTGAGAGACTGTGGCTTTGCACTCCTCAGGATGGCACAGTGGGCAACCCACCCACTGTAGAGACTTGAGAGACTGTGGCTTTGCACTCCCCAGGATGGCACAGTGGGCAACCCACCCACTGTAGAGACTTGTGAGACTGTGGCTTTGCACTCCCCAGGATGGCACAGTGGGCAACCCACCCACTGTAGAGACTTGTGAGACTGTGGCTTTGCACTCCCCAGGATGGCACAGTGGGCAAACCACCCACTCTAGAGACTTGTGAGACTGTGGCTTTGCACTCCCCAGGATGGCACAGTGGGCAAACCACCCACTGTAGAGACTTGAGAGACTGTGGCTTTGCACTCCCCAGGATGGCACAGTGGGCAAGCCACCCACTGTAGAGACTTGAGAGACTGTGGCTTTGCACTTCCCAGGATACATCAATGGGCATGGAGCCACGTCGTGGATCTGGCTACGCATTCATGTGGCTGAGGTGCCCCCCCTTCCCTTCCCCCTGAGGTGCCTGTAGTATTTCGATCTGATGCCCCAGCAGTGTTCTCTCTGATTGTGGTCAGGTATCATTTGTGGGCCTCGCCCATGCATTTTTGGACTGTTAGTGCACGGACATTGTTGTGTACATATCTGCACTACTTCTCGTATTGTATATATAATTATGACTGATTTTCAAATATACATCTGTATATTTTTGTATGACATGTATATTGGCACATTATAATGTTTGACCGAATTTCGCATTGTCTTTTCATTCTTCCGGGGGGATTGTGGGTTGTTACTGTGATTTTTGTGAATGCATTGGTGTGTATGTTGGGGGTGATTGGTGGGTGTCCCCCTAACTTTTGCCTCCCCCTCCCCCGTGTCGTAGGTGCAGTACTCACCAGTGTCTTCGGCACCTACGTAGCTGTTGGTCGTAGAGGAGCAGAAACACAAGGGCAGGGAGTATTTGTAATTCCGGCTCCATGGTGTCCTCCTTCCTCGTGGGATGTGTTCAGGTGAGCTTTTCCCATTGCAAAAGCTGTTTCCGCCGTGTTTTTATCCACGGTGAATCCGCCCCGGAAAAGGTGGCGGATTGGCGGGTTGTAATACTATGGGCTGTACATTGTCTCCTGCCTGTCTGTTGGCGGTAACCGCCGCGCTGCTTGTCTGTACTGCCGTGACGGGCGGTGTGTTAAAGTGGCTGTCTTTGTTGGCGGTTTCCGCCAGGGTCATAATTCCCTTTTTTGGTCCGCCGGCCTGTTTGCGGTATTACCGCAGCTTTAACACCGTCCGCCAGGGTTGTAATGACCCCCTTAGTGTGTGGGCACCCTGGCACTAGCCAAGGTGCTCCCACATCGTTCAGGGCAAATTCCCTGGACTTTGTGAGTGCGGGGACACCATTACACGTGTGCACTATACATAGGTCACTACCTATGTATAGCGTCACAATGGTAACTTCGAACATGGCCAAGTAACATGTCTAAGATCATGGAATTGTCACCCCAATGCCATTCTGGCATTGGGGAGACAATTCCATGATCCCCCGAGTCTCTAGCACAGATCCGGGTACTGCCAAACTACCTTTCCCGGGGTTTCACTGCAGCTGCTGCTGCTGCCAACCCCTCAGACAGGTTTCTGCCCTCCTGGGGTCCAGCCAGGCTTGGCCCAGGAAGGCAGAACAAAGGACTTCCAAAGGGAGAGGGTGTAACACCCTCTCCCTTTGGAAAAAGGTGTCAGGGCTGGGGAGGAGTATCCTCCCCCTGCCTCTGGAAATGTTTTGATGGGCACAGATGGTGCCCATCTCTGCATAAGCCAGTCTACACCGGTTCAGGGATCCCCCAGCCCTGCTCTGGCGAAACTGGACAAAGGAAAGGGGAGTGACCACTCCCTTGACCTGCACCTCCCAGGGGAGGTGCCCAGAGCTCCTCCAGTGTGCTCCAGACCTCTGCCATCTTGGAAACAGAGGTGCTGCTGGCACACTGGACTGCTCTGAGTGGCAAGTGCCAGCAGGTGACGTCAGAGACTCCTTCTGATAGGCTCTTACCTGTGTTGCTAGCCTATCCTCCTTCCTAGGTAGCCAAACCTCCTTTTCTGGCTATTTAGGGTCTCTGCTTTGGGGAATTCCTTCGATAACGAATGCAAGAGCTCATCAGAGTTCCTTTGCATCTCTCTTTTCACCTTCTGCCAAAGGATCGACCGCTGACTGCTCAGGACGCCTGCAAAACCGCAACAAAGTAGCAAAGACGACTACTGCAACCTTGTATCGCTGATCATGCCGCTTTCTGGCCTGTTTCCTGGTGGTGCATGCTCTGGGGGTAGCTGGCCTCCTTTCTGCACCAGGAGCTCTGAAGAAATCTCCCGTGGGACGACGGAATCTTCCCCCTGCAACCGCAGGCAACAAAAGACTGCATCACCGGTCCTCTGGGTCCCCTCTCAGCACAACGAGCGTGGTCCCTGGAACTCAGCAACTCTGTTCAAGTGACTCCCACAGTCCAGTGATTTTTCAGTCCAAGTTTGGTGGAGGTAAGTCCTTGCCTCCCCACGCTAGACTGCATTGCTGGGTACTGTGTGATTTGCAGCTGCTCCGGCTCCTGTGCACTCTTCCAGGACTTCCTTTGTGCACAGACAAGCCTGGGTCCCCGACACTCTAACCAGCAGTGCACAACCTCCTGAGTTGTCCTCCGGCATCGTGGGACTCCCTTTTGTGTCTTCGGGTGAGCTCCAGTTCACTCGTCTTCCAAGTGCCTGTTCCGGTACTTCTGCGGGTGCTTCCTGCTTCTGTAAAGGCTCCCCCTCTGTCTCCTCATCCAAGTGGCAACTTCCTGGTCCCTCCTGGGCCACAGCAGCATCCATAACCTTAACCGCGACCCTTGCAGCTAGCAAGGCTTGTTTGCGGTCTTTCTGTGTGGGAACACCTCTGCAAGCTTCTTCACGACGTGGGACATCCATCCTCCTAAGCGGAAGTTTCTAGCCCTCTTCGTTCTTGCAGAATCCACAGCTTCTACCATCAGGTGGCAGCTTCTTTGCACCCTCAGCTGGCATTTCCTGGGCATCTGCCCAATCTCGACTTTGTCGCGACTCTTGGACTTGGTCCCCTTATTCCACAGGTACTCTCGTCCGGAAATCCACTTTGGTTGCATTGCTGGTGTTGGTCTTCTTTGCAGAATTCCCCTATCACGACTTCTGTGCTCTCTGGGGAATATAGGTGCACTTTACACCTACTTTTCAGGGTCTTGGGGTGGGCTATTTTTCTAACCCTCACTGTTTTCTTACAGTCCCAGCGACCTTCTACAAGCTCACATAGGTTTGGGGTCCATTCGTGGTTCGCATTCCACTTTTGGAGTATATGGATTGTGTTGCCCCTATACCTATGTGCTCCTATTGCAATCTACTGTAACTTTACATTGCTTGCATTACTTCCTTTTGCTATTACTGCATATGTTTGGTATTGTGTACATATAACTTGTGCATATTTGGCATCCTCATACTGAGGGTACTCACTGAGATACTTTTGGCATATTGTCATAAAAATAAAGTACCTTTATTTTTAGTATATCTGTGTATTGTGTTTTCTTATTATATTGTGCATATGACACCAGTGGTATAGTAGGAGCTTTGCATGTCTCCTAGTTCAGCCTAAGCTGTTCTTCTATAGCTACCTTCTATCAGCCTAAGCTGCTAGAAACACCTCTTCTACACTAATAAGGGATAACTGGACCTGGTACAGAGTGTAAGTACCCCTTGGTAACCACTACAAGCCAGGCCAGCCTCCTACAAGCATTATTTGTTTTATTGTATGTTTATCTTCTGTCCTAAAGAACAATACAATTTGTTTATAAAAAAAAAAAATTGGTTGTGAATGCGTACCCCCATGCCACATTCAAGGAGCCTTTCTGTGGTGCAGAGTGAGTCAATGCAGTAATTTTCAATACAAAGTGTCACTCAGATGACACTTCTCAAGGCTACACAAGTTGGCCTTGGGTGGTTCAAAAAATATACACATAGATTTGCGTTGTCCATTTACCATGCTGCATTATGCAAGCGCCCCACATATTGGGAAATACTTTAAGTCCTGAGTGCAGAAGTGTCTTTGCCACCGCATTACATGGATGACCTCACCTAGCTTTGTGCGGAAAGGCCTGGCTGCCTGACACTCACATGTGCAAATATGGAAATGCACCATTTATATTAAGAAAATCCAGTAACTCTGCGAGCTGGGTGGCACACGCACTGTAATATGGGTGAGCCAGCTTATCTCTGTACTTCCCTAAGAGTGTGTTGCATCCATAACACATTATATAAAAGGATTTCTGACATATTGAATGAATAAAAGATTGTGCTGAATACGGAATACAATAGAGTGGGCCATAGGCCTCAGGAGAAATTTTCATATGCACATAATATTGTGAGGAACATTCAGGTGTGTATCCTAGTAACGGCTGTGACAAGTGATATGTGGTGAAACAGCTCCTGATTCCTGCCCTTCTGCCAGTGCCAGCAAACCTCTATATGGCTTTTTCGATGTTGCATACAGTGTTATTTCACACATCAAAACACTACTTAGTTCTGCCGAGGGTCAATGAGTCAGCCGTGTGTCATGGTAAAATGGAGTCTGACAAGATGATGGCCGGCATTGCCAAATACATCAAATGCCTGAGATATACATCAGGCATGTGACGATTTATACCTCTGAACTTCATCATCCAGCCAGCTCACCCCTGCAAGAGGACTAGCTCTGTCCAATAATATTGTCATATTTAGATATGTGTGTCAAAGCTAGTGTGTATATTTGAAATACTGGGAAGGCATAGTTTATAAGATGTAATTTTAAGCATACGTAAAAACACTATTTACAATGCAATGTCCAAATTCTTGTCTAGTTGGACATCTCCCATTCACATGTGCTCTTGTGGATCCTTTCCGACACCCCAATGCTACCAGTAAGTGTCATAAATACATGTATGTAGTATTTTGACATCTGTGTGTGATCTATGTAAAATGTAACATTGTGATGTGTTCTTGGAGGTAACAATCTCCTACTATCATTTTGCTGTCAGTGTGCTAAACACAACAGATCCTGCCCACAGATTCATTTGGAATGAACAAGAAGGAATTTCATTGTGAATGTAAGGTGTACATGTAAGTTGGCCCACAGGATCTAAGCATCTATACATTTGTATTAATGTTCACACAACAATAGTAATGCGGCTTTTGGCACAGTAACCATCATCTGGTTCACATTCTGCATGTGCTCAACACAAGCACATTAGGTCATACACCAAAAGTCACAAACCAAATGAATCATGCTTTTACATATGTTGCAGCACAGTGAAATGTGTGTTGCTAAGTATGTCTAGGCAGAGTTCTGTTGGTATGTCCAAAACTGTGTATGACACGTGCAGATAATGTGCAATATTAATACACAAACACTGTATTACCAAGTATGAACAGGTAGGTATGATGGAGCCAGAGTCACACACTGTGGTATTATGCCACATATGTTCCATCCACATGCAGGATACTTTGTTCAGACATGCAGCATACCTTTGAGCTCTCCTGCAACACCATTTCAGTGAGATTGACCATAAGTGTGGCCAAACATACCTGGTGTGATGCATTTAATTAGTTTGTAGACCACATACCTGTCCCTGTAGCAGTATGTCAATCCAAAAGGCAAATTGTGGAAACATGTATGACAGTGTCAGCAGGGTAGCCATCACAATCTAACCAATTTTGAATATGATAGATGTGGCACATGTTTTTGTGATTGGCCAAATTCTTCATAATTAATGGATTTGACCCATGACAGACAACAAAAGACATGGCTATATGTGTGACTGTTTGTTTTTTGCACATTAACATACAAAAAACTAGACGTTCGATTTCTTAGCCTACCACAAGAAATGGCTACTGTAATCCAGCCTCAGGGGTACTCAAGCCTCCCTCAGAGTCATAGTGCAAGCCTTTGGATCATGTGTGTACAGAAGCATGTTTAAGTAATATACCATATGTTTGGTTACATGTCTGAACTATAAGATAAATGTCACATTTCAATACATTTTCCTCAGGGGAAATTATGGAAACGTACCTCAGTCATGGTTTGAAGGAGATAAATGACAACGCCTTATCCATGTATTGGCTATCTGACACTGAGTAAGTCAAGTCAGCAATGTGTGCTGCCTTGTGTTACTCGTGATGGGGTATGCAATGCTGAGGCACACTACCTCGACTGACTCACCTTAACCACTTTCACTTATGTTAATAAGCTAGGATCTGCCCACTTGAATGCTGCAATTCCGAAACACAGAGTTTCAATTTCTGAACTATGTGTCCAATTTAAAATCTGGGCACCATCATGAGTGTGAATAATATGGCTGTAATCTCATTGTGACTACATTTCCATATTGTGCACCTACACAGACAGCACCTGACTCAGTTTTCCTTGCTCAAGTAGGGGATGTCTATGTAGTGACAGTATATTGTCTATATATCCATCCCTATTTCTGAAGTTGTTCTGGTCAGAAACATATGATTGTGTTACAATGTCAGTATATTTTCACACACATCATGTACATGTACACCTTGAGCTGCAACTCTTTTTACATTACCATCCTATATAACATGACAGCTCAAGAGGCCAAATCCTTTGAGATGAGCCAGTACCTTTACCGCCACATCAGAAATATCAGTAAGGCTCACAGGAAGATGGGCAAGATATACAAGTGAGTAACCTTTGCTGGGTTCTGGAATGTTCATAAAAAAACAAAGGCCCGTATTTATACTCCGTTTGCGCCAAATTTGCGTCGTTTTTTTCGACGCAAATTCGGCGCAAAACTAACGCCATATTTATACTTTGGCGTTAGACGCGTCTAGCGCCAAAGTATGGGCAAATAGCGTCATTTTTTTGCGTGAACGCCTTCCTTGCGTTAATGAGATGCAAGGAAGGCGTTCCCGTCTAAAAAAATGACGGCGACGCAAATGCGTCGTATTTATACCCCCGGGCAAAAATCACGCCCGGGAGTGGTCGGGTCAAAAAAACCCGCATTTGCGCCACTTTTTAACGCCTGGGTCAGGGTAGGCGTTAAGGGGCCTGTGGGCTCAAAATGAGCCCACAGGTGCCCTCCCCTGCCCCCAGGGACCCCCCCTGCCACCCTTGCCCACCCCAGGAGGACACCCAAGGATGGAGGGACCCACCCCAGGGACATTCAGGTAAGTTCAGGTAAGTATAATTTTTTATATTTTTTTAATTTTTTTGGTGGCATAGGGGGGCCTTATTTATGCCCCCCTACATGCCACTATGCCCAATGACCATGCCCAGGGGACATAAGTCCCCTGGGCATGGCCATTGGGCAAGGGGGCATGACTCCTGTCTTTACTAAGACAGGAGTCATTTAAATGGCGTCTGGGCGTCGAAAAAAATGGCGCAAATCGGGTTGAGGCGATTTTTTTGCCTCAACCTGACTTGCCCCATTTTAAGACGCCCTAACGCCATTTTCCCCCTACGCCGGCGCTGCCTGGTCTACGTGGTTTTTTTCCACGCACACCAGGCAGCGCCGGCTAACGCCATTCCATAAATACGGCGCCCGCATGGCGCTTCAGAATGGCGTTAGACGGCGCTACATTTTTTGACGCTAAACTGCGTTAGCGCAGTTTAGCGTCAAAAAGTATAAATATGGGCCAAAGTCTTCTGCCTCTACATCAGCCACAACCCCAACCATGGGAGGCCCAAGCCAGCAGCAGCCATCCAAACCACAGGCGCCAGTGGCTATACCTGCAGCCGCACAACCCACAGCCACCCCAGAAGAAGGCAGGACATTGGGGCAGATTTACAAAACTGTTCCCCAATGCAATACAGCAGGGAAAATTGTGCTGCGTTGCGTGATGGGGGAGCAAGAGAGAGTAATATCTACAGAGCTATGGCTCTCTCCTCCCCTCTCCCTAGCACTGGCGCAGATATAAACTGCTGTCCGTCATGCACACACCTTTGCTCCATAGTTCGAAGATGTGTGCAAGTGTCTACCATAGGGTTTGTACTGGAAGGGAAAATATCAAGTACAAAATACAATGCTTAGACACACCTTAAAACTGTACCCACATTGTATGTGTGCTGCACACTGTTACTTTTAGGGTATTTTCCAGCACAAAACAAGTTATGGAATGGAAAGTAAATTAGGGAAAAAAACACACCGGTTAGTGCCACTTTTGTGATGCTAACCCTGCACAAAATGTTTGTAAATCCACCCGTCTGTGTTAGAATACTGTATTCCATGCAAATTGTGCAAAATTACAGGGAGACTGGATGGGATACAGAATGAACAGGCCAGCCTGCGTGAACGCGTGGGGCAATGGAGGAGGACCTGGTTCAGTTGTCACAACTAGTGTAGACTCTGCCTTAGACAATTTAGGGCTACATGTACGTAGCATTTTGCACATCGCAAACAGTAAATCGGGGCGTTTACGACGTGCAAAATGCACTTTGCTATGTTGAAACCTATTTTTGTGATTCGGTAAACTATTTACCGAATCGCAAAAAGGGATTGCAAGTCGTAATTAGGAAGGGGTGTTCCCTTCCTAACTGCGAGCCGCAGTCCCATGAAAGATTGTTTTGTGGCCGCGAATGCAGTCACAAAACAGTTGCAGTTGTGGTGCTAACCCATTCGCAAACGGGAACGGGTCCCCAGGGGACCCCTTCCACTTTGTGAATGGCAGTAAAAACATTTTTTCAGAGCAGGTAGTGGGCCTACGGATCACTGCCTGCTCTGAAAAATGAAACGAAAACATTTCATTTTTTGTTTTTGAAATGCATCTTGTTTTCCTTTAAGGAAAACAGGCTGCATTTTAAAAAAAAACTGCTTTATGTTAAAGCAGTCACAGGCATGGTGGTCTGCTGTCTCCAGAAGGCCACCATCCCTGTGAGGGCGGCTATTCCCAAGCGGGTCTCAAATTGCGACCTATCTCATGAATATTCATGAGGCAGGGCATTTGCGACCCCCTTGCAAATCGCAAACAGTGTCATTGACACTGTTCAATATAAGTTTTTGTGACTCGCAAATTGCGAGTTGCAAAACAATTCTTTCGTACGTGCAACCCTTGTTACCCTTCTTGTTTGGATTTTTAGCAGGTAGGCATAGAATTAGTAAGTGATTAGGATAGGTTTAGTGTAGCTAGATTTTAGCTTTTTCATATTTTCATAGGTAATTGTTTTTATATCTATTTTTCTGATCCTAGCGTTTTAGTGGGTGGTAGGATAACATGAAGTATTTGTATAAACAATACATAAAAAGAAAGTACTAAAAAATTTATATATTTGTTTACATGTGTAATTAGTATATGTCTAGGTGTAGTTGCTTTATGTATTTGCCAATCTATGTATGTTGAGAGGTGTGGGGAGGTTGATGTTTATCATGTTATTTTTGTTTAGTGTTTAAGATAGGTTACAATAAGTTAAGTTAGTGGAAGACAGTATTAAGGTTAGTTAGAGGTGGATAGATAGATGTAGGTAGTTTAGGATAAGTTTAGATAATGTAAGGTAGTGTTTAGGTTAGTTAGTGTAGGATAGGTAATTGTAGTTTGTTTACTTACATTCCATAACATTAAAATTGTTTCTATTTTTACAACCATCATAATCATTGCTTCAAGAGTTTTTATCATTGAGTAAGTTGAGTTGAGTTGAGTACATGATGTAGCTATTGCCCTGCAGCCTTTGAAGGTATATGTTGTTTTGAGGTCGGTGGTCAAAAGTTAGTGTACCTCACAGTTGAGTTACTTAAGGACTCTAACATTTTTTGTACACCATAAGTGGTCACCTTAGTGTGATTTGACACACAGCCCAACACAGAAAGTATCATACTGTAGCACTGTGTGTGAAAGGGATAAAGCATGTATATTTTGGACGGTTTTGTCATCACAGATAACAGATTCCCGGATGTGCTGTTATACACACTAGTGCCTGACACTAACTCAAACACCCCTGCACCATTCTGCATGTAGGTCATTATTGTTAGCTGGTTACAAATCATTAATGTGTTCCCCACCGGCCTGGAGAACCTCAATCATCCTTGGCATTGAGTTCTTGCTAAGTCTTCACTACTTGTATGTAACTTCATGCAACTGCTTTCAAAGTTTGTTTCTGGTTCTGTCCTCTGTCTCCTATGTAGTAATATGTGCATATATTGTACAAATGATGTCATATGTGGTTACACTGACAGTCAAAACATGAGAGGCCTCTCATGGGCACAGGAATACATTTTCACTATGTACCCCTAGTACAGCTTTTTACACCATTTATCAGTTGGTACACATCCCCAAAAATAATAACTTGCATTTCATGCACCATTCTGCATGTAGGTCATTGTTGTTAGCTGGTTACAAATCATTAATGTGTTCCCCACCGGCCTGGAGAACCTCAATCATCCTTGGCATTGAGTTCTTGCTAAGTCTTCACTACTTGTATGTAACTTCATGCAACTGCTTTCAAAGTTTGTTTCTGGTTCTGTCCTCTGTCTCCTATGTAGTAATATGTGCATATATTGTACAAATGATGTCATATGTGGTTACACTGACAGTCAAAACATGAGAGGCCTCTCATGGGCACAGGAATAAATTTTCACTATGTACCCCTAGTACAGCTTTTTACACCATTTATCAGTTGGTACACATCCCCAAAAATAATAACTTGCATTTCATGCATAATGGCGTCCAAGGTATTGAAATGACCTTGTATATTATTGTGTGGTGCAGGTATGATGTAAATACTGAAGGAGTCTGGGCACGAGTATCTGCATTCAGTGCAAGCTTGATAATTTATGTACTTAAGATCTCTTCAGTGTGAGCTTTGAGGCTATCCTATGCATTTGATCACATTGTCATGTTCACTGAGCTAACCATATGTGGATGAGTAAAATAGTGCTATTGGCTCACATGCCTCACGGGCCCCATTTTTAGCAGGTAGGTGTTTGTGTGTTTAGTAAGGGCTTTTCACCATGGCCCGTCAATTAACTGAAGCTTATTGTCATACCGTAACATACAATTGGGAGAGAAGACATTCCACATAATGCCATTGCAGTGGATGTACTTGATGTTGGTGCATATACAAAGAGAAGAGTAATTTGGACTTTAGCTCAACTCCTTGAGATGATATGAAGTGTGTTTTGTAAATACACTTCCGTCATAGTATAAGTAGTTCTTTCTGCAAAAGATATTGAACATTCTGGTTTATAGGAGTGGATTTATTTACAAATGTGAGTTGATCAGCATGAGCATTTTTGCAGCGTTTAGGGCAACAACACCAACATTAATTGAGAGCAAAGGATGTCCAGACAGAGTCTATTTCAGATACGTCATGCGGCAAGTACAGGTGAAGAGAACTTCAGTGAAGAGGTACAAATTGTGATTAGGGAAGGCATAAGTGTTACAAAGTCCAAAAGTGTTTAAAATCAACAGGTGCCCACACAAAGGCTATAGTACTAAGTAACAAAAGATAACAAAAGTGGTGGAATGATGTCAAGCACAGGACCACTATGAAACTGGCCTGGAGGCACTGACAAATGTCATTGGACAGATCTCCGCCAAAAACTGGTGAAGTCCACATCTCCCTCCTCTGATAGGTCTTGGCCCTTTTTTGCGTATACTAGTGTTTGTATGGTAGGCATCTGATGCACACAGACATATTTTGCCAAAGATGTGGCTCACCTGTCCTCACAAGTATTCAACAGTGCCAGTAAGGCAGCCTGAAAATGCCTGACAAGGGTCCGGTGGCTTGCCAACAAAGCAACAATGTTGCTATTGAGGTCACCCATTGTTGTTATGTAGGAGTCCTACTTGCACTCCATGGAATCAGTGATGTTAAGGATGGCCTCCAGCTGTATGACAACTTCACTGGTGTCAGAAGTAAAGGGCTGATGTTGTTCCCTTTGCATCATGACACCAGCAATGTCATGAGGGACTTGTCAACTGAATAGAGCCAGGTGTAGGTGTCTGTAATAGCCTTAACCATACTCTTATTAGAACTCAGACACCAATGGACTCCTTCTATGGTTTCCATTATGGCCTTTACACCCCACACACACCCCCTCAGTCATTCACTGCTGGAATATTACCACTCACCATTGACATTCAACTTGATGGTCCTCTGAGTCCCCAGCTGGGATTGCACAGCTAGATGGGGCATGTCTTGTAGATAGTGGATCCTTTGGATACTCTGCAATGTCGCCATCACTTGGCAAGACAGGAAGAGGAGATTCTATAGAGTCCTGGAGTTGTCTGAAGGTGTCATCATCATTCATTGGGGGTAGGATGGTATCCTCAACAGTTTGGTCATCACGGATAAGCTGCTCTATAGCATGTGTTTTTTGTGCCTCTGGAAAAAGATAGGAATTTGCCAATATTGTCCCATAGTGCCTATGGACGTAAGCACATTTTCTGACATTCAAATTTGTTATTTTTAGTTCTCAAATTCACATGGCGATGCAGCACATATGTTATTAAAACTAGTTTAGGCCATGTTGCACAATTGTTTCTTTACCCATGGCAAAACCTTAACATTGTTCAAACTAGCTCTGTATAAACAAGGGGTACCCTTAGTTAACTGATACACAACACAGCTTAAGAACTGGTGGGCCTGCCCTGCATGAAAGAGTAAGTACAGGTAATGGGCACTTCTTAAAGAAAACATGATTGTTGTGGTTAGGGCCTGCACTGATCCTCCATTAGTATGTTAACCCCACACATGTCACAAGGGTGCCAGCATTCCCTCCAGCCATGAGATAATACCACAGCACTGCCAAAGTCATGTTATTTTGTTATGTTTAGTTAATCATCCTACACACTGACTTGCACACAATAATCACAATAATCACAAAAATCTGCCTTTCTGTACTGTTTCGCTTGTAATTGTGAAAATGTATGTGGCATAGTGTTATATGTGTCACACATCTATGTAACTCTACACAGCAAACTAACTTCCTAAACTGCAGGAATGGTATGGACCGGCATATACAATAATACAATTTTACTTTCATATTCAGTAGTTTCCAGCACACACATTCATCTCCAGAGCACAGCTCATTAGACACTGTCCCCCGAAATGGGATTATGGATGTCCAAACTGAAAATATGCAACATCTCAAGCTCAGTCCATTGATTCTGGACCCATGACGCCCATTAATCTCCTTACTCAGCTCCACTCAGTTATACTTGTACATAATCCCTCAGGCAATTATTATTCATACCCAGACACTGTATTTAGTTTCACACACTGATGACACCCATATCATAAGATGACTCTCAGAAGACATAAACTCTACCAAGATGTGTTACATTATGCTATTGTCCATCATAAATCCCCATTTGTGAGAGTAATGGTCAAACTGAACCTCAGTAGATGTTAGTAAAGATAATCTGAAACATGTTGCATCTGTGGTTACCTATACCACTAGGACCAAACCCCTCACCCTCCAACCATCCCAGATACCTGACCATCATCCGGGACACCCAGATCACCCTGACACTTCACAAATCCTTGTTTGACCTCCACCCGCTTTCTCGTATGTTGCAAAGTCAAACTTCTCATCTTCTTTTTTCACCTGTGCACCATCCCATGGGCCCTAATCACATGTGGACTGTAGTACACTAATTCCCACTACCACAGCATTCCTGCACAGCTGCAACACAAACTATCATACACAGCAGTGCCGGAGTTTTACTCAGCCTACCTGTGCAGCACAAATATCACCCCTTGCCTCCTTGAGCTACAATAACGTGTCCCTATTCAAAGGCAATGCCAGTTAAATCTGCTCCACCACACCTATAAGGCACACCTATAAAGCTCCACCACTAACCAGGACCCATTTTGCAATTACTACCACTTCCAAACTGCATATGAACAAGATAGGGTGTAGGGTGGCCTCTTACATGGCAGCCAACAACTATAACTACCTCATCAAGCACATCAGGACAGCTGGGTAGAAAATAGTTTAGCTCAAATGACTGTATACCTGGCTCTTCTGGTGATCCTACTTGGTAAGCTGAAACAAACTCAGCACTTTAGCAAAGCACAGTACTTGACATTCCATTCCAATACACTTTTGTCTAAGGCCCAAGACAAGCACTCTTGATACATGGTGCAAGGGAGCCACCATTGGCACTGACATATCTGCACAGTTTCCAATAACCATGCATGATGTGGTGCTCCAGTCACATTTTTTTGCTTTGCATTGTGAGATTTGTAGTCCATCTCTATCATGTTTTAGATTAAACCACAAGTACCTTGATTACTTGAACAACCCTTACTATACCAACACAACATGCATAGATGAGTGAAACTTGGCAGAGCCGGTGATAAACATATGTGACAGGGCAATTATTTCAGAGTTATGTGATGCATGAATTAATATGTGAGACATTCCTGCCCGGTCACAAACACATTTTGCAGTACAGTGCAGCAAAGTGACTTGCTGTTCTGCATTGTGTAACAAAGCACTTCAATATGCCCCATGGTCCCTTGTTTTCTCTTACCCTGCAGTTCTTTCTGGTCCTCAATCGCAGCACTGTCCTGTCCTGCGACTACTGTCATTAACTCTGTTGGGATGATGCCACCTGCTCCTACAATGGGTCCAAGACCTCCGGACATCAAGCCCTCCTCCAGTCCTCATGACTGCCCTGAGATTCTTGGCCAGTTTCTCTTTGGTCCTGCACTTATAGTCATGCCACTTGTTTTTTAACTCCAGCACTCTCCTCTTTGTTTGCCCAACACTGTTGATGTTGTCCAGTATGGATTTCCAAATGGCTTCCTCCTTCCCCAATGGCAACTTGGAGGTGAGAAAGGGAAGGTGTTCATTTTTTGTCACCTCAGCTATTAATATTTGGTTCTCTTCCTCAATGAAATTGGTCTTCATCGTCCTCCTTCCCTCGCCTAATGCCTTTTCATCTTGGGTAGGTTTGGGATTGTTACCCTCCTGACTTGTAGATGGTGTTTCCTTCATTTTGTGCTTTTGTTTTGGTGATACAATGATGATTTGGGGCACATATAAGTGCTTTGCAACACGTAAATCAGCTTTACGTCACATAGGGGCCAGATGCCTTACGACATGTTGTGTCATTTTTTGAAGATGCATCAAAAGATTTTTCATGCTTTTGGATCTTATGACATGGTGTGCCAGACTATGAATCCGGCGCATCCATGTCACAAGGAAATGGTGCTCCACACTGAAAGATTTTTTGCTGTAAGGCTGCTGCAGCGCAGCCTTGCTTCACTTTTCATAAATATGCCCCATAGTGAAGGAAAAGGTTTTGGTGATATACACTGTCAATACATTAAAAATGTCCTATTAAACCCACTAAGTTGGCATAGCCTCCCCCTCGCTAAATCAAATAGGTCAACAGGTTTGTACCTCGGTTTAACATAACCTAATAGGCCTCTGAGCCATTTATATCTAGGCCTAGATGTAGAACTCTGCTCCGCCAGTGGAGTTTGCAGAATTCGGGCACTCCGCGCTACGCAGAGTAGCATGGACTTCCTGAATTCCGCAAACCTGCATGGAGCAGAGTTCATTCGCGTGTGCGAGGTTTGGTCTTGGTACTCTCTAGCAAGTGCCATAACAGTCTAGGGCCACTAGTGAGTGCATGCAAGACCTTGCGCAAACTCGCACTGTTTACGGATGTGCACGTCAGACTTCATATTTACCTGTGTTGCTTCCGGCTGTGACAGCAGACAAAACAGTCCTGCTCGCAAGTGCGAATGCACCTGCAGTAGATTTTCTACTCAAGATACATCGAAATCTATTCAAAAAGTGTTTTTGAGTGAATTTTCTTCACCAATGGAACCTTCACGTTTTTTTTAGATTGAGGAGCCTTTTTTTTCCAAACAGGAAGAAAGTGCCCCAAAGACTCCAACTTCCTGTACCTGTCCAGAAGGGTCTGAATAGTGCTTTGTCCGTATCCAGTCCACATTTCACTAACATTTTGAGTTGAAAGGATCACTCTTTTTGTCTCCTTGTTATACCTTTGTATTTAAGGACTTTGTTTTGTGAAATCACACAAATACGTTCTAAAACTAATGAATAAGGGTGTTGTTTGTTGCATGCACCAGTATAGTGGTGGGTGGCATGGAGGTTAGGTATAGGCCTAGTTATTTATTTTGCATTTCATTGTTTGTTCATCTTTTGAAAAGGAACATTGTTGCACATCTCAGTACCTGTTGTTTTCTACCTGTTTGTTACATTTGTAATAATATTTTACTATGTGGCCTAGATTTCCAAAGAGCCATCTAGCCATTAAACCCAGTACTTGTATACTTCAGTGCATGAAATACATATTTCAGTGGTATATGCTTCTAAAACTTTATTTAGGGCAGGGCTGGTATTGGATTGCATTAAAAAAATGTTAGTTATTGTTTGCATTTCATTTTGTTTGCAAAAAGTGAATATGCTGTGCTGTAATATTTGATGGCATAGGAGGATGTGTACTGTTGTGAAATGTGTATAGCTCAGTTAAGTTCTCCATGCTGTTTGTCCTGGAGCCATTTTGTATAGTCTATGTCCATAGGCTTGCATGTGTTCTTTGTTCTCCATGTCTCCTTGTTCACAGTTGTGGTTTGACCACGTGGCTGGTGGCCATTTTCCTTATCCAGCCAGTTTGTCTTTGCCATAGGCTTGCATGTGTTCATCTTTGTTCTCCTTGCTCCTTGCTGTTGTTGTTTGACCATGTGGCTTGCAGCCATTTGGTGCATGCGGCCAGTATTTCTTTGCCATTTGCTAACATGTGTTCTTTCTTTGTTCCACATGCCTCCTTGTTGTTGTTGCTTGACCATGTGGCTAGTAGCCATTTTGTGCATTTAGTCAGTGTTCCTTTGCCATAAACTTGCAAGTGTTCTTTCTTTGTTTTCCATGCCTCCTTCTTGTTGTTGTTTGACCATGTGGCTTGCAGCCATTTTGTGCATGCAGCCAGTGCTCCTTTGCCATAGGCTTCTATGTGTTCTTTGTTTTCCATGCCTCCTTGTTCATAGGTGTTGTTTGACCATGCGGCTGGCAGCCATTTTGTGCATCTAACCAGTGTGTCTTTGCCACAGGCTTGCATGGGTTCTTCTATGTTCCCCGTGCTTCCTTGCTCCTTCTTGTTGTTGGTTGACTATTTTGCTGATGGGCATTTTGCCAAACCAGCCAGAGTGTCTTTGCCACAGGCTTGCATGGGTTCTTCTATGTTCCCCATGCCTCCTTGCTCCTTGTTGTTGTTGTTTGACCATGTGGCTGGCAGATATATTGTGTATCCAGCCGGTGTGCCTTTGCCATAGGCTTGCATGCGTTTTTCTTTGTTCCCCATGCCTCCTTGCACCTTTTTGTTTTTTGACCATATATCTGGTGGCCATTTTGTCCATTAAGCCAGTGTCCCTTTGCCATAAGCGTCCATGTTTTCTTTGTTTGCCATGCCTTCTTGCTCCTTGTTGTTGTTTTACCATGTGGCTGACAGCCATGTTGTGCATCCAGTCATTGTTTCTTTACATATAAACCATTAATTATTGATCATTTTGTTTAATTTAAGTTCATATTTTAATTTTTATTTTTGTATTCTTTTTTATTTAATTTTCATTTCATATTTTTTATATTATTTTATTTTTTATTTTAGTTTAGATTTTATCTCTTTATTTTAATTGTTTATTTTTCTTTTATTTCTTCATTTAAATTTTTAGTTTTTTTTAATTTCTTATTTATTTATATTAATGTTAGTTTTTTAAATTTGTATTGGATTTTTTTATTTTTTTATTTTTTGTTTCATTTTATTTAATTCTGCATTATGCCTTGATCCATCAATGCATTCACACCCATTACTCCATCCATCCATCCATCTATCCATCCACCAAAGGAGCACAGCTGTACTACAGCATTCAGTTTCTTTAGGTGTATAATAATTCAATTTACTCCTGGACACCCTAGCTGCAGTGCACAGCAGACAAATCAGCAGCATATTTCTTTTTTTGATGATTATTCCATTTCCCCTGGACCACCTAGCCAACATAGATTTTTTAAGGATTATTCCATTTACCCATGCTCCTCTCTCTGACTACCACAAGTGTCTCCTTTAAAACAGATGGAGGTAAAGCAACGGGCTACATCTGCATGTTGTGCTGCCTGATTTGAAATTAAATTTTATGGAGTGGTTTGACTTTACAATGTTTGTTTAAATTGGTATTTATTACATTTGTAACGAACCACAGTAATATTGCATTTGTCTCCACTATTTCAACATGCAACAGTGCCACATTTCACTAACTACATATTTTTCTTGCTTGCTTGCTTTTACGTGCACAAGAGAAGGGACTTCACATAACCTGCAGTGTTGCCAAAGAAAAAGGCCTGCACAGTTAAGTCTTCAAATCTCGTCTGCTTGTGCAGCTTAGTGTCATTGCCAACTGAGAGCTTTAAGATGGCCCCAAAGAAAATTACTCCCAAGAAAGTGGTCAGTGAGAAGAAGCAGCTTTACATTAGTGGTGTGCAGACTGCGAGATGTGTGCCTGCCACACCAGCTTCCGGGGAGGAACCTGGGAGCAGCACTCCCACATTTTCAGCACCACCCCAACCTAAGCCCAAGACCATATCTGTCAGTGAGGCAACCACTGAAATCATGGTGACGCCGAGAAGCAGTGAGGATGAATTGGATTTGTCCCTTTCAAAAAGTAGTACCCAATCTTTTCAGGAATGAGAGAAAAGTGGACAGCAGCCCCAGCCAGCAAAAGTAAATCTTTTGAAAGTTGGAGCAGAAGAGGTAGTTGAACTTCCTGCTGAGCAATCCAAATTATCCTGTGCCCACCATCTGGTAGCTTGGCCTTGAGCAGTCAGGCTCAACTTAGAAGGCAACATGTAAGGTACTTATGCAATAAATCATACAGTAATACAGTGAAAACACCACAAAAATACACCACACAGGTTTAGAAAAATAGGTAATATTTATGTGAATGAAATAAGGTCAAAATGACAAAAAACTGATAAGCACAAGTAGAAATATCACTTTTAAAAGGTTTAACAGAGTCTCAATCCTTTCAAATTAACAGTTATTTCTTACACAGAGTACCTGGGATGCGTAAAAAATAATGACGCATGGAGACTACAGAAGAGGAGATGCATGGAAAAAGAAGGTGTTGCATCAGGATTTCCGGCGTTGCACAGACAATGCTTTGTTTCTTTCAACGCCTCAAGGGTTTGGTTCATTTTTGGTTGGTTCTTCACTGTGATGCAGAGGTATTTTGATGCCCAGGGACGATACGGTGAAAATGTGTGACACACTGGTAGAAGGAGCAGACGCTGCGTTGATCTGGTAGGCAATGAGTCACATTTTCTGTCGCAAGGCAGGCGCTGTTTCGAGTTTCCAGTCAGGAAGTCAGTTCTGAGTCGTTCTTGTTGGCTGTGCTGCAATTTCTCAGCCACAATGCAGGCTTTGTGTCGATTTCTGAAGGTGTTGCATCGATTTTTGATGCACAAGGAGTCTCTTGAAGAGGTGAAGTTGTTGTTGGCCTTGCGACTTCAGAAACAGGGGGCAAGCTTAATTCAAGCCCTTAAAGAGCACTTTTGGTGAAGGCAGAGTTCTTCAAGCAAAGTTGCAGGGCAGCAGGGCAACAGCAGGGCAGCAGTCCTTCTCAACAAAGCAGTTCACATGAGTCCTTTGGTTAGCCAGGCAGCTTCTCTGACAGAGTTCAGGTGTAGATCCAGAAGTGTCTGAGTTGATGGGGTCAGAGATTGGGTTATATACCTTTGAAGTGGGGGAGGCTTCAAAGAGAGGCTTTGAAGTGCACAAGTTTCCCTTTTAACCCAGTCCTGTCTGCCAAGGTCCCTGTGGGGGGTTATCAGTCCTTTGTGTGAGGGCAGGTCACTAGCCTTTGAGATGTAAGTGGGAGGCCCTTCACCCTTCCAGCCCAGGAAGACCCATTCATTATGTAGATGAATGCAGATATGACTGAGTGTCCTGTGTTTGTGGTTCTCTGGGTAAAACGCACAAGGGAACTGTCAACCAGCACAGACCAGACGTGTATTGGAGACAGGCTGTAAGGCAAAGATTGTATTAAGTGTAGAGAAATGCCCATTTTTGAAAAGTGGCATTTCTAAAATAGTAATAATAAATCCAACCTCACCAATAAGCAGGGGTTTCTATTACCACTCTGACTATACTAAATTTGACCTGGTTACTCTTTCCAGTTCAGAATGTACCACTCAAAAGTATATGAAGGCAGTCCCAATGCCAGTATTTGAAAGGAGCAGGCATCACAGTAGTGGAAAACACAATTATGAGGTTTTCACTACCAAGACATATAAAACACAGAAGTACATGCCCTGCCTTTTACCTGCATAGCACCCTGCCCCATGGGTTACATAGGGCCTATCTTAGGGGTGACTCATATGTAGCAAAAGGGGAGTTTAAGGCTTGGTAAGCAATTTTAAATGCCAAGTTGAAGTGGTAGTGAAACGGCACACACAGCCCTTGCAATGGCAGGCCTGAGACATGGTTAAGGGACTACTGATGTGGGTGGGACAATCAATGCTGCAAGCCCACTAGTCACATTTCATTTACAGGCCCTGGGCACATGTAGTGCACTTTACTAGGGCCTTATAAGTAAATCAAATATGCCAATTGGGTCTGAACCAATGTTACCATGTTTAAGGGAGAGAGCATAAGTACTTTAGCAGTGGTTAGCAGTGGTAAAGTGGGCTGAGTCCTAAAACCAGTAAAAACAGTGTCAGAAAAGTTAAAGGAGGCAGGAAAAAAGTTTGGGGAATGACCACCCTTAGGCTGTCAGGTCTAACAGTACTACTTCACCATCTTCTCCAAGCACCACTTCTGTTGACAATAATGGGGACATGGAGTCGGCCTCAGCAGAGTCTGGGAGATACTAGGGTCCATATTTATACTTTTTAGCTCCACATTTGTGCCACTTTTTGATGCAAAAATGGCGCAAATTTAAAAATACAATTGTATTTTGAAAGTTTACAACGCTTTTGTGTCAAAAACTGATGCAAATGTGGTGCAAAAAAGTATAAATATGGGCCTAGGAGAGGCAAGGGAAAAGAAAGGTTACAGAAATCCTTATAATCATGGAAAGGGATGATGGTGATGAGGATGTAGACACTGAGCCAGTCATTGTAGAAGCTGGCACAGAGGTGGCAGACATTACTATCCAAAATCCTCAGAGAAATGTTGCACAGGCAGCACCACCATCTCCCATATTTATAAGGACCTAGCAGAGACCTGCACCAACCAGTATCTCAGTAGAAGTATGCACTGCAGAGAGGAAATCAACAAACTCATCTTCCTTTCGTTCTTCTTCCGGCATTGGCAGTGGCCCAGTTAGAAAGTTCTACTTCACAGCTTTGGACTTTTTTACGATTAGAAAACAGGAAAACATTGCATCATGCTCCATTTGCCACACAAGTGTTTGTCAAGGTAAGCCTGGCTCACAATATGGTACTGGAGGCTAGATGACCTATATGAGAAAACATCATACAATCCAATGGGAGGAGCACCTTAAAAACGGCTGAATGCAGTCATGGTGTGAAGGTGAGGAGAGTCGGGAAACATCAACTACAACTGGTCTAATCATTGTAGAAGGTGAGGAAAAAGAGGGTGATATAATCACATAAAGCGGCCCTGTCCCCAGCAGTGCACCAGAATCACTTACCGCAGCAACCCCACAATGGCTCAGAGTCAGATGGAGACACAAAAGCATACATTGATTGCACCACAATGTACATCGCAGATACCAGCACCTACATCTCAAATGTCGCTTGCGTCACTAGCCCCAGAAAAGACAAATATCCAGGCTACTATTATGACAAGTTTATGCAGGAGGGGCCCTACGAATGCAACCACCCATTGGCATGTTTGTACAAAGGTAAGTTGGCAAAAATGTTAGCGCTGTACATCCTCCCTTTTTCTTTTGTAGAAGGAGTGGGATTCCTAGAGTTTGTGGCAGCCATCTGCTTGAAAAGAAAGGCTCCAAGTCGGGCCTATTGTGCCAGAGTTGATGTTTCAGCGCTGCATCACAATATGCTGCAATTGGTTAAAGAAGCTTTACAGCAAAGTGCTGTCCACACTATCCACCTGACGGCAGACATGTGGAGCAGTTGTCAGGCTACTGATTACATGTACATCACTGCACACTGGATCTCTTTTGCGGGGGTAAAGCAACAGCTATCTACAGGTCTTGGCCATGAAGACATTATGAAGAGTGTTCAGCGGTATGCAACAGTAGCCATGATCACCATGGAAAAATCACATACAGTTGCAAACATTTTGGATAAATTTAATAGCAAGGTGTCTGATTGGATGTGACCCAGAGGTCTCTGAATTGGATATTTTGCTATGGACAATGGCAGTAACATAGTTAAGGCCATGGCAGATGGTGGCTGTTTCAGGGTTTTCTAAAAAAGTCTTAGTCAGCAACCTACTGACCACCTGCAGACAAATCTGCACTCATTTTAGCAATCTTTCAATGCCTGGAAGCAGTTGTGGATTAGTCAGCATGGTAACAGAGTACCAGTTAAAGCCCTAATACAGGAGCCAACATGTTGGAACTCAGCCTATTATTTGTTGCAACGTCTGTTTGAGCAGTACATACAGATTGATGACTATTTTATTGTAACAGAAAGAGATGCAATTGGGAATGCTGTGACCATGGCTGCAGACAAATGGGGCCTTGTCAAATGCCTGACACAGATGGTGCTCCCGTTTGTGGTTTTCATGCAGGATGTTAGCAGGGAGGACAGTGCAATGGGCCAAGCTATCCCGGTGTTGCAGAGCAGCTAAAGAAGGTGTCTGAAAATTAGTATGTAGTGGTTGACAGTGTGGGAGGGAATTCAACAAATTTGTAAACTTGATTTCAATGATTTGCAATGTTTGGGGACTGCTGGATGATAATTTGTTCCTGAAAGTGATTGGCCTCTCAAATTTAGTGACATTTTTCTGCAGGGTCCACTCCTTTTTTCTAGTTCTTCAGAGAGCAGACCAGTCACTTCAGTAATAAAACACAAATCTACACAAAATACTCCAATTCTATTTCTCTATTTGTTCTCCAACAGCAATGCACTACACAGGTCTACCTCGCTCAGTTTGGGACTGGGATGGAGTTACTCAAAATCATGAGAAGGAGGATAGAAGGACTCAAGGTGGGTATACCTCAACAACTAGAAGGAGAAAGTTATGGACTTCAAACAGAAACCATGATTATGGGAAAGGTTCGGAGGCCTGGTACTCACTCAGCTTGGGGGACTGGAGAGAGAAGGGTTGATTTGAGAAATGCTGCTGAGAATGTGTTAGTTGCATTCCTGACTCAAATGTGAAAATCCTCTTTATTATCATGCTCTGCATCTGAGTGTTCTTGGTACACTTCTGACTCCTCATGAAGCTTACCATGCTTTCTTATTTCCGTCTCCTTTACTCTATAATACAGTGACTGTTTTGCAGGCCTTCTCCTAGCCCTCTCCTGCATGAACAAATCTGAGTGAGAGCTCAATACTCCAGTTTACCTACCAGACAGGTTCAGCCAGGCACCCAAGAGTGATGGACTTTCCAAGAAGAATCAGATGCACAGTCCAGTTTGCCAATACAGTATAATTTCCCTTTTAACAATCATAATTATTAGAATGGGTAGGTTAAATTCAATCCTCCATAATTTGTATTTTTCAACTCTAGAAGGCATACTATTTAGAGGTTTACTATCTTGTGTCTGACTGGGGCAGAAGGACTGTTTGCAATGCATTTAACTGAGCTGTGCCATACTTATCCCTTCATCGTTTCCTTTCACAACAGATTGATGATGGTGTGCTGCTCAGCATCCTGATGAATATTATCAAGGTTTCTTTTGTGTAGGGTTTTTCTTTGTCACACCTTTCACCAAATACCCTTTCCCATCCATTCATCAGACCCATAACCCTCTTCCCCTGGGCTACGTGAGTTATTGAGGTGTGACTTAATTTTACACCATAAATGGATCACACAATTGCTGGGGCATATGTGGTGAAAGCAACACCAACTCACTGCATGACCTTCTATTACATGAGCAATATTCTGCACCGGTCCCATCAGCATCATCATGATGGCTGTGTGTTGTGTAAATGCTTAACGTTGTCCAACCACTCCTGACTCTGAACCCCCTTCTCCTGACTCGAGTCTTTAATTTCCTAAGTTTAGTTTTTGAAAATTAGCTTCCCATTGCTCAGAAGAAGTTAACATTGCTACTTTTTATTATCATATCAGGTCTTCTTTGTTGTGTGGCAGAAACTGTTATTGTGGTAGTTTGGTCTCCGTCGTCCTAAAGTTATGATATATTATATGACCCACTAACTTTTTGTTTTCCTTCAATCTAGTTGCTTAATTCTGCAGTTGGAGTTTGCATAGGTGGGAGTGGCACCTTCTGTCTTCCCTCTTAGTGCGCTAGCCTGCTACTACTACTACCACCCCTTAAGATGCCACCTTAGGAAAAACCCTCCAGTAAGAAGTCTGAGGTATTTGCCCTTGCTTTATCCATTCAAGTAAGAGAAGAAACATGGATTGAAGGGAATTTGTTTAGTCAGTGATTAGCTTCTATTGAAGAAGTTGTTGTTTGTGTATATATAGGTTTTTGTAGGCATAATAGGCAATGGCAATCATTACTTAGTGGTCAATATAGTCACAGAGAGGAGTAGAGCAAGGGTATAAGTAAATTACATATACCTTTTTCAGCAGATTTCAAAACATACTAAAACACCAAAGTAAACATTAGAGGCAATAATGAAGCAAAATCTCCTCTTTTATTTTTAACAAAAAGAAAACCCACCCTTTCCACCCACGACAGGCCCACCCCTCTCCCCAAACAAATAGCCCTGTCCCCAAAATTTCCAACAAAAGTCCAAAGTGAAACCAGGTCCCAAATCGCTCACCATCCTCTCCACCCACAACAAGTCCCTCCCACCAAAACAAAAAATTGAAAAAAGGGCTTAGAAAAAGTGCATTGTGTATTTAGGTCGGAAGCTGGTCCAGGCTCTGATCGATCCTGGAGAGCCGGCTCTCCATACGGTCCATGCGCTGCAGGGTGAGCTGGAATAATGCCTTGTCAGAGCGAAAGGGGCTGGCAGCAGGTATAGTTCTGGCCCTTGACAGCTGGAGGTGGTGCTGATGATATAATAGCCAGGAGGCTGGAGGCTGGAAGCTGGAGTGCTGCTGAACTGGGTCCGGGGTCCGAGACAGCTATTTCCGCCTCTTCAACCTGCACGACCTCCAGCCGCTGTAATTCACCATGTATAATCTCCAGCCTCTGCTGCCTCTGATGGACCGATATCCCCTGCCTGGTGGGTGGTGCTAGTTGACCAGCAGGAGTAGCTCTATTGAGAAAAACAAAAATGAAAAAGACAAATTGTAAACAATGTTCGGAGCAAACACTTCTTTTAAAGTAAGTAGTGGGTGGCACAGTTGCAGTAAATTGCTGGTCCCCTAGGTACACTGGTGGTCTCCTAGGTACATTGGAATTTGATGTGATTATGATTAGGAAAGTCACAGGGCCAATTTTATTTGTTTACCCACACATGCCTCACATGAAAAGCACTGACTGTCTGGAAGAAAAGAATTGTCAGAATAACAACAGATGAAAAAACAGTGATTTGATTTTTTTTCTTTTAAAGGCTTTTCTAGTAACTTTTAATGGAAAATAAAAATCAATTACCTCTCATTTATGAGTAAGGCATTATGCACTAAGATGTACAACTTGCTGTGCAAAATTAATGGAGGCATGCTAGCCAGTACTTTGAGTACTCTGGTGCTGTCTGCAGCTGGGGCAGCTGTAAATGACAATAATTTATCTTTAATTTCAATGGCCCAGATCTTTTCCAAATGCCTTTCACTTAGTTTCTACCCTGACTTCAGAGAGGCAGATGAATAATAAATAAGATACGTCACACGCATCATAAAAAAAATGCAGATGTATTATCCTATCTGCCGTAAGTAGACGATAGGAAAAATGACACACTGCACTACAGAGAAAGGAGCAGGCTATATAGATTGGATTTGGCACAGTAGTTACACAGTATCCCTTACGCCAAACTTGAAATCAAATCACACACTTACTAGTCCCACTTTACTCACTGGCCTTGCCCACCACCACAAATTATGTACCACAAATTCATGCGCTGGGCACCAAGGAAAGGAAATTACTTACTCTACTACAGGGTAAGGTAAGGAGATTGGGCGGGTAGGTAGAGCTTTTGCTATAGAATGAGGGTTGTCACTGATCATCGATTTACCATGTGCCTAAACTTTGGCTTATTCAGTAATAGTATAGACAAAATTCTAAACTGAAAAATCTGAACAGGCATAAAGTAAATCTGTTATGGGAATTCATGAAATATATTCTGGAAACATTTCACTTGGCCATAAAAATGTGGCATATGGCAAGAATTCATTTTTCTCTTTTTTCAATTTTTTGGTTGTCTGAGTCGCAATAACTTAAGAAAGAATAAAGGAGTGAAGTACTAAGAGTACTAACACCTTGTGTGTTCGGTTTGAAATGCATTGAAAACTTTGTAAATACTGCATTAACTGAAGGAGACACACATTGGACAGACAGCACTGCAGTCACAAATAGAACTATACTGCACTTCTTTGGACAGGGGTGGCAAAATGCCATGGCCAGGGAAGGGGCTGATGAATGATGAATGATGATAGGTGGGATACATATCTGCCTCGCTTAACAAATGCAGTGAGTCAAGGGATTAGAACACAAATTAAAATACCCCCCACTTTGAACCATAGCTTTGATAACCATAAAACAAAGTAAACGAAGTATGTGAGCAGCATGCCCCTCTCCAGAAGAGCTCCCTTGTTTATTCATCCAAGCAATTATTCAATCATCCTCTCATTCTTCCTACTATATTCACTCACAGCCAACATGACGTAAGCTTTACTTTCTCTCATCAAGTCTTTCACTAAAAATTCAAAATCCCTTATCCATCCTTTCAGTATCCACCCTTTATTACTCATTTTAATGACTAATTGTTATTTGCCTTTTGTCATTGGGTTCACCGACGCATCCTGTCACCCACTCATGCATCCTTTCCTTTTACTAATTTCACCCATCTTTTCTTTTAACCTTCCGTTTTTTTTGTTTCCATCAATCCATAATTTTTAGCGTACATTATGTGAGCTTTTGAGGAGTTGCAGATAGTGGAGGCCATAACCCAACCACTGCTGTAGCTGGTAACGCAGGGGGTTCACGATCACAACTCCCTTGTAGCTATTGAGTATAATAGTAATGTCAATAAGCAAGCAATGTGACTTACCACTGCTCGTCCCTGCTGCCGCTTCTCCCCTCCAGCTGACTCTCCTCCTGCAGCTGCACTTGAGCCTGCCTACTGGTGGTTGGTTTAGATGTCAGATACATCTCCCCATAATTTTTATAATAAAAAAATGCACTGCACTGTATCTTTTATAAAAAATAGTGCTCTGGGCATTTTGTTGGTTCACAATACTAGAAAAGCCAGGTAGTCAAGCCAACCAAAAACTTTTCATAATGCAGGGGCAGAGCTATGGCTTATGATGATGATGACAGGGAATCATTGAAGCGCGATGCAGGGGTGGAACAATAAAGGTCAATGAAAGACAGAAAAAAAGATAATGCAGGGATAACAGGAATTTAACAAAAAATGGATAGAGGAGTTTGAAACAACAGAAACAATATAAAAAAAGTAAATAAGGCAAAATTGGAAGTAGTATAATAGTGGGCAGAGGTAAAAGTTAGGGAAATAAAAATAATGAATAATAGGACTTACTGGGCTGCGTAGAACCCTCAGCAGCAGCTGGCATGTAGGCAGAGTGGGAGGGCGTGGGCAAATGTGGTGTTGGTGTGTGCATGCATGCAAGCAAGGTGAATGGTGTGTGTAAATAAAAAGAAAAAAACACTTACCTTGCTTGTTGCATGACATCCAATGTCCTCCTCGCTCCGCTCTTCTCAGGCTTCAGCAAATTCCCTTAAGCAAACCTGGCGCTGCTTTCATGCTGGTAACCGGCATGAAAGCAGCATCAGGATTGGAAAGAGCAGCCTCTCTCAGCACTCTTAAGAACACTGGAGGCCTGTGCTTTCTCTAACCGAGGCAGCTGGGAAGAGAAGTTCAAAGTGTGCATGTCTGGCTGGCCATTGCGAGCAAGCCAGCCAAAAACACATGCACACTTTAAACTGTGCACAGCTCACTGCTGCCACTCAGCAGTTGGGGCCCCACCCTGTCCTGAAACTTAGTTCAGGATAGGAGGATGGAAAATAAAATGGTAATTAATGAACTTTATTACCATTTTATTATTCATCCCTGGTGGGCTGTTTTGGCAGCGGGGCGACGCTCCTCTGCCCCAATGGAGTAACCACTGCTGCTCTGTACTGGCATTGGTGGTCAGTGCCTCCTCCTCCCCAGCTCTTCCTGGACTCGTCTCGGTGCTGCTCCTCTTCTTGCCCTTCGGTGCTAATGTAAGAAACACAGAAGGTAAATAAAAAAAGATTAGTGGTACAGTTAATCTTCACAAAACTATTATGACAGGCAAACGCAGTAACATTGTACTTATCTAAATCAGATCACCTATGGTACTAGTATCGTCTATCCTTGAGTTTGCTATACTAATCCTAAAATCCATATTTCAAATTTTCTTAACAAAAACTACATCTGGAACTAATGCATTATTCTTCAATCTTTGATTCTGTTTTCATTTCCCAACCACCATGATGGATCAACTTAGCCTCCCTTTTTTGTAATGCATAGGTGCATACTAGTACTACACAGTGTGAAATTGCTTGGGACTGTACGAGCTACATAAATAAAAGTCACAGAGAACACTAACTCACTGATATCACTAATTCACTGCGGTGACAGGAAGACAGAGCAGTCTGCATTGTAATTGCTTCTTAAATAATCATAAACACAAAAAGGTGACTAGGTTCAACGATAAGGGGATATACATGAAAACATAAGATTCAATGTTACAGTTTCCTTTTTTGATCATCCAAAATAATTGGAGTAGACGCCTTACCCACTATTTGTGACATGCTTCATTATCGGCATCTATCCACATGCTGGTAGAGTGATACCACCACGTATACTCAAACAGAAACTGGGAGATCTTAGATAAAGTATCTTATTGGACATAAAAGGGATCCAGAAATCATCAGTTAAAATACCTCCTGGTTAAACTAAATAGATATTTATTAATGGTACCTGTGGTATGTAACAAAAAAGTCAAATTAAGGTTTCTCAGGATCTGTGCTATGCCAACATATTCCAGCCCACATATAGAGGCCAAGAGGATCCGGGGCCTTTGTGAGAACTTATCAAACTGTCTCTGCTTAGTTATACATACATTCAATGCACAATTCTGAGGCCTTTTGCTCTCACCTGTCGTAGATGTAAATTTCTCACTCTGAAGTACTCTATTTTCGGGTGGTTCATGTACCATGCATTCAGGAGAGGGGTGCCATCCTGTAATCACACTTTCATCAAGGTACCGGTCATCACCATTCAACCTATAATTGCACCTGTTGCCGAATGCCACTGGTGTTTCACTGGGAAGAATGTAAATAGGTTTTTCTCTCCCGCTCTCCTGCTGTGTTTCAAGTTCTGAAATAATCAGCCAAAGTGAGCGCCGACGAGTACAATTAGGTAGCGCCAAGCACCTGCCTAGCTCAAACTGAATCATATAATAATATTCTTAATGTGAACTAAACACAACTTACCTCTGAGTATAAGCAGCATGCTATTTGGAAAAAAAAAGTTAGCATTCTAAAACACAGAAACGTCAAATAATATAATTAATACTCAACGAGCCCCAGAATCTTACTGCCTAACAGGCCAAGCAGGTCCCACTCACAGTCAAGGATATCTGCTCAGTGGTTCATCAGCTAGGCCTGGAAGTGGGAGGCTCGGTGGTGCACTGGACCTGGCTGGCGTGCTGCACACATCTGAACACGCTCCCCCAATGCCTGCTGCCTGCTGCCAGCATGGAGGGGAGGTGTGCTGCATATACAAAACAGTGCAGCTACCTCCACCTCTTAAAAGATGGGCCAAGGTTGCACCCCTTGGCTGTGCCGCTGCCCACAAGGTAGGTGGCTGTTGCTGCTGGCTGCAACAAAAAGAAACAGGAGAAGGAAGGAAGGAATAAATAAGGAAGTAAAGAGAAAATAAAATTCAAGAAGTCACAAAAAGCATGAAAAAAACAGATTTTTTTTAAAAAATACACAGACACAAAAACACACACTAATACAATAAATAAAAATGAGGGGTAGATTACTTAGAAGTGGCTAGGATTGAAAAGATATAGAAGGAATAAAAAAACAGGCCCACCACCATGAACGGAGTTAGAAAAACAAGATGGCTGCACCCATGAGAACAGTGTGGTGCCATTCTCATGTTTTTGATTTTGAATGTGAGAACATACTTCATGTAGTGTTTGATGTAAAATACAACACCAACAGGTGCGATGGGAAACTCCACTCACCCGCAGAACGCCATGTAGTGCAGCTGAGTTTTTTTACCAATTCACAGACTTCCGCATAGTTGCACTCCACAAGCTCAACCCACCCCTATTTCTATCACAGGTCCTCTAAACATTCAGGTGGATTTTCTCAACAGGGCCTTTTCAAGTTTCCAGGACTTCCTTCTCAGTCCTGCAATCTTTCAGAGATCTACAGAAGATAGGAAGTTCCTAATGTGGATTTATCATGTCACAATTCTTACAATTTCTTTTGAGATACCTGGACCATCAAGCTTTGGGGATAGATGCCCTGACCAGCCCCTGGGAGATAAAGAGGGATTAATCCCCAGTTGATACTCAAGCACCCAAAATCTTCAAGTTCCTACTGAAGGGCTTTGATAAGGGGATACCTATATCTACCTTTAGATCACTCTGAATCTCAATCTGGCATTTAGATCTTCTTGGAATAAGTTGAGCCTTTAATATTGAAGCTTTTTAAAGGCTTTGATCTCTTAAGAGATAAGATTTTAAACCCTTTTTCAGCTTCAGATCTCAGTTTCGTCTTAACTTTTCTTTCTGTTTTTTTCTTAATGTTTTCATTAAGTTTTCATAAGGAAATAAACAATGCTTCCAAAGTACAGAAATAGAGAATGAGCTCATCATATCCATAGGAAAACAGTACATCCCTTAATACATATATGATATCAATAGCAGTGAACACATCCACATCAATGATTAGGGTATTATGGAATGATAAGTGGGAGAGAGGAGGAAAGTGGAAAGGGAGGAAGGTGAGTCAATCAGTGGCATCAGTGGCAACAGTAGAATCCAGAGTCAGGAGGTTTGTTCGGAGGGGTGCCCAAATGTCTTTAGGTTTGGAGGTGGGATGCTGGAGGAAGGCATAGAGTTTGCTGTTCATATCACAGTACTGCATATCTTTCAGCCAATCAGTAGTGGTGAGTGGTGGATTATTGCCCCATAGAAGGGCTATAATTTGTTTAGCTAAGGGCAAGGCCATGGCAGTGAACCTCTGAAGGCCAGGGCTCAAGGGTTTAACATATTCTAGGAGTGCCATTAGGAGATCTGGATCTATGGTGTTTTCTAGCATGGCGGAGATCAAAGCAAATGTGGCAGTCCAATAGATCTGGACAATGTTGCACTTCCAGGTAAGGTGCACAAAATCTGCATGGCCAGTTGCACATTGGCAGCATTGATACAAGCGTGTAGGGTCATAGTGGGCTACGGCCTTGGGGGTAGTGTATGTCCTATGCAGGTATTTATAATCCAGGGGTTTATGTCTGCTATTTTTGGATACTCGCTCAGCTTGCATACAACAGTAGCCCTATGTTTTATCAGGAATGGAATAACCAAAACAACAGGCAGGAAACCCTTGCCGTGCGAGGCGGAAGCGCATGGGCTGGCTTAAGTGCAAGGCAGGAATAATAGAGATGGGTCACTAATCTGGAGCTGTCAACAAAGGATATCACCAAGGTGAGAGGAGGGAACTAGCCTAAAGTGCTATGGATGCACAGGCTGATGAACCTATCAATAGAGGATGGGGTCCCTGCATACTTAAAGGTGGTGTGTAGGTCGACCCTGCCATTTGTAAAGAGATCTCCCATGGTATGTAGTTGACGGGAAAAGACTGCGACCTGCACCAATTTCTCCTGAGTCAATGGGAGTCATGAGTTGTTGTTGAGGGGAATGAAAGGAGAATATAAAAGGGTAGCGCCCAAAACTTTACAGAGTTTGGATGAGGCCCTGCAGGTCATGGTGAGACTGTGAATGTCAGAGGTTCGTCAGGTAAGCCTCAGGGCAGGACTGAAGCTAAGGGTATTGGCTGTGCTTGGTCATGCTCAGGTCTGAGATAGGGAAGCCTGAAGTCCAGGTGATACCAATAGAAAGAGAAATTACATTGAGCAGTCAAGTAATATAACTGGAAGTCCAGCATGCCAAAACCTCCCTGGGAATATTGGAGAGTAAATGCCTCCCATTTGATTCTGGGGCAATGGTCTGCCCAGATCAGGTGAGTCAGGAGGCTATGCAGGGTTGAAAAGAAGGAATTAGTGAGGGCAATTGGAATGTTAAAAAAGAAAGAAAGAAAGCGATGGATAGTGGGAGATGGATCCAACAATCTATCTGTGTAGTAAGTTTTTCAACTGCAGGGTCGTATTTGAGGCAAATCACCTCCTCCCACTTCCTATATAGCAGAATCCAAAGGTATTTAGATGGGGTCAGTGCACCAGCGGAGAGGATATTCCAGTACACAAGAAACAGTGGTGTTGGTTTGCGGAAAAGGTTCAGCCTTTTTTCAGCTGCTGGAGAGACCACATAATGCGCCATAATGTATAATTTCCTGGATAATAGCTGGAAGATGTGTGCATGGATCACGCACAAAGAGAAGAATATCATCTGCGTAGACTATTGCCAGGAGGGGTCCGTTGCAGGGCCTAAGCCCTCTGTGAATGTCGCTCCTACAAATGACGAATCAGAGGGTCAAGGGCAATAATAAAGAGCAAAGGGGAAAGGGAATATCCCTGACAAGTTCCCCTGGAGACAGGGAAAGCAGCATTAGCTGGCCGTTGATCTGCAACTGAGCCATGGGAGTCATATAAGAGCATAATAAACTCACTGAAATTGAGCAGCATACCTAATTTTTGAAGAGTAGCTTTCAGGAAGGGCCATTCTTGAGAAGCAATTGCTTGCTCAGCATCCAGAAGGGCCACAGCAGTGGGAAGAGTAGGAGAAATTTGTTTCAGGACTGAGAATATGGTGTGGAGGTTAATAGTATTGGATTGATGTGGCACAAATCCCGTCTGTAATGGGGAAATATTTTTTTCCAGGAGTAGGGCCAGGAGTGTCACCACAACTTTAGCCCAAATTTTGTTGTCGTGATTAAGGAGAGAAAGAGGGTGATATGATGTGCATCGATCAGCTGGTTTACCTGGCTTAAGCAGACGTGTGATGACCACTTCACATACCGTGGGTGGAAGAACACCATACGCTACCTGTTTAATTACTTTATGGATTTTGCCAGTCGGGCTGTCTAAGCCAGGGGCCTTAGATCCACTCAGGACATCTATTGCCTGTGCAATATCCTCATGAGTAATGGGGTTTGCCAAGAACTGCCCATCAATTATCCACACCACAGATATTTCAGAGCAGTAGGAGTTAAGCACATCAGTTTCATCCGTATACCGTGTGGTGTAGAGTTGCCGGTAGTACGATTGAAATGTTTGGACTATGGTGGGATTATCAGTGATAGCAAAACCTGTCCCAGTGATGACACGTGATTTAAGAACTCTGGTAGTAGAGAAGAAATAGAAGCACAAGGGTACGATCGGGTCTCTCGCCCTCACCATAGTGACAGGACCGTGCATATTTGCCAAGAAAAGCCAGTTCATGATCAGCAAGTTCCCAGAACTCCTGCAGTAGAAGCAAGCATCTACATTACAATGGTCATGCGTGGTGCAGTCACCATAATAGTTGAGGGTGATGCCCTGGATGTAACTTTGAAGGCCTTTCCAAAGTGTTGTGTGTTTGGGCACAGAACAAGAGTTCAATTTAAAGTATTCATTGATTGAAACTGATAGTTCCAACCTGAATACAGCACCAAATAGTGCTTTCTTCGCAAGGCACCATGATCGTGTTGGGGAGACAGGGAACAGGATTACTAATGTGATATGAACTGGGGCATGGTCGGAGACTGTTCGGGGAAGGTGAGCGGCCTCTGAGAGGGAAAGCAAGGCAGTGGGGATAGGAACTAATAGTCTATGCGGGACCAGGTATTGTGTGTGTCCAGAATATCCTGCAATGCCTGGGTCAATCAGGAGATGGAGAGTGATGTTGACGTCACCCCTAATAGGGCAAGGTCAGATGAAAGCAGTCTAGCAGACAGGTGAGTGTGTGATAAAGTCCAGGTTAATCAATATTGGGTGCATATGTGTTAAGGAGAAGGATTGTCCTGTCAGCCAGGGAGCCTGTTACTAATAGGTATCTGCCCTCTGTTTCTGCTACATCATGGTGATAGATGAATTGAAAAGATTTGTAAATTAGGATGGAAGCCCACCTGGAAAAAGTACTACAGATCACAAGCATATGGAAACCTACAGTTCTTGTGGAGTGATACAGGCGCCCCCTGGAGAAAGGCCCGTTTGATGCTGTGTCTGTTAAGATAAGAAACCATCTGTTTCCCTTTCCATGGGTTATTTAACCCAAGGATGTTCAATGATAGAGACATAATAGTTAATCCAGAGGTATTCCTAGGGTGACCAGAAGTGTATGGAATAGCGTGGAGTGATAAAAGGGCGCCTATTCTTCGAAACGCACAGATGCGGTATATCAAAAGCAGGACAAACATGCAACAAAACCCTTCCCCCTTCCACACCAGAGTTCTAAAGATTGGCGCAGACCTATCAAAACATAAAGATAACATTACAGCGAACAGTTGGTGTACACCTCAGGGAGGTGGCAACGCTTCAGGGAGTATGTATGTCACAAATAACAGTAGTAAAAAAGTTAGAAAAATGAGGGTTTCTGAAATGTCTTAGCGATCACCAAGAAAGAGCAAAGTAGGCATGACGTGCACTAGGTCTATAAGAGGAGGCAAAGACCATAAGTAAAGGCCATAAGTATGTAGGAGGAAGAAGTGGTGATGGCTTGGGGCTCAGTCTGGTGGGTACTACACAGAAGCTGGGTCCACGGTCTCAGGTAGCAGATCAGGAGTGATCTGTCGAGCCTAATGATTGCTTCCTGCCTGTTGTTTACAGAACTAGGCCACCTCAGTGGGACTGTTGAAAATGTGCTGACAACCATTAGCTACAACAGGCGTGCCAGGTGAAGCATGCTGTACTTCAAGCCCTGCTTACAGAGGGTATTCTTGACACTGGTGAATTTGCGCCTGGCCTCTTTCACAGCCAGTGTAAAATCAGGGAAGAGAGATAAGGTGAAGCCCTAAAACTCAAAAGGACCATGCTCCCAGCCCAGGCGGAGCACTGTAGCACACTTCTGATAATTAAGGAGCCGGGCTATAATCGGATGAGGAGTGGTGCCAATGATCAATGGGCAGAATCTACTACAAATGTGTCTGTAAAGACCTGGCCCAAAAAGAGTCCGACCAGCAGCTTTTCAATAAAAAGTTCAGGACGGCTCATGTTGGTGGTCTCAGCTATTCCCATAATGCATAGGTTCCAGCTCTTCATTCTTTGCCATGGTGGTTTTGAAAAGACGTCCCACTTTCTCCAAGCGTCTTGCAATGTCAGAGGCACCATCATCCAGACCCAAAATCCTTTGCTCTGCTCTGTCCTAGTAGGTGGTATTGCGGCTGAGGGGCTCCCCATGTAGTCCAAGTGACCTTTAAGTGAGCCCAGCGCATGTCAATAGACTGGAAGCCAGCCTGCAGCTCCTCCATGATGGCGGACGTGCCATCAGAGGACAGTGTGGCAGGGCCCAAGCAGGGAGGATCCTCAGTGTCCGACAAGGAGTGCTGGTTTCGGGAACAATGCACTGGATCAATGGTCAGGTTTTTTTGCCTGGGGTCACCCTGACCCATGAAGTTAAGGTAGAGCAGTAGCTGTACTTCAGAAGGATGAAGGAGCTTGACTGGATGGTGGGGGAGCAGAATGACACAGACAAGTGAAAGAGGCAAGATCGAGCAATGTAGGAACCTCAGCACCCTGAAGAACGATGCAGCAGATTAGGCTAAGGTGGGAGAAAGTCTGGTGGGGGCCACAGTCATCCACTATGCAGGTGGGTAAGTCAGCAGTGTTGGTAGGTGTCCCCAGTTACAGTGGCAGAGCGGAGAGGCCAGGCAGAGAGCCTCTTAGCAGAGAGGCAGTCATTTTAGCATCACAGGCCTGATGCACAGCTGAATTGTGGCTTACCAGGGAAGATGAGATCCCAGGAGAAGGTCCAGTGCCACCGATGTCAGGTTTGGGGGGTCCCTCCTCAGCATGTGCATGAAGAGTTGCAGGAGTGAGAGGGTGAGGGGAACCACATCAAAACCCTACACCGCAGTGAATGACCTGCATGCTAAGCACACAAAGGCATGATATTAGCCCCCCCAGCCCAGCATTAGAAGCCAATCAGCTGCAGATACGAGGAGCCTGGGTGTATGCAGACCACTCCAGCACAGACCTCAAACTCAGCTCTGTGTGGTGCAGATGAAAAGGAGATGAGGCAAATAGCTGGAAGATCAACAGCAATCCATAGCAGGCCAAAATATAAAGCATGAATCCGGGGGCCACCACCAGCATTAATGGAATAACAGCGCTTCCTCTTTTAGCACTCTTCCAGGCTGGTCACACCGCAGCCCCACCCTCAGGCTAGCCCACAACCCCCATCGTCGAGGGGCCTCTCAAGGCTCCGTCAGGCCACAGAAGGCCGTTGGTGTAGTGCGGATGATAGGGTGGTAGGAATGAAGCGAGAGCCACCATTGGGTATGGGAAGACCTACCCACTGTGGATCCACTGGTCAGGGAGCATTTCAGGGATGGGTGGTGGCAGAAACTGATGAAGACGGCCAGAGCTCCCCAGTGGTTCAATGCTGCGTGGCCATCTCGTCTCCTGGTCTGGCCATGACCCTGTGATGGGCTTATCCTTTCTAGCTTTTCTAGAGAGGATTCTGTTTGAACTGCTAAGATGTCATCCAAGAAAGTTCTCACTCTGAAAACCTTCATTCTAGTCACCATCACATCAGCTAACTGATTAGCACAGTTAGGCTCTCTGGTATGTCAATACCCTAAGGATTTTTGAGGATCATATGGTGCTGTCTCTAAATTTCTAATTTATTCCAAAAATGATTACTGACTTCAATAAGAATCAGGAGATTGTTCTCCCTTCCTTATCTCTGGATGACACCAAAGAACAGTGCCTCCTGCATCTCTTCAATGTAATAAAGGTGGTCAGGATCTAGCTAACGAGGTCAGCAGAGTATAGAATCTCCAAAGCCCTGTTTGTTGATTTTGCCCCAGTTACATAAGGCTAAAAACCCATTTCCAATTTGGAAAGGTTGGTAAGGATGGTAATTTCCTCAGCATGCCAGGATTGTGAAAGAGAGGCTCCCTACATAACAAGAGGTTATCCCACTAGAGGAATAACAGTGTTCTAGGTTGAATGGTTGGGAGTTTCTATTAGAGAAATCTGTAAGGCTGCAACTTCGGCCTTCCCTTCTATGCTTATTTCACATCATGGATTACATTTTGCTCCAGATTATGAGTTAACATTTGGGTTAGAGCTGATTTTGGGATCCATCGGCTTAAATTTATTTTCTTCTTTCTTCCTTTTTTCTCTTCATTTTTCTGTTAGTGTACTGGTGCTCAGGAGACACCTTTGTCTAATCCCTCTGTAAGTATTTGGGATGAGAGCTATAGGGTATAGCATGAATGTCAATAATATTCTTCAAACTCTATTCACTATTGCTAAATTCCTTTAGCTGATTATGGTGATCACTAGATTGGCCAGACCTTATTATGTAAGGAATGGGATGAGGAAGGAGATGTTTGGATTATTTATCAGTAATCTTCATTACTTTGATTCTTCCTAACTTGTCCTAGTACTTACGACCCTCCTTTCACCCCTGTTTCCTTCATCAGCCTTTAGCAAACAGTTTGCTAGACTACAGGGTGTGTTGAGAGGAAGGAACGGATTTATGGCTAAAATTCTTACTCTGGGAATTGAAATAGAAAACAGATTGGGAAGTGGTGAGCAGAACCAGTGAATAGGCACATTGGCTCATTAATTAAGTATGGGGATGAGTAAGGAAGAATCAGAGTAATGAAGATTACCAGGAAGTAATCCAAGCAAAATTTTGAATTTAATCACGTACAAAATTAGTAGGAGGTACTTGAGAGCATTCCTTCACTGATAGCTTGTACAATGTTCTACTGTATCCACTTCGTCCTTTTAAGAGTACACACAACCACTCTCTCACAGAGTCCATGGTGAGATTTCATGTTTTGTAGCAAAATATTACATTTTAACGGAAGCTAGAGCATGCATGCATGGGATGCCACAGAGGCCAGTAGATACAGAGCCTTGGTAACAGTTAGACTAGATATGTGTGAAACTTTATTTCCAGTAAAAGAGTGAGACTGGCTAGGAGTAACAGTGATGATGTGTAGCATAATGACTGGCCAAGAGTGAGAACATATGGGTACCCATGCTAACAGTGACACTGGCCAGCAGTGACACCAGATGGTGGTGACATAATTAATTGCTATTAATTAATCTTTGGCAAATTTTTACAAGTCTGGAATGTGTAAACACTATGACCAATGACGTTTACAATTTTGAGAAACACAAGAAAATGCCCACATTAATTGACAAGAAAATAAACACTGTGAACAGTAAACCCTAATTACGTTTGAAGGAAGAGCCACTACTGTGGCACGGCTACCCAAAACGGTATCAACAATGCCAATAATATGCCACTAACATTACACTGATAGCCAAATTGATTCTAAAAATGGATCAAATACATCAAATGAAAGCCACTAATATGCCATTATTATCCTGAGAATAGACAAATTACTATAGTATGCCTTGGATACAATATGGCAGAATCACCACTGAGCAACCAGCCCCCACACCTTACCAGTAGCAGCCACACACAAGCACAGACATTCATATACTCTGGCATTCATGCTACAACATACACATACATTTAATTGCACAGTTCTTGGACCATGTCTCTCTACCCCCCATCGCTTACCTCTGGGGTGGCTACATTGATTCAGGCTCAGCAGCTCCGTGAATCTTCTTTTCCAGCTATGCAGCATTCTCTGATGCAAATAGCAATGGGAGTTAGGAGTTGGCGATGCAGCCCTGGCACTAACAATCGATGAAAGTGAATAGGTGTTCCAGAAACTGGATGTTGCTGATTATCGAGACGGCCAGGGAAATGGTGGATAATTACTATCAGCAAGGAACATAACAAGAAGAAATCTTCTTGAGGCTAGGTTGGAACATTAAAAAAGTGGTAACTTTGTCTGATACCTCAGACTCGAACAACGAGGAGAGTTCCAACCACTTTGATCAATCAGGGAGCAGGATACATTTTGAGTTACAAAAAGGCAGACAGGCCCCTTTATATGGGCGAGCGCAAAGTGCTCCGTCCCATTCTGTAATCTCTCTTTGGGCTTCTGACCACGCCCATGTCACGTCAGTCACTTACATTGGTTTGTGGGCTTGCCTTTTAAAATCCGCTTGTTTTCATTTGTGAAAGGCATGCATGCGTCATGCCTTTTCTGGTGTTTAGCCCACCTACACAGCACCGGCAAACTACGAAAGACATACGAGGCTCGATGTTTTCAGCATGGTGTCCGGTCTACTTTATCTGCATAATTTCCACGCAGCGCGGTCACGCTGCATTTTACATAGTGCGATCACGCTTCGTTTTTTTTTCTTCACAACGCTAATAGCTCTAACTCGAGCAAATGCGAGACCCGTTGCATGGAAAATGCTTGTTTAGCTATGGGAGGAGGAGAGCGAGGGACGAGACGACCATGTCGACAATCATGGTTCCAGCGAGGATATATCCCAAACAACAGTTATCAGATTTTACAGACCAGAAATGGCCACTATTGGAGACAATGAATCAAATACCTGTTTTCAATCTCTGCAATTAGAACTTGGATTTAGCAATGCATACCTTACTGACAAAAGGACTCTCATTTGCCCCCTACAGTAAAGCAGATAGGTTTGAGTTATTCAAGTACATGGTAGCCTTTTTTAGAGAAATATGGTTATTTTATTTTCAAAGCAAAGAGTCCAGAGAGACTAGGGGTCTGATTTAAGAGGCCCTATCGCCACCTTAGTGCTGCCACAGCATCATTTTTATGACACTAAGGTTGCGCTAAAGTGGCTTTTTACACACAGCATATTTACAATGTGGCGCAATGCATGCATTGCACCACTTTGTAAACCCTTACGACACATTAAGCCTGGGTCAGGCATACTGTAATGTATTCAAGGGGGCGTCCCCCCATTAGGGGGGCCAAAAAAATGGGGCAAGGAAATCTCAGAGATTTCCTTGCCCATTTATTTCAGCACTTTTAACACCTGCTCAGAGCAGGCATTAAAAGGGGGCATGCCATTGAATACAATGAGCCACTATGTACTCTGCAGGAGTAACGCCAAAATTTTAAATGTGGCGCACATATGGTGGCAGTAGGAGGCAATAAGGGGTGCAAGAAAAGTGGTGCTGCACTGGGTGAAGTGCCACTTTATTTAAATCAGCCCCTAGCTGTCTTAATAGGTCAGGTTTAGATCCACCATCTACCTTTACACCTTCACTAGAACAATTGGGCCTGAAGTTGACATATTTGAGAAAGCGGTCATAAAGAAACTGACAGAATGTACCCGATTTGTGCTCAAACCAACCCCTGACCTGGTAAAAGAGGAAGAGAGAGCATTGAAAATATTGTACTAAAATACGGACATCACCATTAAAGAGTGTGACAAAAGAGGATGTATTGTGTTAGTAGACACCAAACAAAATATGGAAAAAATTGCATTTATGTTGAGGAAGAAAGATCATTATGTTCCAGTTAAGATCGACCCCATGAAACAGGTATCTGACCAAATAATATGGCTGATGTCTTCAGCACTTAATGCAGGAGTAATCTGCAAAAAAGAGTATGACTCTCTGAATGTATCTCATCCCAGGATGGCCAGCATTTAAGGAGTTCCTAAAATCCACAAAAATCAGCTTGAGCCCCTCATACAGACCTATAGTGACCACCATAGGATCAGTGACAGAACCCTTGTCCCAATCCGTTGATTTCTTCTTGAGACAAGTGGTTTCTAAGATTAATATCATATATACAAGACACTCGCCGCATAATTAGAACTGTAAAAGGGCTGGAATTTAATCACACAGAGCACTTCTAATTACACTAAATATTAAGGCCTTATATTATAATAATATCCCACAAATAGAAGCAATTGATGCAGTGGAATCATTCATGAGTCAGCATCTTGGAGGTGCCCCTCAAATATTTATTCTAGGATGTTTGAAACTCATGTTGCTAGAGAATTCCTTTGAATTTGGTGGGCAATTTTATAAACAAACAAAAGGAGTCATCATGGGCCCATCTTGTGCACCCAGTGTAGCAAACATCTACATGAGTGCTTTTGAAGACAAGTTTGTACATAATGAGATTGCTCCTTTCTATGAATCTGTGACTCATTGGTCAAGATACATTGATGACATCTTCTTCATTTGGGTGTGGGAACCTCAGGATTTGCCGCAATTCATCTTATGGCTAAATCTATGTGACCCTAATTTAAAATGTATAAAAAAACAGTAGTACAGAGGCAGTTGAATTCTTAGACATCCTGATTCACCATAACAATGGAAAATTGGAGATGGATCTATTTGTCAAACCTACAGCACGCAACACCCTCCTACATTTTAGCAGCTATCATCCTAAAAATGAAAGAAAGAGTATCCCCTTTAACCAGTTTTTGCGATTAAGGCTAAACTGTACTAATCTTATAGATTATGATGAGAAAGCTGTCAAGATGAAGGAAAAGTTTCTTTTTTCGTGAGAAATCACATAGACTAGTTAGAGAAGCCTTGAAAAGAGCCTGTTTCTGCGACAGAGACCATCTGCTACAGAGCCATTCCCAAGTAAAAGAGACAAAATTGGTATGCATTACGTTCAGGCCCAGATTTATACTGTTTGATGCAAAACTGCACTAAGGCAGTTTTGGGTCAAAAAGTTTAGCACTGACTAGTGCCATTATTTAATGCTACCCAGGCACCATATTTATACTATGACGCTGGGTGACGCTAAAAATAGGTTAGAGTCAATTTGTTTTACATGACATTGTGCCTTTTCATAAGGCAAAATGACGTTAACGCCAGAAAATTACTCTAACCCATTTTACGACATTTAAATATGTTGCAAAACGGAAATGCACCATTTTTACCCTCATTAGCATCAAATACAGACACTAATGGAGAAAACAGTGCAAAGGAGAGGCAAAAATGGACCCAGAAAGCCAAGAGAGACCCCAAGGGGACCCCAATCAACCAGGAACAAGCCAGGAATACACAGAAAAGACCCAGAAGAGGGAGAATAAAAAGAGAAAGTGTTGTTTTAGTGTAGAGGAGCATGCAATATTGGTGAGAGATGTGCTGAAGCATCAAAATCAACTCTTTGTCACCTCAAAATTGCCAATTGGCAGGAGAGAGGCAAATTGACAGCAAATAGTAGACAAGATTAACAGAGTTGCAGAGGTCAGGAGAACTGTAACTGAGTGCAAGAAACACTGGCATAATTGTAAGAGAAGGACAAATGAAAAAATGGCAAGAAACAGGAAGGCAGCACTACAAACTGGAGGTGGGACTCGAGCACTACAATAGGACTTGGACGAGATGGAGGAGATGGTTGCAGCAGTCATCGTGGAGGAACTCGTCACAGGAATCGCAGGACAGCGCAGACTACCAGGAAACACCTCATATTCAGGGTAAGTTGCATGGGGGCAATTCATGTCAAATTGTCAAGAGCTAGGAGGGGGAGGCACACAGGACTCAAACAATGCAGAGGGACACATTGCACATTAAGCAAGTTGCACCATGCTGACGTAAGCTACAGATGTACCTACGCCTTGGTAGAGCCATGCACCATAACACATACACAACCTGGACATATGTCAATCACCAGGCCTAAATACCTACATGTACACATGCAGCACGTGGGATGGATGGTATATATAATGACTGTGCCTCTGGTTGTGTCATCACAACATCCCTTGCATATAGTCATATTAACCCTACCAACAGGACCAAGACTTCAGAGACTAGGTAGTCAGTCAATGCCATACCTGTGGTTACGTCATGGTGGTGTCCCTTGTAGTAACACTTTGCAACTCCATTGCCTTCTTGCCCAAACATGTGTGCTGCATCTAACAGCACACAATTAATTGCAACTTCCCAGACATGTGCCAGTGGCACCACCACCACACAGAGTGACAACACATCCACATAAGGCAGCCACCTCTCCATCATGCAGTAAGGATGCCCCTTGGGTGCAGGGAACAATAATCTGAGCAGGCGTTTGGGGAATAGCAGGGTGGTCCTGTATCACTGGAAACATGCCACCACCCAGACCAACTAAACTGGTGTAGTGTGGAACAACACATCTTGATGCTGAACAGAAATGTGCCATTACCCAAAATATGTACCACAGATAGCAAACTGTAGGTCACAACAGTTACAGGCTGAGCACACAACTACTCTGACACAACCATGTGAGACACATAGAAATGGGGACACAAACACACACAACTCATTGGGATAGCAAATGGAAATCTGTCTGCCCATGGTAGCTCTGTGGGCATTTAGCACAACATTGTTGTTGAATCAAATTGAGTCAGTGCCAGTCTTGGGGTGCTTTGGGTGTGTCAGGACACTCTGCACTTAGCTCTGCAAATCAGGCAGTGGAAAGGGCAAAGAGTCAGGGCAATGGACCCCCTGCACTGCCAATGCAAGGTGCATGGGCTGTGCAGGGGCAACCAGGGGCACACCGCACCACAACACCACTAACCTTTGCATGGGGGGTTTCAGCAAAGGCTATTTGAAATGCGGGAACAGACCTAGAGTGTAGTTGTGAATTTAATACTGGTCTGGTGTCACAAGACAGGAGCCAATGTTAGTCTGTGAGATGCTGGAAACCTGCCAGTGATAGGCTATTGGCCCATGGGGCATTCCCCATTGACAACAGTTGCCTCTACCACCTGCGCTGTTGGGGGTGGTCATATATACAATAGCAGTCATGCGGCAGTCATAGGACTGCCGCACTTAAAATGAGGGACCAGTATGACTACTATTGCAGAGTCACCATCAAACTAGCTTGTGGCCCTGGCCTAAGTTTAACTCCAGTTAACTGGCCACACCCATAAACTCATTTACCATCAGGCACTGTCACATACATAATGATGTGCACAGCTAAAATATTACACCCATGCTGACCATCCCTTGGTCTACCCCTGCACCTGTGTAAAATTAGTTGCACTGTCACCATGCTGCATCTCAAGTATCATGGTGCAAGGTTTGGCTCCGTTGAGGAGGAGATAATAGGTGTGTAGGAAGTCACACCTACCTGCACAGACAGAAGATGAAATTGAACTCTGTTAGGTCCATGTGTGGTATAAAACGTAGCACACGTACACATACATCAACATGAGGAGCTATCAATGGTAGCAAGAGCATAGTGTCCTGGCAATGCCAACCCTGGAGTGGTGCAAGGTTACAGTACTGCATGGGTGTAAGTGAAACATGTAAGACTGAGACAGCGGCATATTGACATGTGTGTTGCTGTGGCTTGACCACTACAACACCTATTGCAAGGCTTCACCATGCAAATGGATGCATAGGAAGGGTTGACAAAGATGAGATGGTGTCAAGCCCCAGAAAGGATATACATCACACCTAGTAGATATGACGCAGTAAATTGCCCCACCTGAGCTTCTCCTCATGTGACACTCAGGTGGGGCAAAGGGCTGATAGACTGCAACCATGAAGTACAGGAATAATGTTTGGGAGCAAAAATAACAATGAGCCACCAATAGCGTGTCAGTGACGTGACAAATAAACTGCCACAACACAGAAAGATTGATCCCTCCAGAAACCACCTCCAGTCGCAAGGAGGAGTAATAATGTAGCAGCCATCCCAGATGCCCCACCCAACACCTCAATAGTACGACCTGTCAGCACCGACACAGCTGAGGACTCCGAGGACCTAGGGACCAGCTTTGAAAGGACAGTGGTAAGCGTCCAGCGGGAGCTGGCCAAGGAGGTGCGGGTGGGGATGCAGACTATGGCAGCCAGCCTAGAGGGTATGCGCATGTGCCTCGTTACAGTCACTGATCAGAATGCAGCCAAACGAGGCACACACTCCCAAATGCATGGAGTCCAGCTGTGTATCAATCAATCAATCAATCAATCATAGCATTTATAAAGCGCGCTATGTACCCGTCAGGGTTTCGAGGCGCTGAGGGGGGGGGGGGAGCGCTGCTGATTTAGCGGTCGAAGAGCCAGGTCTTGAGGAGCCTTCTGAATGCGAGGAGGTCCTGGGTCTGGCGAAGAGATGTGGGGAGAGAGTTCCAGGTCTTGGCGGCGAGGAAGGAGAAGGATCTGCCGCCGGATGTCTTGCGCTGGATTCGGGGTACTATGGCGAGGGCGAGGTTGGCGGATCGGAGTTGACGTGTTGGAGTGTAGAAGTTAATTCTGGTGTTGAGGTAGGAGGGTCCGGTGTTGTGAAGTGCCTTGTGAGCGTGGGTCAGGAGTTTAAAGGTGATCCTCTTGTCTACCGAGAGCCAGTGGAGTTCCTTTAGGTGAGGGGAGATGTGACTTCGGCGGGGTATGTCGAGGATCAGTCGGGCGGAGGCATTTTGGATACGTTGGAGTCGTTTGATGTCTTTGGTTGGGATGCCTGTGTAGAGTGCGTTGCCGTAGTCAAGTCTGCTGCTGACGAGGGCTTGGGTCACCGTCTTTCTGGTTTCTGTTGGAATCCACTTGAAGATTCTGCGGAGCATTCGAAGGGCGCTGACCTGTTTGGACATGGTGAGGTCGGAGTCCAGGATGAAGCCGAGGTTTCTTGCGTGGCTGGCAGGGGTGGGCGGGGGTCCGAGGACATAGCTGCTGCCATGAGGGAGAGGCCACAAAAACAGCCCTCCCAAACTGGCAGCAGCATGCTTGAGAACAAGATAGACTCCATGCACAAGGAACTGACCTCCCTCAGGGCAGACATGGCTGCCCATCACAGGGATGTTGCTGCAGTGATGCCATATATTGTTCCACAGGTGGCAGCTGCCGGGAATGAGTCCACATCTCCAACCACTGAAGTGTGTGTGGCCCCCTCTACCTCCCCACCACCACCATCAAGGGCAGAGGAGATACCACACACATCGGAGGATAAAGATGTGGAACAGATCATCTTCACCCGTAAGAGTTCCCGGTAGCACCAGCCCATGCCACATGGGCAGTGTTTTCCTTTGTCTTGTGATAGAGATCATGCCAGTGTTAGCACAGTTGGATATGTGCATTCTTCAAAAACACACTGTTGACCTGTCTGCTATGGACTGTCATTGTCTCTCATCTACAAATTGGCAAATCACATTTCTCCGCACCTAACAACACTTAAATCATGTCCCATGAGATGTCCCTCAACCCTGGACTTGTGTTGTGTTACAATTGTATGGATTTCACTAATGGGGTTACAAGGCTGGACATTGTAAATATTGTGCTACAACATTTGTAAAGAAACACCTCCTACACAACCAGCATGTCTTTGTGTACTGAGACACATCTAATACGCTTAGGAATTGTGATGTGTGTATCCATGTCTTTGGTCACAGAGTTTCAGTACAAGAGTGCAGGAACATGGGGGCACATATCTACGCACAATGTTCCTACATGATGAACGACAATGCTGGCCTCATCCCTACAAGCAATTCACTCAGTATGTCAAAAATGTAGAACACATGTATGCTTCACTCACTACACATGGCAGGAGTGGCTGTGAAACAGTTCCCGGGCAATATCGTCAGCTGGGAGTACCAGTAGAACACATTGGTGTGAAACTGAGGTACTTAACCTCCTCTGTAATTGCCACTGGTCAGTTTTGCAGGATAGATATTAAATGTAGTCAGATGTGTCACAGTGCCCAACATTCCTACACAGGACCCTAACACTGACAGCTGAATTACCACACCTACCTGTCCAATACAAAGTAAACATAGTCACCTTGAGTGATGGGTAGACTGGATGGCAGATGCATAGACAAATAGATGTGCTGTAGCTGTCAATGTGACAGCTCAGTTGTAAACAGGTGATGAACATGTCAAGAGAGGGATTTGGAGGCAGGGCAGAATCCCTAGGTCAGCACACAATTTTCACTGTGCACTTATGGGAAGACCCTGAAACACAAACATATGACACATAAAGTAAGGGAGTACCCAAAATTGTTTAACAACAATGAAACTAAACAAACAAAATCATGAAAACCTATCCTAACCTAACCTATTCTAACTATACTTAACCATAAACTAACCTTATGCTAAACTTATCTAACACATTTAACAACACACTCTAAAAATTGTCCCACCCCACCCCCCTTATGTAACGAGACACATGCAGGACAACATTTACGAAACTACACATATACTAACTATATCTAAACAAATATATATTTGGTATTTTTTTAATTATTTTTTCTTTTTCAAAACACATATATACCCCAACTGTACCCCCCCCACACACCCCTACAAAGTAACATAAAAAGTAGAAAACCCACCCCCAAACTCACGTATCCTAACTAAACTACATACCTACTCTAACCTAACACTAACCCCCCTAAAACCCACTATAAAACATTAATACAAATGAGGAGGGAGGGGACAGAACTGGGAGTGAGAGTACCAAAGCAAATCACAGCTTTGCCTTCTTGAGGGTTTTCTTGATGCACTTTAGTCTCTTCGTATTGGCTGCCACCTCCTTCTCCAAACTGTCCAACCTTTTCAAGACTAGTGTCACTAGTTTTCTGGTCATGGCAGCAGGTGGTGTGAGCTGATGCACCGATGTTGAAGTTGTTGAAGCTGGGGCTGTAGTTGTGGTGGCAGCTGTGCCCCCCTGCACAGCTGTGGAGCTTGGTCTGCTCTGTTTGGCCACTGCCAGTGTGGGGCCCCCTTGGGTGAATGCCTACCATTCCACTGTTGATCTCTCTGCGCGATAGCGGCTTGCCAGCCTCCGGAACCCAGATTCCACTGCCAGGATATGTCTGTAGCGGACTGCCATCTTCTGGAATGCTCGCAGTTCCTCATTGCTCTTGTTGGCAGCTGTTAAATTGAGATAGGCAACCATCAGTGTCAGCATTGTGTGGAGTATGTACAGATTATTGGCTTACGCTCTACATCTAATTACACATACACTCCAACTCACATTCAGCAAAAGACAATTGCCCTGATAAATGCAATGACAACGCTGCCTTAGCATCATTTAATTGACACCAAAGCGACACACAACAAGATTAGGAACCAAACAAAATGAGGTGTGCATTGCTTTTGTGCACAATGTAATGATGCAAAGACAAAGTAAACTTCACATACATCAGGCCAAAATGTCCTCATCATTTGTGTAAATTTTCAACCATACATCACCAGTAACTTGAATATGTTATTGGGAGGATGGGATGCAGTTGGTAGCCATAAGTGGTCAGTGCTGATAGGTACACATGCATGCATGACCAATATGACTGTCACTACACTTTAAGCATCACATCTACCTACAAATTTGATATTCCTCTCCTCCTGTGCCTAAGTGGGGATGGCCATGCAATCCATCATTTCAACTGTCCTGGTTATCCACCAAGGCCTGCCCACTCATACATGGAGTCAGGGAGTGGACCATATGTTAGGAGGGCTGCCAACTAGGAAGCTGGTATCCATAGGCCTATCACATCTACATTCATGTGTCCAGATGTAGACACCCATCAACAGCTGATCTGCTAATACTATTCCTTACACACCCATTTCCATGCCAGTACACGTTTGGCCTTGACCTGCATGCACGCCTATTATATTCCACATAAGTGTTACGTACATGGAGTGCAAAATACGGAGCTCCATGCTGGGGGACAACCGCCAGCCCAGTCCTCCACATTCATTACAATCCAGGGATGCACCAAATTGGGTTCAAAATGGTGCATCCCTGTGTTGTGAGGATGACGGAGTGCCCCACTGCCAATATTCCCACAGCTTTGCAGTTCTTAGTCATACATGCCCCTACATGTGGCTTGTCATCACCTTGTCTACACAATGCTGCCCATTGAGCCCATTGGGCACCACGAGCCTCACAAGGTATGACCCTCTGGCAATGCATGGGGAATGTTTCAATGGGACACAATGTCACCATCCAGCCTAATTTGATATCTGATCATTTGACAGCTTATCACATCTAGCATTGTGTGCAACAAACATGACTCACTTACACCAAACCATGGATTACTTCACAGGACACACATTAACACACTGAATCTGGGCCCTCAAATCTCACCACTTTTCCGATTGTATAGGGGGCAGGTCAACCTGTAAGATATGAATGGTAAACCATGCTTAGTGTCATATCACTGTCACTACTAGTGGACAGCAAATTACAGTGTGTACTATTTAAGAGGAGTGAGCTAGTGATCCTAGTGTAAAACAGTACAACAGACACACCACTACAAACACACGTTGACACTGACACTCAGGTGAGTCAGAGCCACACATTTGCACACTTACACTGGGCATAAGACTCATGTAGTGCTACACCCTGCAGCAACCATATGTGGGCAATCTATAGAAGATGGAACTCCATGGTATAAGGGGGAGCCGTGTAACAAATACATGACACTACCCTGGTGCTTTGCAAGACATTTGACTCAGGTATTCAAGCTTGTCCTGCAAGACACCCAGAGGCACTAAATGATGGACATGTTGCTCATTTATTAATCTGCAATGATCATGCGTTGTGTAATCCATGACTGATGTGGCAAAGTTATCTGATGGTATCAAATGCCCCATTTACATTGCCCCCTAAGGCGGGTAAGCCCCCTTTGCTAACAAAATGGCAGGAATCATGTGTGTGAAATGATGACAAAGTAGCTCTATACATGCATTGACCTACTTTGTTGACAGAGTTCAGGTAAACATGGTAGGCTGGCGGTGTCTTGGCGTATCATACATGACACTATGCTGGGGCACAAGTGTCGCCATGGCCCCTGAAATGTGTGACTTAGTGATGGTTGTGCATGACTCACCAGACATCTGAACTGCAACCGTATAATGGTAGGACATGTGAACTCCATGTCTAGACTGGCGCAGTTACACTTCATTCTGGTTTCATGCAACCTGCCCACAAGCATTGCATGCAGCACTCCAACACATCTGCTGCTGTTATTCAAGAGCGGTGAATAGTAAATAATATACCAGTGGGAGACTCACCAACAGGGCCACCAATCTCCACACCAAGATGATCGAGCAGCTCCCTTGCCACCAGATCTGCCCAGCGATGCTTCAGCTGGTAATCATTCCTGGTGCTCCGAAAGACCCTCTTCAGGTGGTGGAGCACCTTGCCCCACCGCAGCCACCTCGCCTCGGTCCAGTAACCCTGTATGACCCGGTCCCCCATCTCCAACACCAACGGCAGGTAGTGGGCTACCAGCCACACAAAGCCACCCAACTCTTCCTCTCCCATCCTGGTCAACCTCCCCCTACCAGACATATTATAACAATAAAGGTTGACCACAACTACTTTAAAAAAAAATGAAATGAATATAAAGGAAACTTAAGCCCAATAACTAATCCCAACTATCACAGCATAACAACTATCCCGGACTGACACCCCACAGTACAAATACAATTATACATAAAAAACACACAAATTTACAAACACTGGGACATAATACAGATAATAATTGACAAAACACGTCAGGAAGGACACCACAGATACAATACGCAAGAAAATCACAACCGCCAACTTCAGAACACAACCACACAGTCAAAAGAGGCACAGACTGTAAAGAGAAAGTGAAAGTACACCCACTGTACCATGCATGTAAACAGGATTTCCTAATACATCACTTCCTGTCCCCATGCGTCACGTTTTCTGTTATACCTGTATTTATTTGACGCATGTGATATTTGTGTCGGTACTTTAGATGCAATGAAGTACGTGCGTTGTTTTTACAGATGCATTACCTTTATGCGTCGAATTCAGTGAAAATCAGCATTGAAAAGAGTGCGAAGGTGGATTTCATGCTAAGGGCCCATGTGTCATATACTTCGCGTTTGCTGATGTTTTAGACGCATTTGCGTCAATTTGTTTGACTCAATTCATGATTGCGTGCTTTTGCTCCATTGTCTTTAGATGCACCCCATATCAACATGCAAATGAAATGTGCTGTGCTGCAGTGCGGCATATTGTGTATGGCAACAATGTGATGAGGGTGTGATTGGTCTGTTACACCGATGTGTGTATTACAGAGTCAACAGCATGCAAATAGTTGCACGTCGTGCATATGTATGCATGTGTGACAACAGTGTATCCACATATGTATGACAGTCAGTACAATGCAATAGTTCTGGTTTGTGACAGTGAATTGTGTTTTCGTATGTGAAGTGTGAAGATGTCATGCAGATCATAATATTTTAGACGACATGCACAGCTCAGGCATTGTTGATGATGGCTTAACCAATGCTACAAAGGAAATGTTACCTGACAACTGTCTCCATATGTAGATTTGGAGTTTATGGTGACTTTTGTGTGGCCCACACATATGTCTGACATGTGTACATCTTTGGTACATACTGTGTATGACACACTCTGCCTACATTCCATCCAGATTATGTTTTGACCACAAATGTTTGATTAAACTCATTCCATTTAGCAATGGTTGTTGGTTTTGTGTGGTGGACCCAGTTCTAGCTGCACATGTTCTCATCCATACTGATGTGCATTCCACAGATGTGTCCGTGCAAAGTGTAAGGCCTTGTATACCCTGTGTCAGGATTGGGCCCCATGGCAGTGGCAGGATTGATTACCATGGATGTACTGCGCAGGCCCAAGTTCTTCCATTGCTTGTCATACCTGAGCTAATCATGATGACCATTGTTACCAAATATGTCCCCCTTTGCCATACATGTTCCAAGCAGCCATTGCAACTCTCACACTGAGTTGTGACAGTGTTCTGTTTGAACATTACTGTCTTTCTAATTTTGGACATCCACTACCTCATGTGTGGGCCCCTTGCTTACTTCCTATTTGGACATGTTGAAGTTGTGTGTGATGAGCTATTGATGAACAAGTTTGCATGTGGATGTAATATATATGTTGTGGTCCATAGATTGTGTCCTTCAGTTGTCACATACTAGTGATGAGGCTATTAGTGATGTGTGATGGTGGCAGTACAATCTTACGCATCAAATGTGATGTTGCACCAGTACTTTTCAGAGTTTTATTTGTACATGCTCCCTCAGGTTAAACTCACAGTTCTATGGTATATGTTGTGGAGATTGAAGATACCAAAGCAAGATTTTTGAATAAGTGAGGTGTTTATTCACAAAATGTACAAGGTGATTTAATTGTTTCTTAAGTGTAAAAGTTGTCAACAATATGCTGTCTGCGGTGTATCCCAGCCGCTGTGTTGTGCTGTTCCCCCTCCATTTCTTCACCACCATCTTCCTCCTCCTCCTCAGGCAGGTCGTCAACCTGCTCATTCAAGGGGATGTTCATCTGCATCCATATGTTGTGCAGGATAGCACGTCATTATGATCTTGCAGACAATGTGTGGGACATATAGGAGGCTGCCTCCTGTGAGGTCCAGGCACCTGAATCTTGACTTCAGGATGTCAAATGTCCTCTCCACAATATTCCATGTCTTCCGATGTCCCTCATTATATGCACGCTCTGCTGCTGTGCTTGGGTTGGCAAATGGGGTCATAATCCATGGCTGTATGTCATAACCCTGATCTGCTGCAAAAGATAAAAGGAGTAAGTTGTTGTTAAGGCTTGCAACAAGTTTGTTATGTAGCATGGCTATTGATATTTTGAGTTGGTTGTGACTCATATGTGTTTGTTGTATGGTGTGAGTTCCTGGCCTTGTGCTTCTCAGCACTGTGTTGTTGGACATAACGATCTTGAGTTTGGCTCAAGGACCTGTGGCATATGATTTGGAATCCTAACTAATGGTCAGTATGTATGTACCATGCGTTGTGTAGTGCACATTTGTTTCAGTGTGCTATCACTAGAGGGAACATGACACATCCTCACAATGCAATGGGGTCAGATGTGGTGGCAACATGATAGCACTACAGAGCCTGGACATCCCATCCATTTTGACATGTGTCATTACAGATGATATGCAACACTTAGGCCCATTGAAATGAGTGACAATACACAACATGTCTTCAACATTGGCAGCATTGTCGTGCAACATTTTGACTATGCAAGAATTCCCCATGTGTGACATGTTGTTAGGCAACCCTTTGTTTTCCCCTGCGCCAGTGGCTAATTTGCAGCCGTGCACCTACACTACCAACCTTGCACCAGGGTGATTGGCTAGATGTGGAGGTGGATGTATCTGTGCAGGAAGGGACACCACCCTAATCATATGCTGTTTTGATGGACAATTGACTCTTTCTGTGTGTGCAGCAGTATGCAGCATGCATTGGTGGCACATCCATATGAGTTCAAGGCACAGTGTACCTCCTTATTTTAACCTGCAAACGGCACCTCCGGGGTGGTGGTTGATGTTGGCACTGCCTCAGGTTTTAGTTGACTCTTTCATCTGAGTCAGCATCATCATGCTATGTATCTTGTGGTGACTGACCTGCAGCAACACACACTGTACACCCCATCCATGCTCCATACTGCATGGGTGGGTGGCCAATTTACAATGTGGCTTCAAGTCACAAAGAGTGGTTATCTGCCAAGTTGTACATACAATGCAGGCCATGGAAATGGCACTGGGGGCTTTTACATAGGTCCCTTACTGATCCTGAATGGCATCTAATTTCTGTGGCAGCCATCAGGTGTACAAGGGTGGGTATCACATTGTTTCAGGATGATTAACATTACTACCCGTGTCTCTCCTATCTTCCAACACATGATTTAGTATTTATACTGTCAACACATGCACAGTGCAGGCTATGGGATGGACCTCAGCTACTTAGCAAATGTGTCCATTGGCACAGTGCATGTGAGGTCAGTGATGTCCTGAATTCTCCTACAGGGTCCCACTATACCATCCATGAACTGCACTGTCTAACAGTGACTCTGCCACATGGTGGGCCATTTATTGTTTATGGTACTGACATAATGGTGTTGTGGGTCAGTAAGTGGTGCATGTGAGGTGCCCTACAGTAGGTGTGGTGCCACTTCTCACACATCTGGTACATGTTATGTGATGGGCATTGATTTTGTATTCCTATGTGTGTGACCCAATGCATCAGGCAGTTGTCTATGCACACTACAGGTTAGTCAGGTATGTGTTGATGAGATGTAGTTGGTATTGGCACCAGTTGTCTGACATATGATGTTTGTTCTGGCAGTGACTTGCACAGCATGCACAGCATGATTTGAGGAATCTGTGCCTATATGAGACTTACGTAAAATGAGTATGGTGTATGCCATTGACATGGCTGTGCTATTCTTTTATTGGTGTACTGTGTTTAAAGTGTACGTAGAAGGCAACCTGTGGGCACTTGTAGTGGTTTGTGTAGTTCTTATGTTAGGAAAGGGGACATATCTGCACATGTCCTTCACGTGGTGTGCCTGTCAAGTTATGGGTGTGTTACATACATGTAGGTATATGTGTTTGTGGTGTGCTGTACTGCAGCATGGTGCATATGTGTTGTTACCTGCACATCTATGTTACCCTAGCCATGTGTTTATGTAGTGGTGTATGTCTTGTGTTTCCTACAGGGTTGGTGTGTTTTGTGTATGTTGCTAGGTTTTTTGACTTACCCACAAGTAGGCCATTTCCATTTTGTCCATCCTGGAAGTGTTCATTGATCCTGCTGTGGACACTCCCAGGATACTTGGCCAAAATGTTTATGAATAGTTCCTGGTGGTCCACTATGCCCTGCACATTAATGGAATGTGTGTGCTTGTGATTCCGGTGTAAGTGTTCTGTTGCTGCAGGTGGAATGAGCCAGACATGGGTGCAGTCAATTGCACCGAGCACATGCGGGAAGCCATGGATTTGGTGGAACCCCGGTTTTGTCCCCTGCTGTTTTTGCTGGGTGTTGGGGAAGCTGATGTGGTGAGGTGTCAGGAAGAATATAGCATCTATCACCTTAGCAGGAAAACAGAGATTGATGGCTGTGAGACACCAGCAACCAGGGCACCCGTTGTTTGGAATGTGCCACTTGTCAGCATGTGCAGGACAGCTGGACTGGAACGCCTACCTTGCATCTCATTGGCACAAGGAGGTTTCACGCATTCAAAAAATGACGTTAACTCCAATATTTTGACGCTAGATGGGTCTAGCATCAAAATATAAATATGGGTTACGTTTGTGCTGAATTCTGTGCTGCGGATTTAATGGTTACGGACCGCGGCACAGTGCTCCTGTGCCAAGGACGTATCCATTATATCCCGGCACCGGAGCTAGGGCTCCCTCCGTGGGCTTCCACCGCAACCCCCACAACCCCCACAAGGCAGGGCTGGAAGGAGAATCGCTTCCCCTCCACCTCCACCCCCCTCTGATGATGTCAGCACACGTGTTGAACTTATCAGAGGTCACTTCCCATTCCAGCACGATCCGGAAGAGAAATGTGAAGCATTTCTCTTCCACTCTGGAGGAGGGGGCAGGCAGGGACATCAAAAGAAAGTAAAGGCTTTTCCTTTCTTTTGATGTCATTCTGAGAGTTTCTGCAGCCCGGTCATAAAAAGATCGGGCGGCAGAAATGCCCTCTAGACACCAGGGAATTTTTTCTGTTTGTTATTGGCATGGAAGGGGAGCAATCCCTTGAGCATGGGTCGCTCACCTGGGGGGCATTTTTTCTAAGGCTATTTCTGCTACCCCTGGTGGCAGATCAGCCTATATTGATTAGGCCGATCTGCCCCCACGGGGAGGGGCAGAAGCCACTAGACACCAGGGATTTTTTTTTTCATGTTTATTTTGTTTTATAAACGGAGCTACCCCTTAGGCATGGGTCTCTCCCTTGGGGGCAATAATTTTTTTATGCCTTTTCTGCCGCCCGGGGGCAGATCATCCTATAATGTTTAGGCTGATCTGGCCCAGGAGGGGCAGAAGCCACTAGAAGCCAGGGATTTTTTTTTCCTAATGAAATTGGCATAAGGGGAGCGACCCCTTTGGCAAGGGTAGCTCCCCAGGGGTAATTTTTTTACTAGGCCTTTTCTACCCCCCCCCGGGGGCAGAACAGCCTATGTTAATTAGGCTGATATGTCCCCACGGGGGCAGAAGCCACTAGACACCAGTGAATTTTTTTTGTTGCTTACATTGATAAGGGAGTGACCCTTTAGGCAAAGGTCGCTCCTCTGGGGGGGAATTGTTTTTAGGCCATTTTAGCCCCCCTTGGGGCCAGATCGGACTATTTTATTAGGCCAATCTGCCCCCAAGGGGGGCAGAAACCACTAGACACCAGGGATTTTTTTTTAGGTCAGTTTCACGCAAGGGGAGTGACCCCTTAGGCAAGGGTTGCTCCCCTGAGGGGGCAAATATATTTTATGCCATTTCTGCCCACCTTGGGGGCAGACTGGCCTATTTTTCTTAGGCCAAAACACTAGAAACGAGGGAAGATTTTCTTTTTTTTTAAAATGGGGACAAGGTTGTTCTGCCCACCGGTGGGCACATGGAGCAATTACCCCCGACCCATTAAGGGGGGGTGAAAGCCTGCCAGGGAATTAAAAAAAAAAATACTGAGGTGTGGTTACCAACCAGTATGGGCATAGTTATGCCCCCACCCTAACTGAAGGGGCTAACAGTCTCTCGGCTCTCCCCCTGCACACTAAAACATATTATCCCACGGCAAGTAAGAGGTCATTTTATGTTTTGGGGTTTTGGTTTTACATTTGGGCCATGAGAGCTTGCTTAACTCTCAAAATCATCCCACTTGGAATCAATCAATCAATTAACCAGTAATTTGTTAAGCGCGCTACTCACCCGGTAGGGTCTCAAGGCACGGGGGGGCTACTGCTCGAAGAGCCAGGTCTTGAGGCGCTTCCTGAAGGTCAGGAGGTCCTGGGTCGGACGTAGGTTGACGGGGAGGGAGTTCCAGGTTTTGGCAGTAAGGTGGGAGAAGGATCTGCCACTGGCTGTGGTACGGTGGACGCGGGGGATGGTGGCAAGGGCAAGGTTGGTGGAGCGGAGCTGACATGTTGGGGAGTGAAAGTTGAGACGCCCATTGAGGTAGGCAGGTCCGGTATCATGGAGAGCTTTGTGAGCGTGGGTTAGGACTTTGAAGATGATCCTTTTGTTGACGGGGAGCCAGTGGAGGTCTCTGAGGTGGGCTGAGATGTGTTTGTGGCGAGGGAGGTTGAGGATGAGTTGTGCAGAGGCGTGGATGCACTGAAGTTTTCTCTGGAGCTTGCCCATTGTTGCCGTGTAGAGAGCATTACCGTAGTCCAGACTGCTGCTGACGAGGACGTGGATGACTGTTCTTCTGGTTTCAATGGGGATCCATCTAAAGGTCTTGCGAAGCATGAGAAGGGTGTTAAAACATGAGGATGAGATGGCGTGGAGTTGCTGGGTCATAGAGACTGATGAGTCCAGTATGAAGCCCAGGTTGCATGTGTGGGTGGTGGGCATTGGGGTGGCTCCCAGAGAGGCAAGCCACCAGGAGTCATCCCATGCTGATTTGTTGGAGCCGAAGATGATGATCTCGGTCTTCTACCAGTTCAGTTTGAGGTGGCTTGCCTCCATCCAGTTGGTGATGGCATGAAGTCCGCTACGGAGGTTGGTCTTGGCGGTGGCAGGGTCCTTCGTGAGAGAGAGGATCAGCTGAGTGTCGTCCGCGTAGGAGATGATGTTGAGGCCGTGGAATCAGACAATGTTTGCGAGTGGTGCCATGTAGACATTTAAGAGAGTGGGGCTGAGTGAGGATCCCTGAGGGACTCCGCAGATAGTTTTGGTGGCTTTAGACAGGAACGGGGGAGGCAGACGCTTTGGGTTCTGGCAGACAGGAAGGATGTAAGCCAGTCCAGGGCTTTGTGGTGGATTCCAGCGTCGTGGAGGCATGTGCAAAGTGTGTGGTGACAGACAGTGTCGAAGGCTGCGGAGAGGTCAGGGAGGATGAGGGCAACGGTTTCCCCTTTGTCGAGCCTGCTCCTGATGTCGTCAGTGGCAGTGATAAGGGCGGTCTCGGTGCTGTGGTTTTTGTGGAAGCAGGACTGGGAGATGTTGAGTAGGCCGTTGTCCTCTTGGAAGCAAGATAGTTGGCTGTTGACTATCTTCTCGATGACCTTCACAGGAAAGGGGAGTAGGGAGATCGGCCGGACGTTTTTGAGGTCATCGGGGTCAGCTTTTTGAGCAGGGCGATGACTTCGGCGTGTTTCCAGCTCTCCGGGAAGATAGCAGACTCGAAGGAGCTGCTGCTGATGGTCCGGAGCTGGGGAGCGATGATTTGGCTGGGATTTTTGAAGACGTGGTGAGGGCACGGGTCGTGGGTGAACCGGAGTCGATAGTGCTTATGGTCTTGGTGGTTTCCTCGTCGCTGGTGTGGGTCCAGGCACTCAGGATGTTGGTGTGGATGGGTGCGTTGGGGTTGGTGTTGGCAGTGGTGGTGGTGGTGGAGGACGGCGGTGCGAAGCTGCCATGGATGTCTGTGATCTTGCGGTGAAAAAAGGTAGTGAGGGAGTCGCAGAGGTCTTGCTAGTGTGGGAGGTCAGCAGGGCAGGACTTGGGTTTGGTGAGTTCCTTGATGATGCTGAAGAGCTCCTTGCTGTTGTGTGCATTGTTGTCAATTCGTTCTTTGTAGAAAGATCTCTTGGTGGTCCGGATGAGCTGATGATGTTTGCGTATGGCGGATTTGAGGGCGGCGTGGTTGCTTTCTGTTTGTTCTTGGCACCAGATCTTCTCGGCTATCAGGCACTCCCGCTTAGAGGTCTGAAGGTCTGTGGTGAACTAGGGAGCCTTCTTGCTGGTGAAGGTGTTGGTGGTTTTCCTAAGTGGAGCGAGGGAGTTGGCGCAGTCGTCGAGCCATTGCTTGAAGTTGAGGTGGTGGTGTTGGGGGTCGCTGTTGTTGGGTGGCGGGGCGAGGGTGGAGATCAGTTGGTCCTTGGAGATCTTTTTCCACTTGCGGTGAGGGGTCTGATGCTGTTGGTGATGGGCGGTGGGTTTCTGGAAGGAGAAATGGACACAGCGGTGGTCGGTCCAGTGGAGTTCGGTGGTGTGGCTGAAGGTGACGTGGCTGCTGGTGCAGAAGATGGCGTCGAGTGTGGGGCCGGCTGAGTGGGTGTGCGTTGTAACAAGTTGCTTGAGGCCGAGGTTGGCGAGGTTGCCCAGTAGGTCTTCGGAGTTGCTGTCACCGGTGTTTTCCAGGTGAAAATTCAGGTCGCCGAGGAGCATGTAGTCCGTGGAGGCGAGGGCGTGGGTGCTGATTGTGTCGGTGATGGCGTCGCAGAATTGTGGGCGGGAGCCAGGGGTCTGTAGACGAGGGCTCCTCTCAGGGTGGTGTTCGCGTTGATGTAAATCTGGAAGTGCAGATGTTCAGCGGCATCTAGGGCATCGTGGGTGTCGGTTGAGATCCTGATGGAGCTCCTGTGGACTATGGGGATTCCTCCTCCTGGTTTGTTGGTGCGGTCTCTTCGGGTGATTTTGTAGCCCTCATGGATGGCTATGGCGATGTTGGATTCCAAGGAGGGGTTCAACCAGGTTTTGGTGAGGAAGGCAATGTCTTGGGAGGTAGATGTGAGCAGGTCCCAGAGTTTGACGGCATGCTTGTGGAGGGAGCGGGTGTTGAGGAGGATGCAGCTGAGGTGGTAGTGGTGGGTGGCGTTGTTGTGGTGCTTGGTGGCTTGAGCGCAGGTGAAGTTGCAGGGTAAGCAGCGGTGGGGACGGGGGAAGCGGGACGAGACGAAAATCGGCAACAAATGGGCAAAAAAAGACGAGGAAGGCAAAAAAGACGAGGAAAGTCACAAAACAGAGCCAAAGAGCAGAAAAGGCACAGAAAGCAGAATCAGAGAATGGAAAGGCACAAAAAGGCACAACAAGAGGAAAACTGCACAAATAGCGCACAGACAATTACGGGACAGACACACAATACTTACGGCAACCACTAGACACCAGGGATGAGGCACAGGCAGGTGCCTGTGGGTGGTGAAGGGCCTCGAACTCACAGTGAGGGTGGGGTCAGGGGCACGGAGGCAGACAGGTGGAGCTGCGCAGCCTGTTGAGTGAAACCTGGCCTTAAAACAGGTCAGGGGTCAGGGTGAGGGCTGCACTTTTTGGACTTTGGGTCGCTGCCATGTAGAACAATATACGAGACCGAGACACATCTGAAAACTAAATATCTGGGTGAGTCCAGGGTGGTGTGCTTCACATGAACCCCACACCATTTTCCTACCCACCATGTCCTGCAAACCTCCAACTTTTCTGGAAATCACACATTTTTCCCGACAATTTTGTAAAGGATCCTTCCGGAATCTGCAGGAATCCACAAAATTCCTACCACCCAGCATTGTTGCATCTATACCGATAAAAATTCTGCCCCACTTGTCAGCTTGAAATCATTTTTTTTAAACTGCCCTTTTGGACCTGCTTTGGTTCCCCCTCATTTTTTACATCTTTTTGGCTCTTCCCTGTCACAGGCACTTGGTCCACCTACACATCATTTTTACTGGGAGACTGAGTGGAATGTTGGGTGGTAGGAAATTCATGCCGGTGCAGTGATCCCACACAGAAATGTGGGAAAAATGTGATTTTTTAGCTAAATTTGAGGTTTGCTGAGGATTCTGGGAAAGAAAACACTGGGGGATCCACGCAAGTCACAACTTTCTGGAGTCCCTCGGGTTTCTAGTTTTCAGAAATGGGTTTGGTAGGTTTCTCTATATGGCTGATGAGCCCAGGACCAAAAACGCAGGTGCCCCCGCAAAAACAGGCAGTTTTGAATTTGATAACTTTGATGTGTCCACATACTGTTTTGGGGCATTTACTTTCACGGGCACTAGGCCTAACAATACAAGTGAGGTACCATTTTTATTGGTAGACTTGGGGGAATGCTCGGTGGAAGGAAATGTGTGGCTCCTCTCAGATTCCAGAACTTTCTGTCACCGAAATGTGAGGAAAAAGTGTTTTTTTGGCCAGATTTTGAGGTTTGCAAAGGATTCTGGGTAACAGAACCTGTTGAGAGCCCCACAAGTCACCCCATCTTGGATTCCCCTAGATGTCTAGTTTTCAAAAGTGCACAGGTTTGGTAGGTTTCCTTAGGTGCCGGCTAAGCTGAAGGCCAAAATCCACAGCTGGGCACTGTTTTCTTTTGGAAAATGTGATGTGTCCACGTTGTGTTTTGGGGCATTTCCTGTCAAGGGCACTAGGTATACCTACACAAGTGAGGTACCATTTTGATCAGGAGACTTGAGGAAATGCTGGGTGGAAGGACATTTGTGGCTCCTCTCAGATTCCAGAACTTTCTGTCACCAAAATGTGTTTTTTTGGACAATTTCTGAGGTTTGCAAAGGATTCTGGGTAACAGAACCTGGTGAGAACCCCACAAGTCACCCCATCCTGCATTCTCCTAAGTGTTTAGTTTTAAAAAATGCACAGGTTTGGTAGGTTTTCCTAGGTACTGCCTGAGCTAGAGGCCAAAATCCACAGCTAGGCACTGTGTAATAAACACGTCAGATTTCAATGTAAGCATGTGATGTGTCTATGTTGCGTTTCCTGTTGCAAGCATTAGGCCTACCCGTGCAAGTGAGGTACCATTTCTATCGGGAGACTTGGGGGAACACAGAATAGAAAAGCAAGTGTTATTGCCCTGTAGTGGGTGTATGTCTGGGTCAGAGTCTTAGACTGAAAAATCAGAAATCAAGCACGTTTTCACTAAATGTTTATTAGTTTTGAGTTCTTTGATTATTTCATTAGTTTTTTTGTTCTTCCTTCTTTCACTAATTTTCTTATTCTTCCTTTCTTTGTTTCTTTTAATCCTTTCGTTCTTTATGTTCTCAGTTAGTTTTTCCTTCTTTCTCTCTCTCTCTCTCTCTCTCCACGTCTCTGTCGTGATCCTCTTCTCTTTTTAATTTATGGTACTTTTGTCTCTTCTTTATTACAGGTTTCTACAATTTAAGCGTATTATCCTCAGAGATATGAAAAAGGGGACAAAAGAAAATGGGAATAGGTAAGTATATAGGATTTTCTCTGTTCCTTTTCCTTTTCTGTGAGGGGAAGGGGTGTGAGGTTGTGCCTAAGAGTGAAGATATGTAGTTTGAATTTGAGTGCTCAACTGCTTGTGCAAAACAAAGCAAGCAAATCCCTTTTTATGATATTTTCACTTCCTTTTCCCTGTATCTCCTCTATTAGGCTTCTTCCTCCTCCTCTTACTTCATACCCATGATATAAGAATACAGGTTTGGAAAATATGCAAATACTTGTAATAGCCACGTCCCTCCTGGGACCTGGCTGGTGGTGTTGTCATTTTCTTCCTTTGCGACAGCTCCGGCAGAGGACTCCGGTCCCCAAGCCCTCTCCGTTGCGGTCGCAGCGGTCTCCTCGATCTTCTGTTCCTCGGTCCCTTCTGTCCTCGTTTCGGTGTCTTCTTCCCGCGCCTCCTCCGATGGCGTTTTCCCTTCTGTTTCTTCCCCGCCCATATTTCTCTCCACCGGTGTCTCCACGCAACCCTTTACTTCCGGGTTTGCACACTGCAAGAGAGACAGGAGGTTATTCAAAGTGCCTTCCAAATGTAAGACAGTGTGTAAAAAAGACGTCTATTTGAGAAATGCACTGAGATGTGCAAATAACCACTGCTTCTCAATACCTTATCTTGTGCCCATATTGAAAAAACAAAGGTTTCCTTGATATGTACCCTTTCATTCTTTATATTTCATCAAATGAATTGCTGTGTACCTGGTATAGAATGAAAACCCATTGCAAGGTGCAGCTCATTTATTGGCTCTGGGTACCTAGGGTTCTTGATAAATCCTCAAGCCCTATATATCCCTACAACAAAAAAGAGTCCAGCAGACATAACGGCATATTGCTTTAAAAAAATCTGATATCGCAGGAAAATGTTACAGAGTAAAACGTGGAGAGAAATGGCTGTTTTGTTCACCTTAATTTCAATATTGTTTTTATTTTAGCTGATATTTTCTGTAGGCAAACCTTGTAGGATCTACACAAATGACCCCTTGCTGACTTCAGAATTCTGTCTAGTTTTCAGAAATGTTTAGCTGTCCAGGATCCAGAATTGGTTTCACACCCATTTCTGTCACTAACTGGAAGGAGGGTGGTTTTCTGATTCCAGTCTGCCATTTTCAGGGAAAAAAAAACACAAGCCTTTTTCTACAGCCTTTTTTTCCCATTTCTTTAAATGAAAATGTTGTTGTATTTTGGCTAATTTCTTGGTCTCCTTCAGGAGAACCCACAAACTCAGGGTACCTCTAGAATCCCTAGGATGTTGGAAAAAAGGATGCACATTTGGTGGTAGCTTATGTGGACAAAAAGTTATGAGGGCCTAAGTGCAAACTGCTCCAAATAGCCAAAAAGAGGTTTGGCACAGGAGGGGAAAAGGCCTGGCAGCAAAGGGATTAATGAAAAGGTACACCATATCATCAACGCTAATTGGCATATATTGAACAGCCAAGTGGATCCAGGTGAAAGTATCCCTAAACCGCTATTTGCACAGAGGCGTATCAAAAATCTGAAAGATACTTTGGTAAGATAGAGGTTACCGATTATAGATACTCTCTGGCAAAAAACAATTGATGGTCAAGCTCCTACAAGAGGTAACTTTAAATGTTTACACAAGACATGTGATGGGGTGATTGAAGGAGAATAATTCACCATTAATGGCTACACTATGGCCCTCATTATGACCCTGGGGGATGGTGGTAAAATGGAGAAAAGTACTGCTAACAGGCTGGCAGTACGTTTCCCCATATTATGACATTGTACTACACTGTCTGCAGTCTTCAGCCAGGTGGCTGTCACTAGCCCGCCTGCGGGATTATGACCCTGCCTACCGCCGTGGTTTTTGTGATTTCCCTAGCGCCACAAAAACCATGGCGGTAGGCACTATCAGTGACAGGGATTCCTTCTCTGCCACTGATAGGGGTCTTTCCCGCTCCCCTCCCCAGATTCCCCTCCTCCCTTCCCACTCCAGACCCTCCCCATGACATACATGCACCTTCACGCTCCATTTAACACATGCATATACACACTCATACCCACATTCATCCACGCATGCATACATCCATTCACACACACATCCACACACACAGACATACATACATGCACACATGCATGCACTAAACACAACATACACGCACTCACACATCCATACACGCACACATGGACAACACGCATCTCACATCCGCATACACGCACGCACAGACACACACCCCCACACACAACACCCCTCACCCCCTTCCCCCGTTGAAGTACCCGACTTACCTTTTGTGAGGGGGCCCTCCAGCAGGAGACAGGACGGGGCGCTGCTGCCAGCAGCAGCATCCGCCAGCAGAACACTGCCAGGCCGTATCATGGGTCATGATACGGTCGGCAGCGGTCTACTGGTGTGGTGCTGCTGCTGGCAGCAGCGTCACCTTACCGCCATCCACCACCATAGCCGCAGCTGGAATACCGCCATCCTTCAGAGAGGTAGTATCACTGCTGATCTAATCGCTATATATCTTTGTTTATCCACCAAGAATAGTTACAGGATGTAACTATAACTATACAAGGCAATGAGTGTCTGCTTTGGAAATACGGCAGGTACAATATCATATACACACATGACTAATATCCATGGTGATGGTTGCGTGAGAGACATTATTTGCCCAAGAAATTAAGCCATATATACATTTAGATGTGGATATAGATATATAGATATAGATATAGATATCTATATCTATATATATATATAGATATAGATATAGATATAGATATAGATATAGATATATTATATAGAGATACATATAGATATAGACATATATATTGCAAGACAAGTGCACACAGGCATGACTCACTAATGGCACAAAGATTTGGGAAACACACGAGCAGTTGATTATAACATATGCATGCTGTGGTAGTCGTTTCACCGAATGGTGAGTTAGGATATGTAAGTGGCACACTCACCTCCGTTAACATTGGAATACCTTTGGGTGGGTATACACATTCTACTACTAGGTATGGCTTCTTAGGTAGCCGTATTATCATTGCAGATGTGATAATCAATAATCAATATGCAATTTACAACGTAAAGGAATAATATTTGATGTGGCTTTTCCAGAGGAAGGCATCTTCGCCAAAACGCGCTTTGAAGAAACAATTAAGCCACAAGTTTAGTTTTAAAATGCTCTATGAAGTGCAGTAGATCTTTGATAATAAGAATTATGAAGCTACTAGTTTAGTCTGAAAAAGGTCTATAAAATGCAATAGATCTATGATTTGTACAGATTGAAAATAGTGTAGCCACAAAGTTACTCTAGAAATGATTCTTTGAAAGTACAAAATCACATGTTTGAATGCCATATCATTTCCCGTTTGATATAGAGAAATTAGAATTCCAGTTTAGAGATGCTCTATTGAAAATGCAGGATAAGCACTGGATTGATACAAATATGATGAGAAACGTTTCAGAAAGTGTGCTAAGATATGTTCATGCACAATTAGAAGGCACCAAGAAACAAGACATATAGGCCCTCATGAGCCGGCGATGGCGGTAGTACTGTCGCCAGGCCGGCAGTAATGACCGTCAAATAATGACCATGGCGGTGATCCCTCCCTTAGACAGCCAATGTACCACACCAACCGCCAGCGCAGTATGACCACTGAACACAGCGGTAGCCACCTACAGGCAGGTGGAAGACAAGGGTCTGCCCACTATATTATGACATAGCACACCACCAGAATTTACGGGGCAGTCGCAACGACACCAAAAGCCTGGCGGAAACACATCATATAAAAGAAGACACTCACCTCCAGGGACACAGAGGAGTCAGCGGCTGCCATGGAACCTGACCTGCAAGTCTTCCTGATGCTGTACCATGCCATGACCGTCCTGGAGCACCAACCCTAACAAAAATGATGACGGTGAGTACAGCCACCTAGTACACTAAGGAGGGAGGGAGGGGAGAGTGACACACACACACACACATGCACAACACACACCATACACACACACCCAGAACAGCTGCAGAGTAAATCGACTGTAACAGGACCCAGGATCAAAGAAAGCGAGGACACATACCTCTGTTCCAACCACTGTAATCCTGTTGGATGAAAAGCTCAAATCCAAAAACATATACAACTGCATATTTACATGCAGGCCCAAAGGCCAGTTCAAAGTCTCAAATGCCCACAGGGCATAGTCCAAGCCCCAACGTGACTCCTGTCAACATCGGGACTCCACTCTTCAAGAATAGTTACAGGATGTAACTATAACTATACAAGGCAATGAGTGTCTGCTTTGGAAATACGGCAGGTACAATATCATATACACACATGACTAATATCCATGGTGATGGTTGCGTGGAGGCATTATTTGCCCAAGAAATTAAGCCATATATACATTTAGATGTGGATATAGATATATAGATATAGATATAGATATCTATATCTATATAGATATAGATATAGATATAGATATAGATATAGATATAGATATATTATATAGAGATACATATAGATATAGACATATATATTGCAAGACAAGTGCACACAGGCATGACTCACTAATGACACAAAGATTTGGGAAACACACGAGCAGTTGATTATAACATATGCATGCTGTGGTAGTCGTTTCACCGAATGGTGAGTTAGGATATGTAAGTGGCACACTCACCTCTGTTAACATTGGAATACATTTGGGTGGGTATACACATTCTACTACTAGGTATGGCTTCTTAGGTAGCCGTATTATCATTGCAGATGTGATAATCAATAATCAATATGCAATTTACAACGTAAAGGAATAATATTTGATGTGGCTTTTCCAGAGGAAGGCATCTTCGCCAAAACGCGCTTTGAAGAAACAATTAAGCCACAAGTTTAGTTTTAAAATGCTCTATGAAGTGCAGTAGATCTTTGATAATAAGAATTATGAAGCTACTAGTTTAGTCTGAAAAAGCTCTATAAAATGCAATAGATCTATGATTTGTACAGATTGAAAATAGTGTAGCCACAAAGTTACTCTAGAAATGATTCTTTGAAAGTACAAAATCACATGTTTGAATGCCATATCATTTCCCGTTTGATATAAAGAAATTAGAATTCCAGTTTAGAGATGCTCTATTGAAAATGCAGGATAAGCACTGGATTGATACAAATATGATGAGAAACGTTTCAGAAAGTGTGCTAAGATATGTTCATGCACAATTAGAAGGCACCAAGAAACAAGACATATAGGCCCTCATTATGAGCCGGCGATGGCGGTAGTACTGTCGCCAGGCCGGCAGTAATGACCATCAAATAATGACCATGGCGGTGATCCCTCCCTTAGACAGCCAATGTACCACACCAACCGCCAGCGCAGTATGACCACTGAACACAGCGGTAGCCACCTACAGGCAGGTGGAAGACAAGGGTCTGCCCACTATATTATGACATAGCACACCACCAGAATTTACGGGGCAGTCGCAACGACACCAAAAGCCTGGCGGAAACACATCATATAAAAGAAGACACTCACCTCCAGGGACACAGAGGAGTCAGCGGCTGCCATGGAACCTGACCTGCAAGTCTTCCTGATGCTGTACCATGCCATGACCGTCCTGGAGCACCAACCCTAACAAAAATGATGACGGTGAGTACAGCCACCTAGTACACTAAGGAGGGAGGGAGGGGAGAGTGACACACACACACATGCACAACACACACCATACACACACACCCAGAACAGCTGCAGAGTAAATCGACTGTAACATGACCCAGGATCAAAGAAAGCGAGGACACATACCTCTGTTCCAACCACTGTAATCCTGTTGGATGAAAAGCTCAAATCCAAAAACATACACAACTGCATATTTACATGCAGGCCCAAAGGCCAGTTCAAAGTCTCAAATGCCCACAGGGCATAGTCCAAGCCCCAACGTGACTCCTGTCAACATCGGGACTCCACTCTTCAGGGGCATCATGGGCAAGCACATCAGGGGGTAGAGGGGGTGAGGTAGGAGGGGGGCTTCTCACTAGACAATTCCAGTGTCCAACTTACAAAGCATGCTCTGTGTACACTGCTGCAGTGTGTTCAAGGCCCTTGTTGTCACTCCCTTCTTACTTTTGGGTCTCTTAGGTACCAACCACTGTGGAGGAATCGGTGGAGGAGGCAAGCACCCATGTCCAGACCCCTTGTGGACTTGGCTACACTGGAGGGCAGGCACATCATACTCACCTATCGTCTGGACAGAGCCATAATCACAGAGCTGTGTGCACAATTGGAGTCTGATCTGCCACCTGCTATCCATTGCGCAACAGTCATCCCCCCTCTTGTGCAGGTACTTTCAGTGCTCCATTTCCTGGAAACTGGCTCTTTCCAGGTGACAGTGGGCTTGGCTGCAGGAATGTCACAGCCAATGTTCTCTATTGTGCTTGCAAGAGCTTTGGCAGCCTTGCTCAAACACATGTGCAGCTACATCGCATTCCCCCAGCTAGATGATTTACCCACTGTGAAGGCTGGATTCTATGCAATTGGACATATACCACATGTCATTGGGGCCATTGACGGGACCCATATTGCCTTAGTCCCCCCAAGGGCCAATGAACAAGTGTACAGGAATATGAAGAGTTTCCACTCACTCAATGTCCATATGGTGTGTCTTGCTGACCAGTACATCTCCCACATCACTTCCAAGTATCCTGGGTCGGTGCATGATGCCTTTGTCCTAAGGAATAGCAGTGTCCCACAGCTGATGGCACAACTACAGAGGCACATAGGGGCATATTTATACTCCGTTTGCGCCGAATTTGCGTCGTTTTTTTCGACGCAAATTCGACGCAAAACTAACTCCATATTTATACTTTGACGTTAGACGCGTCTAGCGCCAAAGTTCATGGAGTTAGCGTCATTTTTTTGCATGAACACCTTCCTTGCGTTAATGAGATGCAAGGTAGGCGTTCCCGTCTTAAAAAATGACTCCCAGGCATGTGTGTGGTATTTATACTCCCGGGCAAAAATCACGCCCGGGAGTGGGCGGGGCAAAAAACCCCGCATTTGCGCCTCTTTTTAACGCCTGGGTCAGGGCAGGCGTTAAGGGGCATATTTATACTCCGTTTGCGCCGAATTTGCGTAGTTTTTTTCGACGCAAATTCGACGCAAAACTAACTCCATATTTATACTTTGGCGTTAGACGCGTCTAGCGCCAAAGTTCATGGAGTTAGCATCATTTTTTTGGGTGAACACCTTCCTTGCGTTAATGAGATGCAAGGTAGGCGTTCCCGTCTTAAAAAATTACTCCCACGCATGTGCGTGGTATTTATACTCCCGGGCAAAAATCACGCCCGGGAGTGGGCGGGGCAAAAAACCCCGCATTTGTGCCTCTTTTTAACGCCTGGGTCAGGGCAGGCGTTAAGGGACCTGTGGGCTCAAAATGAGCCCAGAGGTGCCCTCCCCTGCCCCCAGGGACACCCCCCGTCCACCCTTGCCCACCCCAGGAGGACACCCAAGGATGGAGGGACCCATCCCAGGGAAGAAAAGGTAAGTTGTGGTAAGTATTTTTTTTTTTTTTTTTTTTGTGGCATAGGGGGGCCTGATTTGTGCCCCCCTACATACCACTATGCCCAATGACCATGCCCAGGGGACAGAAGTCACCTGGGCATGGCCATTGGGCAAGGGGGCATGACTCCTGTCTTTGCTAAGACAGGAGTCATGTTAATGGCGTCTGGGCGCCCAAAAAAAATGGCGCAAATCGGGTTAAGACGATTTTTTTGCCTCAGCCTGACTTGCCCCATTTTGGGACGCCCAAACGCCATTTTTCCCTACGCCGGCGCTGCCTGGTGTATGTCGTTTTTTTTCACGCACACCTGGCAGCGCCGGTCGGCTAACGCCGGCTAACGCCATTCAATAAATACGGCGCCCGCATGGCGCTTCAGAATGGCGCTAGCCGGCGCTAATTTTTTTGGCGCAAAACTGCGTTAGCGCAGTTTTGCGTCAAAAAGTTAAATATGGGCCATAGTGTGGCTCATAGGTGAGCCTGAGTCCCCGCTCAATGTGTGTCAGTATATGCCTTCAGGTGTCATACTCCATGCCATTGTGCAGGGAGAACGTGTGTCCCTCACTTGTAGGTGATTCCAGCTACCCAAACCTGTCCTGGCTTCTGGACCCTATTAGGAATCCGAGAACAAGGGCTGAGAATAGGCACAATGATGCTCATGGGCATACCAGAAGGATTGTTGAAATGACCTTCTGTCTCCTGAAGGCAAGGTTTAGGTGCCTCCATCTGACATGTGGGTCCCTATGCTACTCCCCTGATAAGATCTGCAGGATTGTTGTTGTGTGTTGCATGCTGCACAATTTTGCCCTCAGAGTCAATGTGCCTTATCCACAGGAGGAAGGGGGTGGCAATGCAGCTGTGGCAGTAGTGGACACTGAGGACAGTGAGGAGGAGGAAGAGGAGGAGAATGTGGACAACATAGCACATATGATTCAGCATTTCAGTGTTGTGCTGTGTGGCTGTAGCATAATGCCAGTCATTACCTTTGCATCCCAACTAACTGACACCTATGCCTTCCCTTATTGCAGATGTTGGTGTGGTTACAATAATGTAATCCTGTGGTGTGTACAGACTGCTGAGCCACATTTGTAGGATGGATCAACATATAACTGCACATTTACACCGGATCATGCAGTTCATTACAGTTCAAAACATTGTATAGTACCTTCAGTTAAAGCACTATCACTCAAGTTGTGTCCAAGGGTGTTTATTAAATGTATACAATGCAAAATGCAATAGAGTGGGGTGATAGTTGGGAAAAGTTCAGTTAGTGCGCCAGTTTGTTTGTTGCACACATCCAGTGTCCAAGGGGCCATAGGAAGGGGAGCAATGGCAGCTCATAGTGGACAAGGTGACACAGTGGAACACAAGGGGGACATTCAGGTGGGGCATATTTCCTGACTGTGGTCTTGGTCTTGGCAACTGTCTCTGGTGTCTGTCTGGGTTGCAGGACTGTTTGTGGGGTGGTTCACCTTCTGCAGGGGGAGGGGTGCTAGTGGCCCGTGGGTCCTGTGGCAGGGCCTTCTGTCCATTAGGTGTGGTAGATGTGGAGGACTGGTCGGTACACTGACTAGTGGAAGGGGCCCGCTGGTGCGCTGTGTAGTCCTTAATGATGTTTGCTGTGTCACCCAGCACCCTGCATAGAGCATGGTGGTGTTCAGGGCCTGCAATTCTTGCTTGATCTCCTGGTGGTGATCCCCCTGCAGCCGTTGGTTCCCATACATGATATTTAGCACCTGACCCATCTTGTCCTGGTATTGTTGGTAAGCCCCCAGGACATTGATGAGTGCCTCCTGGGCAGTTGATTCTCTGGGCCTGTCCTCCCCCTGGCGCACAGCTGTCCTACGACTGTCTCTGGTCCCCTGTGTCTGAGTCTCTTGAATGGTGTGCCCACTCCCACTGACCTCAGGACCCTCATTGTCTTGCTTGTGAGGTGTGGACTGTGGTCCCTGTACAGATGGTCACACTACTGGTTGATGTGACCTGGGGACAGAGGTCTGGGGCGTTGAGTGGCTGCTGTGGCGTTGGATTCGGAGGGGGGAGGCTCTGTAGTGGACAAGGTGTGAGCCAGGGAGTTCATCCAGATCCAGAGCTCCAGATTTGCTGTCATCACTGGGGGCATCTTCTGGTGGGGGACAGGGTAGCCGTGGCACCTCCTCGTCACTGAGATTGGCTGGGGCACCTGTGTGGATGTAAGTGGTGTATTATGTTACATGTCTGTGACAGATTCTGCATCACTAGCTTCCCCTATATTATTTCTGTTGCCCTACCACCTTTGTTTGTGTACTGTTATGGATTGTGGAATTGTTAGTTATCCATGCTGTGCATACATTTGTGGTGGGTGTACATGCAAGGCTGGAAGGGATGTGCTTGAAGTGGGTATGGCATGCAGGACTTAAGATTTCATTTTGGTAAGTGGGGTGGTGCACTGTGGGATGGAGTGGGGTGATGGGTGTCAGGGTGAGGGGTCATGGTGGCATGCAGGTATGGGGGGTGATAGGTAATAAATGTTGATTCACCAGTGTTCAGTCCTCCGGCTACTCCATTGAGTCCCTCAGGATGCAGGATTGAAAAGACTTGCTCCTCCCATGCTGTCGGCTGTGGGGGACAAGGTGGCGGTCTAGTGTCAGTCATTCTAATGGCGAGCCGGTGCTCTGCTGCAATGGAACGCACCTTCCCCCATAGGTCGTGCCAACTCTTTCTTATGTCGTCCCTTGTGCGTGGATGTAGTCCCACAGCGTTCACCCTTTAAACAATGCTCTGCCATAGCTCCATCTTCCTGGGAATGGATATCTGCTGTGTCTGTGCTCTAAACAGCTGTGGCTCTATGACCCACAACTCCTAATCAGTGAAATGGGGGTGCCTTTGTGGGGACATGGGTGTTGTGAGGTGTGTTGACATTGTGCAGAGGGTGATGTATGATGTGGTGGGGTGTGGGGTGTGTGGTGCATGTTGGATGAATTGGCAGTTGTGATATGTGTGTGCAGTTCTCTTTTGGATTAGCGTCACAAAGTGTAGCCGTCTTGTCATGTCAGCAAAGGATTGTGGGTGATGTGGATGAGTGTTTTATAGTGCTGTTCGTGGGTGTGTGGGGTGTGTGTAATTGTGTCAGGTGTGGGTTTTTTGTTCTGGTCAATGTTGTCTTGTTTTGTGTTTGGGTGGCCATATCCGCAGTGGCGGTGTTCACCACCAATGGTTTATCACTATTAAATGTCTGCTGTGGTGATACGTGGGTCATTATTTGGAGGGCGTAGTATTGGTGCCATGGTGGTATGCTGGCGGAAGTCAGCACGGTGGTATTCGGTATTTACCGACAACGTCATAATGAGGGTCATAATTTCTAGGTATAGTGATGAAAGTGGCACACAGATATGTTGATGTGATTTTAAATGTATGAAGTGTGCATGGTGTGATAGTTTTATGTATGTTTGAAAAGAGTATGGCCTATAATAATTTAAAATCATTTTGTGAGTATGTTTTGTAGATATGAGTCTATATTTTTGCGTAATGACATGGTGTTACCAATAAAATTTGAATCTATTTTGTCTACTACCTTGGAAGCCATACCGTTGTTTCTAGAATAGTATAGATTGAATATGTATTATATTTGCGTGGGTGTCTGGGGTGCATGCTTAATTAATTTGATTAATTAACTAAAGAATTTGGTGTCAGGAGACACAGAGCTTCTGGCTTCTGCTCCATACCTCCTGAGAGCTGACGAGCTCTACCTGAAGGTTTTAGGGTAGATGCCAGGGACTCAGAGGTTGGGGGCTGACAGGCTGGGGACAGATAGAGAAGGGGTAAGACACCCAGTGATGAGGACAAGGGCATTTACAAGCAGTAATGGCAGCTTTTCACTATTCAGCTCCAGAATCCTGCCTCCTCCTCTCATTGTCTGACCATATGAAATGCTTTTCAATTAGAGGAGAGGAAGGCATTGGGATGCAGGGCAGAACAACTGCCACAGTTCATGGTAGGAAGCTTTTTCAGCTTGAGCCAAAACACGTCTGCTGCTTTTGGGAATCTCTGTCTGCCCTCACTGCTCTCTTACAGTCATGCACCTGGCATGCCAGATTGTTGCAAAATGGAAGCCACTAACACATGCATTATTAGTGGGTATCTGTAAACTGGTCTGAAGCAAGCCTACTTCCTGACTTTGTAGTGGTAGAATTGAAGACACGCCTGTAGAGCTCTTCCTGTTCAGTCCTCCCCGACTCATAGGACTAACTCCCAAGCCCTCCTGTTGGTGAGCCTTTCCCAGTAATCTCCATGTAGGCACATGTCTTACAAAAGTAATTGGATAATAATAAATAAGTGGAAAGACATCCTAGTGAGTGTTGTCAATACAAGTGATGGCGCAATATTACCCCTTGAATTAATCTCAGCCACTGGTAACTACTCAGGCGCACCTCCATCCATCATTATTTTGCACACCATGTAACCTCAGTTTAGACCCAGCCATATGCAAATCAGTCTTGACCCTGCTCCAATGGGTACAATCCAGTCTGAACTGCCAAGCCAGGTCCCACTTAACCCGGAACTCAAGAAGCCCAGGACCGGTTTTGCTCTAGTTAGGGCTCATCAGCCAGCTATAGATTGGTTCCAGTGACACAGTGGGCACAGAACCCACATCAGGGCATTCTGTTTCCAATAGGGCAACACACTAAAATCGACAAAAGTAATGGCTGGAATGCTTGAATTAATCTCAGCCACTTTTGCACAGAATGGCACCTTAGTTTGGATGCAGAAATGTGCAAATCAGTTTTGACCCTGCTCCAATGGGAACAGTCCAGCCCGAACTCCCAGACCAAAATCTCCCTGAACTGGAACACAAGCAAACCATGCCTAATTTCACCTTAGTTAGGGGTCATCAGCCAGGTATAGCTCTGTTCTGTTCCATTGGCACAGTGTGCATGGGACCCATGTCTAGGGATAGCCGTCCCACTTAGGGCAACACATTAAAGTGTACAACTGCATCTTCAAACTGAAAACTAGCATATATGGTTAAAGAAAGCTCATCGGGGCAATCCACTATAATGCCAATATCAATTTGTGGCATGCAGGTCAGGACTACAGATCCTAGCATGATAAATTCCGTTTTTAACTTTTCAAAGGTAATGCAAGGGATAACTGGTTTAATGGGATATTAATAATTACTTATTGAAATGTTGCAAGTGTTTTTGCTAAAGACATATATAATTAACATAATGTTCTTATTCTAACAAAATGTGCTATTCTCCTCAGTTTGAGGGTAAGGTGTTTTTATAACTTGAGTCAATACGTAAAACTGCATTTTTGAATGATGTAGAGATATTCTCTCGCCTTTGAGATCTGAATACAGTGGTTAAACAGGCAATGGTGCCAATTCTTTCAAGTATAGAGCTCTGAGAGTGGCAGTACTAGTTTTACTCAGCGATAAAGAGGATGAAGTCATGAGGGACTCTCCTGAATTAAAAACAATTGTACCCTTACTTACAGCATTGCCAAGAGTGCAGACCTAACAGAAATGTGCTTTATTTTTTGTAAGTAAAACTGGTATTCAAAGCAGAGAAAACCCTCATATTGAATAGTACTACTGAATGGCCAAAAGTCACAGGAGGGAATATTGGAGAAATACTAAAAGATTTAATAGGTGAATGAAATAACTCCAATGTTATGGATAAATTATCAGAAAATTCCACAATATTGATAATAGGGCTAATGGAGCCCAAAAAAGAGTAAAATAGGAATTCACGACAAGAGAAAATCATACAAATGTCAGCATGATATTTCAGGTGTTTTCAGAGTTAGGTCATGAATTATTCTTCACTAATATGTCTGTCAGGATGAATTGGTCAAGCATAAACTATTATTAGTTGTAATTTACCCCAGGACAGGAATTGATATCATGATCCCAAATTGCTTGTCATTCTTTAGTCCAAGAGAACTCAATTTTCTGAGAATGAGTTCACTGATTTTCTACATTTTCACCTTTATCAGGTCTTGATGCTGTTATCCACACACCTTTTTTTACTTATGTAGCCATTGAGATCATTGGTGTCTGATGTAGGATTCTCCATCTACACATATGTGAAAGACATGCAATTGGACATTAGGGTCTAATCCTTTGATGTAATCAATGTGCTGATTCTGTTCATTTTAGAATTCATAAGTGGTCTCCCTTCCTCTAGCTCAATTCTTGAAAAAAGATAAATCTGCTCTTTCTGCCTAGAATAAGTCAGTGGGTTTTCTAAAATCCCACCTGGGCTGGTTAGAACTGGCATGGTTCATAGAATCAGTTAAGACTAATATTTCTCAATCAGCATTCTCTCCTGGTCTACCACCTACTGACTGTGACTCATAAGAAATCAGAAGTCTCTGTTTCACCCTCCAGAATAATGGCCAGCATTTCAAGCAGTGGCACTTGACAAAGTAAAAGTCATAGGGCTCATTTAGACTGCGTGAACTGGAAACTGAATATCTGGTGCATAGAAGACACTGCCTCCACGTCCCCTGCTACAGCCGTGCTAACCCATATAAGTGTCTATCTCTTCATCAACCATTTTCCCCAAAAGGATTTCTGAGTCCATAGTGAGAGCCATTTTGAACAATAATGTAGATCTCCTTTCCATGCTAATATAGAGAGCCCATATATACTTACATTATTTCTAAAGGAAGACCTCCAAAATGATGGTGGGCATACATACATTATATCACTAATAGCCTACTTGTTTCCCAGCATGAGGGGGCAATTTAAAGGATTTTTCTGCCATGGATCACCAGGGGTTACACTGGTGTCCCAGACAGAAAGAATACCAGTGTCCATGGCATTAAAGGACCCCCTCCAATTAGGGTTACCTCACTGAAGCCATTCCCACTGTGCAACAGTATTCCTAAGTAGAAAGCTCTCACTATGAGAAAATCACATTGTTAAAATCTCTAAATGAGGCAGGGGAAGCACAAGATGAGCTAACAGGGCATCCATAATCTTTGGAAGATTTACCACCATTAAATAAGCTCCTACATTTCTTACACAACATCTCACACCTCAGGGGCTCACTGCCTTTGACGACTAACAAAATCAGACCATATTACGGCATTCATTTTAGCAGTTTTCATACTTTTTTGACAAGCTGACCTCCTCAGGAGGCTGTGGAGTCAGCCGGTGCAAAGACCTCTGCTGACTCAACACCCATGGTGAAGAAATCCAGGGTGGGGACACTTAGAGGTTGGTAGATATGGGACCTTTGCCAAAACAGAGGAGGCTCTGTCTGCCAACACTGCTGCCCCTTTGCCCAATATCAGAGATGAGTGTAACACAATGAAACACACTGCCAGTGTGCTCTGCGATTGGAAACCCCTGAATCAGTGGTCCATCAGGCTGAGGAATACTGGGTCACAGTGAGGTTAATCCTAGTTTGGATGCCATATTAAATGTTTCCTTTCTCAAACTGCCGTGTGAGGTACAGTGGTCCTAGAAAACAAAATTTGCATTTTCCGTCATGTGGTGGGAGAACATTTGTCGTTTGTTCCTAAGCAAAAACCCACCTGGTTTAAGGGTTTTTTGTGTGCTGAAAATAAAAATGGTGAGCGAGCCAAATATTATGGAGACTTGCTCAGAATTCAAATGTAATGAGAGTGCATGTGCTGAACCAGTGGATGCTCTTGCTGGTGTGAGTTCAGTCCCAGAGATAAACGTATGATGTTGCCAGTCCCTAATTTGAGTCAGTGGTTTCCGGTCAACATTTTTTGGGTCCAGCACTTATTTTTCCTCACCAGATATTGAATGTGAGCAACAGAGAGAAAAAAATATAAACCGGGAAGAAGGAGGAAGAGAAAGACGGAAAAAAACTGTAAAAAGGGAGAAAGTAGGGACCATCAAGAATGAGATCAAAGGGAGGCAGTAAAGTCTTGTAGTGAATTAAATAGACCCTAGCTAAATTCAACATTAAGCACCCTTGGTATTCGGCATGCTGATTTTTTTGGGCACCACTGGAGCAGATCTTTGGGAACCTACACTCATTCTTTTATAAATGAAGCACTGGATTTCACTCATGCATTCCCTAAACAATAGAGTAAAAATCCACATATTCAGGAATCATGAACAACACAAATGCACTGAGCAAATCCCTTGACACATGAACATACAATTCAAGTGCATCTCTCGCTCATCAGAATGTGGGTGTGTGTGTGTGCATGCATGTATGCTATCGCAAACGTATTTCTATGTGATACCTTTATGATACCATGGCTGCTGACAGTGTATCAATTGACTCCTTGAGTCTGCCACCAGCCACCCCACTTGTGCTTCTAAAAGATCAATTTATTTGTGTGATGCTTATGCACCGTACTAACAAGCCACAAAGCAGCATTGATAATTTGAAGGATTCAAAAATAAGTTAATTCAGTCAAGTGCCTTTCATTTGGATCACTCCATGCCACACAATTCCACAACACTGCACTCCATGCAACAAGAATGCATTCCAATCCTCTCCACACTATGTAATTCCATTCCACATGACACAATTCCACTCTACTCCAATCAATTCATGCTACCCAATTCCACTCTGTTCCACACAGTTCTACTCCACTTCATGCCACACAGTTCCATGTCACACAATTCCACACAACACAACTCCACACCACACAATTCCACTTCACTCCTTGCCACACAGTTCCACTCCACACCATGCCACCCAATTTCACTCCAGCACACACAATTCCACTCCACACAATTTGTCACTCTGCTCAATTCCATTCCACACAATTCTAGGCCACATAATTCCACTACTCTTCATGACACACAATTCCACTCTACTCCACTCAACACCACACAATTTCACTCCATGTCACCCAATTCCTTGGCACACAATTCCACTCCACACCACACAATTCCACTACACTTGACTACACTCCATGCCACACAATGCAACCTCAATACACTCCACATAATTCCAGTCTGCTCAATTCCACTCAGTGCCACTCCACTACACTGTACTCCCCTACTGTACTCCACCCTAACCCACACAAAGCCACTTTACTCTATGCCCACTTTGCCACTCCACGCTACCCCACACATTGCCACTCCACTCCACGTGAGATAATACCACACCACGCCATGTCACTCCCCCGATGCCTTACAGTTCCACTAAAACATTCTACTCTACTTCATGCTACATAATACCATTCCACAGCACACAATGCTACTCCACTCCATGCCACAAAATGTCACTCCATTCTATACAACACAATGCAACTCCATGACACACAATGGCACTCCACTCCAAGCCGTTCAATACCACTCCACACCACACCACTTCACTCCACTTTACTCTAAAAGAGCCAATAGATTTCACACAGATGAGACCGATAGGCTTTGGCAATGTTTGTAAGTTATGGGCTAGACACAGTTTTTGTTTTCTGACTTTCAAAACAAATGTTTCTACTAAAGAAAGAATGGCAGTAGGGTATCTTCTAATGCCTTTGCTTGTTGTGAGCCTATCCTATTTTTGTCTGCTTTTGGCTTATTGAATTGGCGCTCATAACAAATGAAAACTGCATTTGCACAAACTAGAGCCATGTCAGAGGTTGAAACCTTTGTTAATCAAAGGAACCATTACACTTATGTGGTGTGCAGGGGTCTCTGGCACTGCAAAAGGCTGCACTGGACAGATGTGGGTGCATGTAACAGCTAGTGACAAGGCCAATTATCCATTCTGTATAGTGACTTATTTTTTGCTTGTGATTGCAGTACTTAAGGTGGTCCTCTGCACTTGCAACTATGTACACAGTACCCTTTCCTCCCCACATTACCTCAGTTAAAATTAGAACATAGCAGTGAAGGTTTGGGTACTGCGCCTCTCATGTTCAGTTAATAGGATAGAACCTTCTCAAAGACACTGGAGAAAGTGTGCTTCTGCCATGTAAGTGATACACACACATACATTTGAAATAGCAGGCAGAATGCCTTTCAAAGAGAGCTAGTGCAAAGCCCCTGCAAGAGGCCAGCTGTCATGATACTTGCCCTTAGCCAATTTGGGCTGGAATATGGTTTAAATAATATTCCACGTGTTGACCTCCACTGCCCTTACTCAATAATGGCAATACCATGCTGGTACAGGATGGTGAGAGGAGGCCAAGCTTGACATCCTTGATTGGTGTCAGTACTTCCTCACCACACACATTCCTAGGAAAACCAGCCTCTTATACGAACTCCGTTGCTTTTATTATGTTACTGAGAATTGGTGAACTGTTCAGTGCATGTAAAATAAAGTACATGATCTCAAATTGGCTTTTTTTAAATAATAAGCGCAGCTGTGAAATGCCATGTGGCTGATATTTTTAAATGGTAGTTGCAGGAGGAGAAGCTCCCCCAAAGGTTGTCATCATCACATAAAAATGACTGTGTAAGGAACATATTGATATCCTTCCTTGAATTGTAGAGCGGTTGAAAGGAGCTTTTTTACTTGAAAGGAGCAGGTTCTGGAAATCGGGGCAACTTGTGTATTTAAAGACAACTTTTAATCAACATACACAGCCAGGTTGCTTACAGAGATTACTGGTAGGGGCAGAATTGCCAAAGAATGGGACAAGCTCTAAATCAGCTTTTTTGTCTAGAGGGAGGTAAGATGGCGGCCATGTGAGACAGTTGGTTACAGATCCTAGCCCTGCCAGAGCCTGGAGCTGTGACGCTACTGTGGAGTATGCTCTGGTTGGCGGTTGCTTTTCAGCATGCATGGCTCCAGCTGGGGCAGTTCATTGACTGGTAGTGGGCCTGCACAGCAGCTATCAGACTGCTGTTGAGAGCCTTGGGTCCACTCAGCCCTGCAACAGATTACAGGGAAAGAGACCCCTGGAACTTCCTGACATCATAGGCCCTAAGACCGCTAGCCAGGGAGCAAGAGTGTACAAAGATAGGCGGATTGCGATTTCAGTTGGCGCAGGGGCCAGCGGAGGTGGTGGCACAACAGAAAGGGGAAAGCTGAGTACAAATACTCAGTGGGGAAGACAGTCTTTTGCCAGACCAGACACCGTGGACAAAAAGGAGAAAGTGAACTCGGTCAGCAACTTAGCTCACCTGGGCCCAAACTTCCTGGTCCCTCAATAGTGGATTACCTGCAGAAGTCCACTGGAGAGCCAGGGGAATCAACAGAGGCAAGAGTAGCTGGGGCTTTGTCAGAGACAGAGCAATCAGTGCTGATTTTAAGGGATCATTTCTGTAGTGAGACTACAGATCTGGACAAAATTCACTCCTTGAGTCTGAAGGAGTGCGGTCTCTGCACCCCGATGGTGGTGGAAATCGGACAATTGCAATCCGGAAAGGGTGATCAGCAGGTCAGTGAAAACACCATAGGGGCTGTAGGGGCATCTGTGTTGGAGACTGCACAGAATACTTTTGATATTGAAGAGGGGAAGGACAAAGAGCACCAGATTCCTCAAAAGAAAGGTTGACTTCTGGGTAATGGACACATCCGTCTTACAAAGAAGATAAACAAATTGTATAAATGCCCTAAATAATACAATCAAGAGAGGGCAGCTCATGATAAAACGGGGTCAGACTCAGACACAGCTGACTGTTTTTTCTATTGTCTGATGGGACAGACTAGGCAGATGAGGCCATGGAATCATCAGAAGGTGACTTCAAAGCCTGTACAACCATTGAACAGAGCAATGGCTCAGACAGTGGGGTTCCTTTAAACTACTCACAAGGCCCAGGCAAGGAGCAGACTGAAAGTTGCAGGTAATGATCTGAAACAGGATTATTCAATGGAAATATCAGGATACCTAGGGAAGGAGCCCCTTCAGGGCATGTAATCCAGGGCTCACCAGTAGAAGCAACAACTTTGGAGACCATTTACTAAAGTTAAAGGTGAAGGACAAAACTAGAGTTTACATCTGAAATTAAAGCTAACAAGTTTTTGGAGATTGAAGGGGGCTAAGGGCTATAATACTTGACCTGGATGCCTCTAGTGGGTGGCTGTAATGATGATTACGGGTCGAAAGGGAATGAAGGGGGTGTAATATACGTGTAACACATGGTCAATATAGGTTATTGGCTTCAGGAAATGCATTAATGGGATCCGGCTTGCATAAGGCTCTGGTAGGGGAACAGATAACTCAGTTCATCATCAGCAGACCTATGCCTGGTCTGAATGCTTCACTTGCATGGGGGGATGAGGGTGGAGGGTGGGAGAGGGATGTGGCAGTAGGATTGGGATTGCGTTGGAGGAGTGGGGTGGGATATTGTGGGCAGGAGGATGATGTGAAAGGGGACACTAGGAGGGAAAACAAAAGGAGCAAAACAAGAAGAGTAGGGGAGGCAGTATTTTGAAATCTGTGTTCAAGAGTGTGTATCTTATAAAATTAAGCAAGATCATGAAGTTTGGTGAAGGATATGGGCGAAGATGTTCTATATGGCAGGGTCTATTGTGATATATGGAGTCAAGGATGAAGGCTAGTAGAATGCAAATATGCTTGGTTAATATATTTGGTCTTAATGATAGATCAAAGAGGTAAAAAGTGGCTTAAGAGTTTCAAACATTAAGACCAAATTAGGTTTGTGCACAAGAAACCCATATATCTTGGGGAAAGAGGTATTGGCTAGAGATAAGGGGATATTCCATCCTTGTAAGTACCACTCAAAGCACCCCTATGAGGAGCATGGCAGTTTACCAAAGGGTAATGATTGTCTAGTGAAACATACTCCAATGGATAAGCTTGGTAGATGAGTGATATTGGAATATCTGGTAGTAGGAGACAGCCTTACAATCTGCACTATATATGGCTCCATCCTTAAAAAACCAACAGTTATGGAGGGGCTAAGGGTTGAGTTGGCATCATGGCCGACCCCTCTGGTTGTATGTGGTGATCTCAATATCCACATGGAGGTTGTGTTTAATAAAAGCCCAGTAGGCAACTACGTTGGGAGGAAACCATTGGTATACAGGGTGGTGCAACATTTCATGAGTAATCATGGGTCGGTGGATATATGAGTTTGGTTAAAGTCCCCTGATCTGTGATATACTTATTTCTCTCACCCACATAAGAAGTATGTCTTATTGGACTATTTCTTGATCTCAGCAGGCTTAGTCTGAAAATCTGACAGTAAGAGGCTACCAAGAATTGTTTCAGACTATAATCAACTGATGTTTGAAATCTCTGATTTGCCGGTAACCAGGATGCTTGATAGGAAACTGTTCATAGTGACTGCCTACATTGAACACATGGGAAAGTAAATAGTGGACTTTTTGGAGGTGAATAGAAATAGTGCTACAGGAAGGGCAGTCTGGGACTTATTTAAAGCTGGAGACAGGGGCAAGACTATTCGCTTCTCCTCATATAGTAGGAAGTAACAGGCCAAGGAGGTTGGGGAACTGCATATGGAGCTTCTAGTCTTAGAAGCAGAACATATGAAGATTATTATCAGTGGGCAGGACAACCAAGAGATGCAGCACAAAATAGGGGTGCAAAGGCTAGGATTAATAGCTATTACTACAGATCTACTGCAGAGAAGTTCCAGGCTCATTGAATGGAGAGCTATGAGCATCGAGAGATGGTGGGGAGATTGCGAAATAGATAGGGGCAATAACGATATAGAAGGGAAAGATGGTAAACAGGTACACAGTCCTGACACCATAATTAAAGATTTTGAAAAATACTAGCAAGTATTATATCAGGATAAAAAATCTCCCTCTCTGGCTGAAATAGAAGAGATTTTAGGGGATATTAATAAAGACTATCTATACAGTGAGGAGGTTAAAGCACAGGAGTCTGCCATAACTCTTGAAGAAGTCAGAGAAGCCCTTACAACCCTAGCATCTGGTATAGCTGCAGGGACAGACAAGCTACCCTCAGAGTTACACCAGGTGTTTTTTTCGAAACTGACAAAAGACTTGCTAGATGCATTTCTAGGCGTTCAGTGGAAGGGGGTTGCCCCAGCTTCAAGGGCATTACCAACAGTACCAATATTGTTTTTTTTTTCTTTTTTTAAAGGGGGAAACCTCAAACGAAACCTGGGTCTTATGTACCAATTTCATGAATTCATTTGGATGCCAAACTATCCTATAAACTCTTTGTGATCCGGTTAGGGAGTATCATAACCAAACTAGTCCCACACTGGCAATATGGCTTGATACCTGGTTGGGGTACTACTGAACACACTCGAAGAGCACTTACTGCATCTCAGAAGTCACAGGGGATCCTTTGGCTATGATCCTCCTTGATGCAGAAAAAGCCTTTGACCAGGTTTCTTAGGGGTATTTATGGAAATCACTTAGACGCAAAGGGTTCGGGGAAGGTTTAATTAAGGCCATAAAGCCATTATTTCACAAGTCTACTGCACAACTTCAGATTATGGGGGTGGCATCAGGGAAGATTGCAGTAACAAGAGGACAAAGCAGGGTTGTCTCTGCTTACCCCTTTCGTTTGCGATTTATATTGGCCCTTCTATCATGCTGCTTCTGAGGAACATGGCCATCGCACCTGTTAGTGTCAAGGGGTTTGATGCTAAAGTGCTAGCTTTCCTTGTCTTGTTTACATCAGAGCCTCTAAAAGCTTTGGCTGAAGTACAAAGAGAGGATGAACTGTTTGGTGCACTCTCTGGCTACTTCTTTAATAAACAAAAAATGCATATTGTCTGTACCAACAATATTGTCATGATGGATCGGCAAAGGATAGAGCATGTGGCGTATTTAGGTATTAGAATCACTACTAATGTAAGGAAAATTACTGAAATTAACTATGCTCTAGTACTAGTTAAAGTCAGCCAGGACCTCAGGGCAATCAGTGGTTTACATTTGACATTGGCAGGCAGGTGTAATATATTTAAAATAGATATGTTACCTATAAAGTGGGATTTGAGGTTGGAATTATCTGTTGTACAACATTTGGATATTCATATCCCAATTCCCATCTAAGGCTGTAGTGCTTCCGACCATCCTTTGAAATGTTCTCATTGTCTACTTTTTTAATGGTGGAATATCAAAAACTAGCATTCACCATGGCAAATTTCCCTCTTTATTACTCCAACTCATACCTTTTCATTTTTGACTTTTAGTGGATTTGAAAGATTATAACGCACAGTTTATATCATCAGAGCTATATCATCTTTCTTCTGATCTGCAAGTGCCTTCTGAATTGGAAATATTGCATGTGATTATCCTTATTCATTTCTGTTTTGCTGTCAGGTAAGTGAACAGGTAATAAATATTGCAACCATGGTTGTTTTCATCTTCACATATATGAATCATCTATGCTCAGTGGGCGTCTGTTTTTGCAGTTCTTTTAAATAACATCAGACTAAATTTCAACTTTTTCAAGGGCATATCAGTGAAAGGCTTTCTGTTTCTTTTTGCCTCACTGAAAGCTAGATTTTAGTCTACGGGTTCCTGTCTCATCTATGCACTGCTTGCAGCTAATGATTATATTTTCTGACCTACAGCAGTTAAGTAGAGCAGAAGTAACGTGCTGAACATGACAGGTATTTAAAAATAAATTGCCTGGCAAAAAGTAACGTGGAAATGCTAACTCGGTGTGACAAAACTCATGCTGGAGCAGTACTTTGAAATATTGTTGACCAATGAAGTATGTGTTAGATGATAGGTGAAAGGGAGCATGCATGAGCTGCTACCTGACAGATGAGCCTATAGCATCGAGAGACTTGGTTTCCGAGTCTAACATATAACTGGCATATAATGCCAGTTTTCATTCAAAGTATTATATATGGTAAAATTTAGCAAACACCAACAGTATCACTTTCGTTTCTCCTTCACTTCATATGTTGTTGCATTGTTAAAATGGATTGACAAATCTAAAAGCGTCTACGAACTTATCCTCGAGTTGTTGTATTTTCCACTGTATGTTTACTTCTAAAACTTTCAAAAATAAATGCAATTTTTTCTTATCAAATGTTAATCCGAAATTATTAGTCTCAGAAAAACAACACGCCTACCTTTAATGGTCTTCATACCGCAGACCAATCAAACCAAGGTTTTTGATGGTGCTTTTGCTAGATAGCTAGGGAGGATAATACATTTAGGCTAGAAATCTACTCCTAATCTCAAGGTCTACACATATATTTTTACCGTTCGCAAGAAAAAAACAAGTACAATTTAGTGAGAGAATAATGGCTATGAAATGACCATTACATGAGTGTGCTCATTTTACTATTTATCCTTGTAAAGACAAGCACCCTTAATCAACAAAATGTGTTAAAGTGGCCAATTATTTTGAAAGTTGTTTTACTTTGGTGTTTGAGCTCAAAAAAAATTAAAAGGTCTAAGGGGCATATTTATACTCCGTTTGCGCCGAATTTGCGTTGTTTTTTTCGACGCAAATTCGACGCAAAACTAACTCCATATTTATACTTTGGCGTTAGACGCGTCTAGCGCCAACGTTCATGGAGTTAGCGTCATTTTTTTGCGTGAACACCTTCCTTGCGTTAATGATATGCAAGGTAGGCGTTCCCGTCTTAAAAAATGACTGCGATGCATATGTGTCGTATTTATACTCCCGGGCAAAAATGACGCCCGGGAGTGGGCGGGTCTAAAAAACCCGCATTTGTGCTGGATCTTAGCGCCTGGGTCAGGGCAGGCGTTAAGGGACCTGTGGGCTCAGAATGAGCCCAGAGGTGCCCTCCCCTGCCCCCAGGGACACCCCCTGCCACCCTTGCCCACCCCAGGAGGACACCCAAGGATGGAGGGACCCACCCCAGGGACATTAAGGTAAGTCCAGGTAAGTATTTTTTTTTTTTTTTTTGTGGCATAGGGGGGCCTGATTTGTGCCCCCCTTCATGCCACTATGCCCAATGACCATGCCCAGGAGACAGAAGTCCCCTGGGCATGGCCATTGGGCAAGGGGGCATGACTCCTGTCTTTGCTAAGACAGGAGTCATTTCAATGGGGGATGGGTGTCGTGAAAAAATGGCGCAAATCGGGTTGTGGCGATTTTTTTGCCTCAGCCTGACTTGCACCATTTGTGGACGCCCATACGTCATTTTCCCCCTACGCCGGCGCTGCATGGTGTACGTCGTTTCTTTTAACGCACACCAGACAGCGCCGGCGGCTAACGCCGGCTAACGTCATTGAATAAATACGGCGCCCGCATGGCGCTTCAGAATGGCGTTAGCCGGCGCTAATTTTTTTGACGCAAAACTGCGTTGGCGCAGTTTTGCGTCAAAAAGTATAAATATGGGCCTAAATGTTTAAACACATCGCAAACTCTTATCAAGATCACGTATCACATCACGTATGTACCATAGGTTTGTCATGTTTCAGCTTTATTTAGAACCACTGAGTGAAAGTATTGAACCACATAGATTTGATTCCCACCAATATTGATAACTGGAATATACTAACGGAACACAAGTTCTTTTTTTGGGTTTTGTTTGATTCTGTAATCAAAACTATGGGTCACATTTACAAAGGCATACCGCCACCGGAACATCACTTTTTCTGACATTCTGCATCACACAAAGAAAGATCAAAACACCATTAATGACTGTTTATGTACTAGGTGTCCCTTCCTGCACATAAATAATCATTAAGTTAAGAAGATGTGTTACTTCTATGCGTGCTGCAGAAATCAGCACTGATAGAACTAGCAAATCACCATTATTGATTTTTTTATGTGCATGAAGGGAAACCTTCCTGCACACAAACTATCATTCCCCGCAAGGCAAGGGGCTCTTGTACTATGGTGTAAGGGTACCTGTGTTGGGTCTAGGCAACTAATTTTAGTACTAGCCCTAGGGAAAACACAGGGGTGCACTGTATTGTGTAAATATGGCACATCCCTGCGTTTCTGAAATGACCCAGCACAGCGCTGCAAACTTTGCCGCAGTACTTCCTCATTTCTTTGTAAATGAGGCCCTACACTCTGTAGTCAAGATTTGGTTGATTGTGTAAAGTGAAGTTAATTGAATTGTAGGAAAGACCACATATGTCAAGAATAAGGTTAAAAATCATTTACGTGATTGGCTCCTTCCAAGTGGTCAGGCACAAGTAGAGGCTGCAAAGTCTGTGATCGTATTCCTACAATTTTCCACAATTACTACTCTTACTTGCTATCTAACCAGCTTCCAAAGCCCATAAATCAGAATAGGCAGTAAGAATTTTTGATGCAATCAGCTTAGGATCTGGGATGCAAAAGACATATTGTTAGAGATTCAAAATTAAAGGCAGTTCTTTCACTTTTTTTGTATGTTGGTGGTAGAGTCAATTTTACTTATACCATGCAATTTTCAAGAAAAAAGGGTTTGAGGGAGAAAGTCATGACAGATTTTTTTTTAATACTGTTAATGCATTATTCTATTAACGTATGGTTATAAGATTGTTTTAAGAATCCAACCAAGTCATTTTTCAATTGACTTTCGAATATATATGAGAGAACCTTAGAAGTTGGTACTAACCACTTTTTTCCACTGTGTTTCACTAGCATATAAAAGTTTGGTATAATGTTCTTCTTTCAGGTTGTACTTGTATAGAGTGGCTTGTCACCCGAGAGGGTATCCAGGTGCTTGCTGCAGGTATCAGTCAAAGAGCCAGGTCTTGAGCCCTTTCCTGAAGTGGAACAGAGAGGGTGTGGCGCGGAGGTGGAGAGGGAGGGCGTTCCAGGCTTTGGCAGCGAGTTAGGAGAAGAAGAGCCTCCTGAGCAGCAGTGGCATATGTGAGGTGTCTGTGTGAGGGCATGGAGTGCAGAGCAGAGGTTCTTGGGAGGTTGTGGAAGAGCAGGTGGTCGTTCAAGTAGGCGGGTTCTTGGTCATGGAGGGCTTTGTAGGCGTGGGTCAGTAGTTTGAAATGGCATCTCTACTGGATAGGGAGCCAGTGGAGATCCTTCAGATGCTTGGTGATGTGTGTTCTCTAGGACAGGTTGAGGATTTTCCATTCTGGATCATCTAGAGTCTTTTCATTAATTCAGTAATGGGGTCTGCATAGAGTGTGTTGCCGTAGTCCAGTTGGCTGGTGATGAGGGTCTGTGTCACAGTCTTCCTAGTGAAGATGGTTAGCCATTTGAAACTTCGCAGAGCATGCAGAGCATGTGGAAGCAGATTGAGGAGATGTAGTTGACCTAACATTTCTTGGAGAGTTTGTTGCTGAGGATGATGCTGAGGTTGCGGGTGTGATCTTTTGGCGTGGGGTGGATCTGAGTTCTGACAGCTACCAGGGCTGTGTGTCGCAGGAGATCAGAACTTCATTCTTCCCTGTGTTGAGCTTCAGGCAGTTGTCCCTCATACAAGCTGATACGTTCTACATACAGTTGTGGATGTTGTCTCCTTGGAATAGGAGATGATGCTGATGTTGTGCAATCTTACCATGCATGTGAGTGGTGTCATGTAGACATTGAAAAGGGTTGGGCTGAGCCTTGGGGGTTGCTACAAATGGTGTGCTTGGCTTGCGTGGTGAAAGGGGAAGGAGACTTTCTGGGTGTGCCCCGTGAGAAAGGATGCCATCCATCTGAGCTCATTGTCTGGGATCCCAATCTGGCGTAATTGATCGATGAGTGTGTGGTGGGAGGCTTTGTCGAAGGCTGCGGAGAGGTCAAGTAGGATCAGGGCGGCTGATTCTCCTCTATTGAGTAGGGTGCGGATGTCGTCTGTTGTGGCAAACAGGGCTGTCTTGGTACCATGGTTAGCTCTGAAGCCTGACTGGGATGGGCCCAGTAGGTTGTTTTTCTCCAAGTGCTCAGTGAGTTGGAGGTTAAAGGCCTCCTCCAGGACTTTGGCAGGGAATGGGAGCAGAGAGATTGGATGGTAGTTCTGGAGCTCACTGAGGTCCACAGAGGGTTTCTTGAGGAGGGGTCTGATCTCTGCATGTTTCCTGGGAAAGGTGGCTGTGATTAACGAGTCTCTGAGGATGGTGGTGAGCTGGCGGTTGATCTTGTCTCTTCCGAGGTTGAAAAGCCAGTGGGGGAAGGGGTCATGGGTGCTCCAGAGAGATAGAGTTCCTTAGTGTGGTTGTTTCCATGTTGTGGGCAGGTGGTCGGCAGTGCTGGTTGAAGGGATGCTGAGGAGGTTGGAAGGCTGGGGATCAATGTTTCTATAGATAGTTTCTATCTTGTTGTGAAAGTGGTCAATGAGGGTATTGTACAGTTCCTGTAAGGATGGGATAGAGTTTTTGGTGGCTGAAGAGTAGGTGTACTCTCTGACGATGATGAACAGTACCTTGGTTCGGTTGCCTCTGGTCTCAATCCGATGGGTCAGGGCCTCCATTTTTGTGGCTTTGATCTGACAATGGTAGTCATTGAGTGCTGATTTGAAGGTAACGTGGTTGGTGGGGTTCCTGCTGGTGCGCCATCTTCTTTCCAGTTGTTCCCACCTGCATTTTGACTGCTGGGTTTTGGGGTGCACCACCTGGCTTGTTTGGAGGGTCTGTGGGTTTTGTCTGGGTTGCTTGGAGTGACTCAGTCAGTGGCACTGGTGATCCAGTCATTGACATTCTGTCCTGCCTGATCCAAGTGGATGGTGACGTCGGACTGCGTATTGCTGAGGGCATTGGTCTATTGTTGCTGAGTGACCTTGGCCCAGCTGCAGGAGGGGGCACTGTGGTGGTTGGGGGTGGTGTGAGGAGGTCAGAGATGGTGAATGGTCCAACCAGGTGGGTTCCGAGGTGTGGCTGTATTTGATTCTATTGCTGGATGTGAAGATTGGGTCAAGTGTGTGTACTTCTTTGAGTGTGGGGTTTGTGACCAGCGGATGTTGCCGTGGCAATGTCAGGTGCTGATGTGGGGGTGATCCAGGTCTCTATGATGAAGGTTACAACGGGGGCCGGGGAGAGATGGTGTCCCAGACTTTGGTTGCAAGTTGTTTCCAGAGCGATCTTGCTTTGAATAGGAGGCATCTGAGTTGTTCTGGGGAGGTCTCGGTTGGCAAGGATGGTGAGGCATTGGTAGCTGCAATGGGAGTCAGCCATGGGGTGGAGAAGTACCAACAGCGGATGCAGGTGTATGGTCCCACTGTGGAGCATGGTGATCTGAGGCAGCAGTTGTTGCTGCGTCCGGTTCCAGGTCATGAAGATCTGCAAAGGAGAATCTTTGGGAGTGCAAACGGCCAGGGTTCTGGAGCGGGGCATGATCCAGGTGCAGATGGATGCAGATGGACTTGACTTTGACGTGCTGTCAGCATGCCTGCTGCCCACGTCCACTGCATGGCTGCTTAGCATCCTCCATAAGTAGTCCTGGGAGGTGGAAGGGCCTGCCAGGGAGGTTGGAGGGCCGTGGGTGGGAGAAAAATAAATGGTGGGAAAAACGGTGGAAACTGTTACTTATGATTCTTTAAAGGAAGATGCTTTGGCACGAGTGACGGACTGCAGAGACCATTGTGAGAATATATTACCTGCTTTGAGAAAGCCCTAGGCTTGCCAGCTTCTAGGGGGTGAAATATGTTGTGGCTAAACAATATGTATGAATTGGCAATATAATATGCATGAATCATGGAAGCATCTTCCTTTCCTTTGGAAATAAAAACATGACAGAAGGGCAATCGGCTTTGAATGTTTGTCTCCAATAACACTGTCTATTGCATATGTTACAAAAGGATCAATCAGAGGCTACACTCAATCCTTTCTTGATCCTTAGAGGTGCTGGTGGGTTCCACCACTATGAGTGTTCTAAGCCCTCCACCACACAGGAATATTAGAACCGCACAGTGCGCATTATGTGGGAGCTGGTGACCCCTGTGGATTATACTGCAGCCACTTTCCCCCTGGGCTAGCAGGTAGGTCGCCAGTAAATAACCTCCCCATCAGAAGTTCGTCAGACAGGTCTTCCTATCTGCCAAACTCGTAATCGGCCCCATACCATAGTCTTAATTCCACCTCATGCCTCATTCATCTGCCAGCAGACACTCCCGACCCCTTTACATTATTCTTGCAGATTATTTTTCATCCCTGCTTTCTCACTTTGTTATTTTTGGTCCTTCTTCACCCTTTTGTGTATTCCTCTCTTTTGCTCTGGATAAAAGTCTTATGAGGAAAAATAAGTGCTGGTCCATTTAAATGGATGCCAGTGGGACCCACCTGCAACTAACAACCAGTTCCAATTAAGCCCTGCATTCACGGTTCTTTTTGTCTTAAAGCCTTAGGTAAATAGAATGTTCTATAAAATGGGACTGATGGCCTATGAAGTGAGAAGCAGCCTTAAACGTGAAATATAAAGTGAACTTGTTGGTTAATGACCAAAAAAACAGTTAGGCAATATTCGTATTTACTTTTTCTCAATTCATTGATTTCAATCCTTAAGTAGAGGCCTTCTGAAAGAGATTTTGCACAAACAAGTGGCACAAAATTCATTATCTGAGAAACTTTACTTTCATTTTGCCATTTGAAACAGGATTAAGTATTCGGATGTAAAGAAAAAGAAAGGTGTTATGTGTATAAACTGTACATATTACAGCACCAGTTTTCAACAAGCATTGGTAAGGCTATCGGGTCCCGCTTTTAGGCGAATCTCTCAAAGCAACTTTCTCTGAAACTTGTCAAAAACTGCTCATTAGCTGCGGAAGTACAAATGAAGTGATGTAGGCCATTTGCCCTGATCCCTATAACCGGTGCTTCTGGCTATGTGCAAATGGAATCGAGTGGAACAAGACAGATCGCAGCACTAGCCCTGATGGAGTTCTACCGCTGAAGTATACCGGGGTAGTATTCAGTCACGACCTCTTTGAAGAGATGACTACGAAGCACAGGTAACCTTTGTGAAACAGCTCAGTGTTAATTTAATATGTATCAATTACTGTATATAAGCGCACATATAAACCTATCTACCTGTCTGTAATCTGTATAACCATACACCCAACGACATAGAAAGCACGAATTGAAAACTACCATTCTTAGGGCCCACTGAGGAGAGACCTGAGACGCCTATCTTGCCGGGCCTACCTTTTTACTATGGCTGGAAACAGCTTGCCATAGTTATACAAATAATTAGACAGATAAAACTAAGCCATTAGAACTCAATTGAAGCTACACTATTTAAGGATGCTATAAGCAGTGCACCTTGCCTGGGTGTCTCGTCTGATGGCAGATCAGATCCGGAATCTCTGAACGCAGAGAGGATGCATATCTCTCAACTCTCACTTCACAGTGAATCAGAGCATCCTAATATGCTGTAAGCACTGCCAGCTATCCAACCGGCTTGAATACTGTACACGCTAACACATACATAAACGCACACATCAACACACAGGCACACACACTCATAAACACGCCTCCCCTTCATATTAATACTCGATGACAGTGGAAGCCTGTAACAGATCGTCACACCTCATGCAGCACACGTCAGAGAAAATACTGCTCTTCTTTATTCATTCAGGGCGATGCACACTAGCACTGGTGTAAGCTCGCGCTAGAAGATGGAGAGTGAATCAGAGAAGAAAAAAGAGGGAGGGAGAGACTATAAGAAAGAGATGGAAACAGAGGGATAATGTAGGGATAGAAGATAGAAGACAAAGACTGGAGGAGAAAGAAGGCGAGAGGGAGGGGGAAGAGGGGAAGAATCTTCAATAAGAGAAAGAAAGAGCAAAAGGAGAAAAATGAAAAGAAAAAATAAGGAACTGGAGAGATACAGGAAGAATAAGAACAGCAGAAATGAAAGAAGACAAAAGTAAAAGAAAATAGAGGAAAGGAAAGAGAACTCATACAAAAGGCGAGGAAGCAGGCAGAGAGGAAAGCGAGCGAGAATGGGAAGAGTGACTATGGCTGTACAGAGCCCCTCTGCTCTGCCTGCTGCACCCCCTGCGTGGGTAGCACAAAGTGATGTAAAAAGGACCATTTGTAGTAGTATTCACTATCAACGCAAAATGTGTTTTGCAAGAAAATGAGTGATGGAGAGAGCAAAGAGAATAAGACAAATAGAAAGACAGTGAGGGATCGATTATTAGAAAGAGAATGGGTGAGACTCAACGCCTGCCTGGAATAAACTGATGTGTAAAGGACTCTTAAACTTTCCAGGGATCCCACCAAGTAAAAAACACTCCTCTATGATTCCCAAGTATCATAAATGACTCCATCACGTGGGGGTTGGAATAGTTCTTTGATTTTCCCAACCTTCAGTTATGATGGGCGCCCTTTGGCCCATATTTATACTTTTTGACGCTAAACTGCGCTAACGCAGTTTAGCGTCAAAAAGTTTTGCGCCGTCTAACGCCATTCTGAAGCGCCATGCGGGCGCCGTATTTATGGAATGGCGTTAGACGGCGCAATCAGACCGGCGCTGCCTGGTTTGCGTGGGAAAAAAACACGTAGACCAGACAGCGCCGGCGTAGGGGGAAAATGGCGCATGGGCGTCTTAAAATGGGGCAAGTCAGGTTACGTCGAAAAAATCGTCTTAACCCGACTTGCGCCATTTTTTAACGACGCCCATCCCCCATCAACATGACTCCTATCATTGTAAAGATAGGAGTCATGCCCCCTTGCCCAATGGCCATGCCCAGGGGACTTCTGTCCCCTGGGCATGGTCATTGGGCATAGTGGCATGTAGGGGGGCACAAATCAGGCCCCCCTATGCCACAAAATATTATTAAAAAAAAAAAAATTAAAACTTACCTGAACTTACCTGAATGTCCCTGGGGTGGGTCCCTCCAGCCTTGGGTGTCCTCCTGGGGTGGGCAAGGGTGGCAGGGGGGGTCCCTGGGGGCAGGGGAGGGCACTCTGGGCTCATTTTGAGCCCACTTGTCCCTTAACGCCATGCCTGACCCAGGCGTTAAAAAGCGGCGCAAATGCGCCGTTTTTAGCCACGCCCACTCCCGGGCGTCGCTTTTGCCCGGGAGTATAAATACCACGTAAAGGCCTGGGAGTCATTTTTTAGACGGGAACGCCTCCCTTGCATATCATTAACGCAAGGAAGGGGTTCACGCTAAAAAATGACGCACATTCCGGGAACTTTGGCGCTATTCGCCTCTAACGCCATAGTATAAATATGGCGTTAGTTGGCGTTAGTTTTGCGTCGAAATTTCATCAAAAAAAACGACGCAATTTCGGCGCAAACGGAGTATAAATATGGCCCTTTATTTGACACTTGGGGCCGTATTTATACTCCGTTTGCGCCGAATTTGCGTCGTTTTTTTCGACGCAAATTCGACGCTAAACTAACGCCAACTAACGCCATATTTATACTATGGCGTTAGAGGCGTCTAGCGCCAAAGTTCCCGGAATGTGCGTCATTTTTCTAGCGTGAACCCCTTCCTTGCGTTAATGATATGCAAGGGAGGCGTTCCCGTCTTAAAAAATGACTCCCAGGGCTTTACGTGGTATTTATACTCCCGGGCAAAAGAGACGCCCGGGAGTGGGCGTGGCTAAAAACGGCGCATTTGCGCCGCTTTTTAACGCCTGGGTCAGGCATGGCGTTAAGGGACAAGTGGGCTCAAAATGAGCCCAGAGTGCCCTCCCCTGCCCCCAGGGACCCCCCCTGCCACCCTTGGCCAACCCAGGAGGACACCCAAGGACGGAGGGACCCATCCCATGGACATTAAGGTAAGTTCAGGTAAGTATTTTATTTTTTATTTTTTGTGGCATAGGGGGGCCTGATTTGTGCCCCCCTACATGCCACTATGCCCAATGACCATGCCCAGGGGACAGAAGTCCCCTGGGCATGGCCATTGGGCAAGGGGGCATGACTCCTATCTTTACAATGATAGGAGTCATGTTGATGGGGGATGGGCGTCGAAAAAAAATGGCGCAAGTCGGGTTACGACGATTTTTTCGACGTAACCTGACTTGCCCCATTTTAAGACGCCCATGCGCCATTTTCCCCCTACGCCGGCGCTGCCTGGTGTACGTGGTTTTTTCCCACGCAAACCAGGCAGCGCCGGTCTGATTGCGCCGTCTAACGCCATTCCATAAATACGGCGCCCGCATGGCGCTTCAGAATGGCGTTAGACGGCGCAAAACTTTTTGACGCTAAACTGCGTTAGCGCAGTTTAGCGTCAAAAAGTATAAATATGGGCCTTGGAGTGGCCAGACTTCTGCCTTATTGAGGCTAAAGGAAGGTTCTAACATCAATAAAGGGGAAAGCCTACTTGCTTCTTATTACAAAGAATAAAACAAACACCTGGAGCTTTCTTGTAGTTTAAACTTTGACTCACAAGAATATATGAGTAATTGGTGTGATGGTGTCCAAGTACTTGAAGCCGGATGGTCTTAGTGGTGAGAGTTGCTTCTGCATAGAGCACTTACATGGGCTCTGGTGCCAGAATCTCTTTGTCGAAATATCGCATGACTTACCTATCTAATCTTAAATATTGTTTAAAAAAATATCTATCTATTAATAATAATATTTAAAAAATTGTGAACAATAAATTAGGATACAATCTTTATGTGAGCCAATATTTTTGACAACATCATTCTGGAATAAAAACCATGTAGTGAGATGACATAATATAGCTCTGAGAATATCGCTTGACACAAACATTCAGGGCCAGATTTACAATGCCTTAGTGACGTATTTATAGGCCCCTAGCGCCACAGGAGCGTCACTTTTCGTGACGCTCCTTTGGCGCTAAGCACTGTGCCATATTTACAAGGTGGCGTTAATTTACTTTTTGTGGCTTAACTCACCTTGTAAATACGTCTCATTCCCACGCAGCACTTTGCGTGGAAGGAGCATGCAATGGGTGTTGGTGTGGGCATGCCACAACAACACTCATTGCATTTTGACGCTGCATAAGATTTATGAAATTTCATAAACCTGAGGCAGTGCCAAAATCTAACGCCACCCCCAGGGGTGGTGTTAGCAGGGCGCAACGAAGAGGAATACATTTATTCCTCCTTGTTTTTTACTTTTGCTATGCGTGCTGCATTCTGCAGCACACACAGAAAGATAAAAATGCCAGAAATGATTGTTTATGTGCGAGAAGGGACACCTTCCCACACATAAGCAATCACACCCCTCAACACAAACATCCTTGCACCATGGTACAAGGATGCCTACGTTGGGGCTGGCAGCTAAATTTAGCACCAGTGCATGGGCCAACACAGGGGTACACCGTATTCACTTATATACAGCACATCCCTGTGTTTCCTGTTTTGGCACAGCACCGCGCTGTGCCACTTTTCTAGAAATCTGGCCCTAAGTGCCTCTTAGCACCACACTAGCATAATTGTTTTTACGCTAATATGACGTTAAGGGTTCCAATCTCCTTCGCCATTTTTACGCGAGGCATGATGTATGCAAGGGTGGCGTTCTGGTGTCAGGATGCCGATAAAAATGGTACAGTGAAATCTTCAAGATTTCACTGTGCCATTTTTTGCGTCATTTTTAATGCCTGCTCAGAGCTGGTGTTAAAATGACGCGCCCAATACTATCAATGGGCCTCCCTTTAATTTGCAGGATTGGCGCCATTATTTGGTATGAAATAAAATCATCAGTTAAAATAAGTTATAGACATAATACAATACATACAAATAAAAAATAATATTCTTAGACCATAAGCTTTAGAATGTGCCAATCAAGGATGGTGTTCGAATGTATAAATTCAAGGCATTTGAATGCCGCAGTTGCAGAGTGTGCAAATAGAATCTAAGGATAAGATCTAACAGTTAGCAGCAGGAATATATAAACACAATTACAATGCACACCACTCTAAATGACAGACTAATCATGTTCTCAAATGGATGGTACAAAAGAATACAAATTATAAATTCAACCTTTTCATGAAGCAGCAGTCATATATTTATCAGCGGACAATTAATATTTCCGATTGCCCACTTGCCAGGAGCTCTAAAGTGAATTGTGCAGCCAGCTGTATCATCTCTGTGCCAAGCTTACATCGCAACAGATCAGCCCACTTTAGAAACCTTGAAAGAGCCAATACAGTAGGTTCTGATGCCTCAGGTTTTAGGAGGCGCAAGGCCACCGTGTTTTGCTCCACACCCAAGCTACGACATAATGGAAGAGTCCACCTAGATCGCGGGATTTTATACTTATGTCAAATTAGTAAAAAATGTGCCACTGTTTCCTGCTTCCTTCCCCTTTTCCCACTTCAGTGTCAAAACCCTGAGTGGTAAAGTACCCAATGGGAAGCCTCACAGGGGGTAATTCTATCAGGTAATAATTCAAATTGCGGACTGCATTCATGACTTAATCATTTTTTTCATCAGACTATCAGTTCTTAGCTGACGTCAAACGTTGTGGAGGATATACTCCCAGTAGGTTTCCTTAATCCACTTAACTGAGTTATTCGTCATCTTACTGAGGCAATATGATTAATCCTTTTTAAATTCAAATCCCATCTTATAGGTATCAGTGGTGTGCTAGCTGGAACATTGAAAAGTGATATGGCAAATTTGTTTCTCGTGATGTGCAATTGAAATGAGATCCCAGAACCCCAGATTTCTGCCCTGTACAATGCCCCTCCCAAGGCCACAGCTCTATAGACCTCAAAAGCTGGGGTCACTGCCCTTCTAGTCGATGCTTTCCCTTTCCTAAAGACAGCCACTGATCTCTGGGAAAGGATGGAATTACCTTTTGACAACTGGAGGTCCCAGGAGAGCTTATCCATAAGCCTAATTCCCAAATAATCAAAACTCCTGACCTGATCTATAATTACTCCATCCACAGTTATTTTATTTCTACTTGTACAATGTGGATATATAGCCATATACTTGGACTACTCTGCTTTGATTTCCAGTCCCCTATAGTGGCTGAACCTCATAAAATGGTTTAACAGGTCCTGCAAACCCATTGGTGTACATGAGAGTAGTAAAACAGGGGTGCTGGGTGCTGACACCAGCTATCTTGGTAGCATCATGCTGACACTTACAAATTTCTTCCACCACACTGTTCATAAAAAACAAGAACAGCGTGTGGCCAGAACACATCCCTGTCTCACCCCTCATTCAATAGGGTTTCTGGGGGACAGGTCACCTTGATCATTCAGTCAATCTATGTCTGAAGTAGCCAAGGAACACGTACTACCTACCCTCAATTCTCATACAATTTGTTTGGGTGAGAGCAAGTCCATTGTTTCTCTCGGGGACAACAGCCAAAGGTGATTTAATTTTAATACATATCTTTAAAACATTATCTAGTGGTGCCTTATATTCCAGGGCAATTAGGCCTTCGTTGATTTTATTACAGACAAATCCTATGCCAATATGGTCCAAACTGTCCTGCTTGTTGCTATGACGCCTGGACTCTACAATGTCATCCCTATTAATCGATATACAGTTGCATACTTTGCGAATGATTTAATTAACTAATGAGTCTCTGTTTTCTATAGACCCTGAGCTCAGTTTAGGGACATTTATAAAAACAATCATCACCCCAATGTGAACTGGCACTTCTCTCATTCCACACATATGACCACAAAGCTACCCCTCTTCTCCTCAGCAAATCAGAGCTAAAATTCTCACTGCCAGGTTTTTAGTTGTCAGCTAGCAAGGATCTCACGTTCTACCCTATTAGTATGCCTATATGGACCACACCTCCCCTCCTTGTTAAAAGTAACCAATTATTCAGTCAAGTTGTTCACCTTTTCTGTCAGCGTCAGGGTGAGGATGAAAATTGCTTTTCTTAGCTCACCTATCTCTTCCCTCAAATGTCTCAGCTGTGCCTCATGTACACTACCAACTGTAGGTTGATTTAATATAGATACCGGGGTGCTTGATGCTGGGTCATCTGTAGAAGAAAGGTCTTCACCTAGTCACATGGCTGAAAATCTATTTACACACTCAACATTAACAGTACATGGGGTTGATTTCCACCCAGCCCAGTTTGAGCAGCTACCTTGGAACTACAGTGGCTGGTGATACAGTTAATAGTGCCCCAGTTCCCTTTTTAAAGGCAGTGGATCCAAACGATGCAGTATTGCTTGGGTTTGGTCACGGTTAACTAAATGAGACTTTGGCCCTCATTCCAACCGCGGCGGGTGGCGGTCGCCACCCGCCTGGCTGGAACCGCCATATGGCCGCTCCGCGGTCGAAAGACCGCTGGGGCCATTCTGACTTTCCCGCCGGGCCGGCGGGTGCTAGCCAAAATAGCGCCCGCCGGCCCAGCGGGAAAGAGGCCTGCAACACTGAAGCTGGCTCCGAATGGAACCGGCGGTGTTGCAGGTGTGCGGCGGGTGCAGTTGCACCCGTCGCGCTTTTCACTGTCTGCTAGGCAGACAGTGAAAAGCATACTGGGGCCCTGTTAGGGGGCCCCAGGACACCCGATCCCGCCAGCCTGTTCCTGGCGGTAAAAACCGCCAGAAACAGGCTGGCGGGAAGGGGGTCAGAATCCCCATGGCGGCGCTGCTTGCAGCACCGCCATGGAGGATTCGCCCAGCCGGGGGAAATCCGGCGGGAAGCACCCGCCAGCCTGTTGGCAGTGCTTCAGTCGTCCGTGGCCCTGGCGGTCTTGGACCGCCAGGGTCAGAATGACCCCCTTTATGTCCCTAGGCCAGGATTGTTTGCTGGTGATACACCCGCTTTGTCCTTCCAGCTCAGCATGCCCTCTACTCAATTAAATCCTTGGTTTTATCAAGGGTAAATTTTTCCACAACATGCATTGCTTGTTTTTAGGCCTTCCCAGTCCAGCTTTGCATTCCCTCATTTTCACTTAACGGTAGATACAGCAGGACAGTTTCAACGAGCCCCCACAACAGAAGCGGTTAGGCCCTCATGTACACTAGAGCTATGACCAAAAGGGGCATAGAACCATTCATGAGAGAAACAGTATTCTTTTGCAGGAAAGCCAAAGGGGTTGACCCAGCCCAGCCTCTTTCAGGTTCTGCTGGGTGCTGATGGGCCCAGTTTTGGCCCAGACACACCCTGTAGTGCAGTGGTCAAATGTGCTTTGTAGCAATTTGTGTCAGGCAGACGTCCCTTCAGCAGCAGGGCAGTGTGGGTGTTGTAGTCCCCCTTACAAACAGCATATGTAATAATGAATGAGAAAGGCCAAGCCCTCATACAAAATATGCCATTCTGATGAATCCCACAAACTATTGCTAATTACTTTTCTTGGTGTAGGGCATTAATATGAGTGACTATAACTAAATGCAATACAAATATTAACAAGGTGGAAACATCGGAACCAGGCATTTTGCCCCTTATTGTGATGTAAATGAAAGGGCCTCTATTTTGTACTTTGAAAATGTAGTGGAAGTGTTGTTTTTTCTCAATGTGCACCCATGTAAGAAATGACCAATAGTTCCAGACATAGCACACATCCAGACATGAACCTTGCTCACCTCAAAATTAGTAGGTTCCCAACTGAGGAAAGGCATAAAATGAAACATGCATTTGCAATGTGATAGATCTAACATTTTCTTGAGTTAGAGCTACTGCCGCTGTAAATGCTTACCTGGACATTTCTTGCCACATAAATTGATCAATCCTGCTACATAATTTGGTCCTCTCTACCACATAATTCCAGTGGCCCTGCATATAACTAAAGCACTTTCATTTACCATTTTCCTCTATCTACATAAAAAAATGAAAATATTGGCATTATTTATTATATTTATTAATATTATTGTTTTGGGGTACTCCCAGTCTAGTGAGGGGACCCAGAGCTGACCTAGACCGAAAGAGCATGCCGTGCTGACTGTTTTGATGGTGGTCCCATTGTCCTAGGACCACCACAGTGTGTGTTATGGGCAAAAATGTTTACTTAAAGAAATGCTCTGCAAAGCTTTATGGGGGGCAGTTTTCAAGTGCATTGAATATTGCAGTATTTTGACTGTAAGGCTCAGAACAGCCCCTAGAGTGCACCACAATAAAAATATAATTTCTAAGAAACATGGTCGTGTAACCATATAGTCAGGTCCTAGAGGGCATAACCACATGAAAGCAGAATTGCAGACTGTAATGTAGTGGAACCATATATTTAGAGGTGTATTTATAGGCTCCTATCGCCACCTTGGGCCACATTAACGTAACTTATTTTGAGGTTAATGGGGCCCAATGAGGCCAAAATCCCCACACTATATTTACATAGTTGCGCAATGCATGCATTGCACCACTCTGTAACCCTTTGCACTACATTATGCCTGTGCCAGGCATGATGAATGTAAAGGGGGGCGTTCCCCCATTAGGGGACCGGGTAAAATGGTGGAAGGAAATCTACGAGATTTCCTTGCGCCATTTATTACTGCACTTTTAAAGCCTGCTCAAGAGCAGGCGTTAAAAGGGGGCTTCCATTCTTTAGAATGGGCCCCTATTTACTCTGCAGGAGTAGCACCAATATTGGCGCTACTCCTGCAGAGTACATCAATAGAGTCATAAAAAATGACACTATTGCCTCCTACCCTGTGCCATAGTCCGCCGTATTTTAAATACGGCCCACACATTGGGGCGGTAGGGGGCGCTAGGGGGTGCAGGGAAAGTGGCCCTGCACCCAGTGCAGTGCCACTTTCCATAAATCTGCCCTTTAGTCCCTAGCAGGCCTAGTGCAATAATATTACAAACAAGGCCCTTAAAAACACAAACTACTACCAGCCGTAAAACAAATGTTTTACCCATGACAGCTTAAAAAGACATTGAATGGTGGGAGAGGTTACTATTCTGGGGTCTCCCCAACCTAGTGTGGGGACCCAGAGATTATATAGACAGAAGAGCACATTGTGCTGAATGGTTTGGGGGTGGTCCCATTGTCATAGGACCACCACAGGCCAAAACGTTTTGTAAAAGAAATGCTTTACAAAGCATTATGGGGCGAGTTTCCAGAGTGCAGTGATTATGGCACAGTGGGAGATCCACATTGAGGATTTCTGTGTTTTTTCTGTTTAAAGTGTGCCATTTTGTATATTTTTCAACTGCTAAACTTGTACGTACCTGGTACTCATGTGAAGGTGCTCCTCCAATCGAATTTGTGCTGTATGAAACTTCACGCACATAAGTGGTACTTCTGTAAAGTGCTCCTCCGGTTGAGTTTGCGCTATATGAAACTTAAAAACAAAAAAAAATCAAAAAAGAACCCTCTCCAGCATGCAGCCTTTGAGGCACAGACACCACAAAGAAAATGCGGCATGCCAAGAAACAAGGAAGCGGAAGATACAACATACAGACATGGAGCGCGGAGTGGAGAGGCAAAAGAAAAAAGTAGCACGCCACACTAAGGTATATAACCGATCATGCAGTAATCCATGAAACAAGGTCAGTCTCCAAGGGAGTAACATTACAGCCTCAAGGCGGGACAAATGAAAATGTTTTACCTACAAAATCAAGGGGTTAATGAAAGGCAGGCCAAGGAATGAATGAAAGTGATGGGTGTGAGATGGGTGTGGCGAAAACCCACAGAAGTATATTACAGCATGTCGAGAGACAGCACATGCGTGCTGCCTGTGCTTGACCTAAACTGTGATAAAGTGATTAACTGGGGAAACATTGGTAAGAAAACCCTTTAAATAATAGAAGGAACTCAAATAAACTATCCAACCAGAACTGCCAGAAAGGACAAAGATGCATTCTTCATCTACCCCAAAAGGAAAATACATATTACAATTGCCAACTCATTTGCATTATCACACCCACCAATGCAGGTAAGCAATGTAATTGAGTAAAGAGAAAATTCTGACTACATTTACATACAACTGAGCAACAAAATTAGATCACAGTATAAATAATGTGAGAGCTACTAGGTCAGTATGATAATTCTCAGGCTTGCACAGCTGTGAAAACGAACACCTCAATGCCTATGTAAATGCAGAATTACTACAGTCTTAACCCCCAGCTCAAAAAAGAGGGAGGAGGCCTGACATTCTTACAGAGTTGATACACTGGGAGAACAAGGAAACTCCACCAGAAAAGGAGATACCAAAAATTGCTCAGGCCCTCTGTGAAAAATTGGGTTGTTTGAATGAGGGCTTACCTCTGTTCAAGCAACAGCCACAATCCCTGTCAGGGTGAATCACAAAAGTCACTAAATGAACCTGTGCTTTACCCTCTGGTAACTTGGCAACAAAAGCAGTCAGGCTTAATTTAGAGACAATATGTAAAGTATTTTTGAGGCACTCAGACAGTAATAAAGTGAAAACACAACACAAACAAATCTCACACCAATTTAGAAAAATGAGTAAACCAACAAAAATCCATTCAGTAGAACTGGAGTCATGAATTTCTAAATTTGAAGGTAAAAACTAGTACCTAAAAGATCAAGCCTCAACCGTGACATCCAGTCAACGTGACCGGGTCAAAGTTGAGAAATATGGCAGACCGCGAAGGAGTGTGAGATTGGGATTTAAACAAAATTCAGAAAAAATTGTCTTGCGAAGGTAAAGTTTAGCGGGGCAAGGCTGCAGACGGTGTCCAAGGTGGGAGTTTCATTGTCGGGGGCCCATTGCATAAAGTTATGGTGAAGATTTCTATGTTTAGACTTAGGGCCTAATTTAGAACTTGGCAGACCAGTTACTCCATCACAACGGTGATGGCTATCCCATCTGCTGAATGTAAATCCAATAGGAAATAATGCGATTTAGATTTAGGCATATGGGATATCCGTGACTGTTGTGACAGAGTAACCTGTCAGCCAAGTTCGAAATCAGGCCCCAAGCCTCTTTTTTGTAAGTCAAAAATCTCCAGTTGGACAAGTCAGGAGGCAGTAGTCAGCAAGAGTTCAACAAAGCTGGATTTCCCTTAGACGAATGACCGCTGAACAGGATTTGATGCTACGCAGAGGAGCATAGTGGAAGCTGCCACATAGTGAGGCCGACAGGTGATGGACCTTGGCCGGATAGATAAGCAGGTTGGTTCCAGTCTTTTCACGGTTCTCAGAGCTGTATTTGGCCAAAATGTTTTTGGGACTTTGGTTAGCTGGGCACTTAAAGTATCACCACTATTGATCCAGGACTGTAGGGACTCCACATGGGGGGTTAGGCTAACTTATGCTGGTTCCAGATGTGGGTGCAAGATGCTTAGAGCTCTGATCAGGAGGCCAGCCAAGTAGCCCTTGGAGTCACTCTGTTAGTCCTGGGTTCAAGTGACAGAGCAGGGCTCAAGCAGCAGGACAAGCCTCTGAGGGTTCATGGCAGTCTACAGGCACTAAAGCAGCCTCCGAGGTGCAGCTAAGAAGTCTTGTGGAGCACAAAGCAGGCCACATGAACAGGCAATATTCTGAGAGTCCTTCTGCAGGTCCAGAAAGTGAACTGAAAAGTGGAGCTGAGGGTTCTATTTTTATACCATATACCTTCTTTGAAGTAGAAGTTTCTAGAGGATTCCATATGCTTCAAGCTTCTTCATTCCCCTTCCCTGGCTTCAAAATATTGAACAACACAAAGGTGACAATGTCTTTGTGTGCAGGCAGAGCACAGATTATTCAGTTGCAAGTGTATCTATGCCCACCTCTGCCCTCCCCAGTTGATAGCCCCTCCAGACACACTTAATTACTCTATTGTGTGGCTGTCTGGGAAGAATAAACAAAGTTCATCAGCTATCTATGCCCATCATGTTATGGGACAGGTGGTAGCCACCAAAAAGATAGGGCAGAAAAAAGACAATTTTCTAAAAGTGCTATTTTAAAAATTGTAACTAAAAATCCGACTTTATGGTTAAAAAGGGTTTAAATTACAGCTTCTCAGACACTCATCATGCAATGTTCACCTGTTTCCAATCAAAAGTTAGGACTTGTTAAATATAATAAGACAACCCTTATCCTATGTGTAAGAAATTGGGTTGCTGTGTGAGGAGGATCAAAACTGAAGACACGTGGTCACACTGGACTGGGGCAAAGTCACAAGTTCAGACAGGCAATGATGGAGCACAGGCCAGCAACAGAGACCCAGTGAGGCACACTGAACAAGAGCACCTTGAGTTCTGGTTATGGAGCATTGCGAAGTCCTGCGCCAAGGATGCGTCATGCAGCCTAGTCATTGTGTCGGTTCTGAGGGACTGAGGAGCTACCATGCAAGGTCCTGCATTGTCAATGAGGATGCTGTCAATGAGGGCTTGTGATGCAATGTCCAGCGCCAAGGATTCATTGCACAGTTGAGACGCTGTCCAGGTTTTAAGGAGCTGTAAGGCTGTGATGCGAGAAACTGAATCGTCATCAAGGTTGAAGGCGATGAGGGATTTACAATGCGAGAATCTGTGTTGGGAAAGCTTTGCACAGGCGGCCATTCTGATGCAGGTTGTGAGGTCGATGCAGAGTGCTTTAATTGAGGGAATCCTGGCAGCAGAGGCTATGCAACGGTTTTGCTCAGGATTGTGCCAGGGAGCAGAGGAGATGCATCAGTTCTGCTGGATCCAGCGATGGGCTGGCAGAGGACGTTCAGGCCCACTTCCAATGGTCCACCACTGGGTTGACACCACTTGGCAGGATTGGACTCACAGATGGCAGAGTCTAGGTGCTGGATTGAAGGTTGTTGGAGCCTTCTCCCCCTGAGCCTCTAATCAGAAAGCCAGCCAACTAGCCCTTGGAGTCATTTTTGAGTCCAGCGTTTAACAGAGACAGATGTAGTCCTTCTCACCCAGGCAAGAGGGCAGCAGCTCAGCACAGCAAGGCAGCAATCCAGCAAGGCAGTAGGTCAGCAGGTTACAGCTTTAGTCCTTTCCACTCAGGCAAGAGGGCAGCAATAAGCAGCTCAGCACATCAAGACAATGAATCAGCAAGGCAGCAAACCACCAAGGTAGTAGCCCAGCAGAAAGCAGTCCAGCAGATTGGCAGCCCTTTCAGTCACAGAACAGTTGTTTTTCCAGGCAGGGTATCCACAGATCCAGAAGTGTACTGAAGAGGTAGTGTCTGAGGCCAAATATTTATACCTTGTGACCTTCATCTTGTGCAAGGGTGCCTGATTTGCTTGAAGGATTGTTTTTGTACAGGAAGAGGCACCTTCCTGCACAAAAACAATCCTGATAGGCTATTTCCTCTTTCTGTGTGTGCTGGACAATGCCTCACACATAGGAAGAGTAATATAAACATAGTTCTCCTTGTTACGCCTCACCTGGAGAGGCATAGGCATAGGATTTCAGCACATTCTCTGGTTTACCAGGGTTGGTAAATCTGAGAATGCATCACAAATCATGGGAGTTGCTTGGGAATACCCACGCAATACCCATGGAATGCCTCCCTAGAGCAGAGTAAGGAAATGCAGCGATTTTCCCTGCATTGCCTTACTCCCTATTTTTGAAGTCATTCAAAGCCACACGAAGTGACTTTTGTGTGACTTCAAAAATATGACTTAGTGGCTTGCACCATGCAAGTACCATGTTGTGTGGTACAATCATGGTACAAACCCCTCATAAATATGTCCATGAATGGCTAATGCAGGAAAATGCTAACTTTGTAAAAGTAGCATTTTCAAAACTGTAATGTAAATTCTGACTTCACCTTGAGAGAAAAAACTTCTTTACAGTTTCAAAGACACCAAACATGAACTGCGTAGCTGCTCCCATTTGGACATTTTCATGTATTAAATGTAATAAGATAACTCTAATGTTATCCTATGGAAGAGATAGACCTTACAGTGGTGAAAAACCAATGTAGGTGTTTTTTCATTACCAGGACATGTAAAATGAAAAGGTGCATGTCTTCCAACTTTTTAACAACACTGCACTCTGCCCTCTGGGCTGCCTAGGGCCTACCCTAGGGAAGATTTAAATCTGGCAAAGGTTTATTTTGCCACGTTTAAATGGCATTTTGAAACTGTGCATACACAGGCTGCAGTATCAGGCCTGATATCTATTTAAACAGCTACTTAAGGGGGTGGCACACTCAGTGCTGCAGGGCCACTAATAGCATTTAATTTTGTTGTCATAGGTACATGTAATACCACTTTGCTAGCAACGTACAAGTAAATTAAACATCTCAATTGGGGACAAGCCAAGGTTATCATGTTTTAAGGAGTGAGCACATTCACTTTATTACTGATTGGCAGTGGTAGTGTGCTGTGTGCCCTAAGGCCAGAAAAAATTAGATCAATGTTCTTTTTCCATAAGAAATTCATAGGAAAAGAATAAATCTTTTTGAAGTATGAAGTAAGAATCTGAACAAGAATCATGGATTGGATTAATCAAAACCAATCTCCACTACCATAAAATAAATAATTCCATCTTGAAATGAAATTCTCGACCTTTTTAAACCTTTATTAACATTTATTTTCACAGTTTGTGAACCATAACCCTAAATAATTTCTGATTTATCTGAATTTTATTTATAAGCTAGGGCTGGGAGGTGCAAAGGATTTGAAACTCTTTTAAAATATGGGTAAAGAAACTTCTGGTTTAAAAATATACTGGAGAATATAATCTGGGTATACTGATAAATTCGATTGACTTTCTTCAAGGAGTAATCATAAAACATCCTTGTTTTCTCTAAACATATTAAAAAAGATTTAAAGGGCAATAAAAAATAAAAAGAAGGGGGTAAAATGAACATCTTTGTCTGTCTTATAAAAGAAAATAACTGGATGAAGTATCATTAGCAAAAATGGCAGAAGTATATACAAATGAGATAAGGTTTAAGATTTTGGATCTAAAAACACACATATTAGTGCTTTCTATCCAGTAATTTGTCAGCATCAAAACTAACTGCAGCTAAGAAATATTTTAATTTAAATGTTTTATCCTGAATATAAACACCAGATGACCTTTCACAAATCCAGATTGCATCAATCAGGTAGGATCTGGCAATGTAGGATCAATTCTCAATGCCAAAATCCATGAAAATGTTTTATATTAAGCGCTGGCTAGAATAATTGGCATGTCATTTTTACAAAGTTTTAAATTAGGATTATCTTTTGAACTAAGACATCTCATTGCCTCTTGAAATGCTCTCTGAACATGGTTGGAACTATCAAAGGAATTAAATAAATCTAGAAGATTAGGGAATAATAACCTGGAAAGCCAGGAGTAAAAATCTACCATGAAGCAACTGGGGCTCAGGGTTTTCCTTCTTTTAATAAACTAACAGCCTTCCTTAGTTTTGTAAACCAAATATCTTTTTCTAGTGAGGAAATTTCAATTTTATGTGCTTAGGTTTATTCAATAGATTTTAATTTATATATAATTTCCAGTTCTGAGGGGGTGTTTTCTGGAGTGTATAAATCTTTATAGCACATTAAAAACCCATCTAAGATTATGCTATCCTTATCTAAAGTTTGATCTTGCTATAATGTATATATTCACTGTTGGTTCTTTCTTTCTGATTTTTAGATACTTTGGCAATAATCTCCCCAAATTGTTATGGCCACCTTAATATATGACATTAGTTTTTAATAAGTAAGAAGTGCAATAATTGGTAGATATTTTTTTAATGCAGTTAAGCTTTAATCAGTTTTTTCTTTTACTGTTTTGGTTTTTAATCATAATATAACATATTAAAGTCTCTTAATCTTATTCAAAAGTGTTTACATTTCTTCTTCTCCCTTCTTTCTCTATACGTCACATACCTAATAGTAAAACCTCATGCCACTGCATTAACCCCTTAGCTGCTGGTCCTTTCCCCCCCCCCCCAGTGCTGAGCCCTTTTTTGGCTATTTGGGGTAGTTCGCGCTTAGGGCTTTATAACTTTTTGTCCACATAAGCTAACCACGCCAAATTTGCGTCCTTTTTTTCCAACATCCTAGGGATTCTAATGGTACCCAGAGTTGGTGGTTTCCCCTGGAGGAGACCAAGAAAATAGCCAAAATACAGTGAAAATTTAGTTTTTTCCAAAAAAATGGGAAAAAAGGGCTGCCGAAGAAGGCTTGTGTTTTTTTCCCTGAAAATGCCATCAACAAAGGGTTTCTGGTGCTGAAATCACTATCTTCCCACCTTTCAGGAACGGGCAGACTTGAATCAGAAAACCAAATTTTTCAACACAAATTTGGCATTTTACTGGGACATACCCCATTTCTACTATATTTGGTGCTTTCAGCCTCCTTCCAGTTAGTGACAGGAATGGGTGTGAAACCAATGCTGGATCCCGGAATGCTAAACATTTCTGAAAACTAGACAAAATTCTGAATTCAGCAAGGGGTCATTTGTGTAGATCCTACAAGGTTTTCCTACAGAAAATAACAGCTGAAATAAAAAAATATTGAAATTGAGCTGAAAACAACAGCCATTTTTCTTTATGTTTTACTCTGTAACTTTTTCCTGCGATGTCAGATTTCTGAAAGCAATATACCGTTTTGTCTGCTGGACTCTTCTGGTTGCAGGGATATAAAGGGCTTGTAGGTTCATCAAGAACCCTAGGTACCCAGAGCCAATAAATGAGCTGCACCCTGCAGTTGGTTTTCATTCTATACTGGGTATACAGCAATTCATTTGCTGAAATATGAAGAGTGAAAAAGAGGTATCAAGAAAACCTTTGCATTTCCAAAATGGGATCAAGATAAGGTTTTGAGGAGCAGTGGTTATTTGCACATCGCTGAATTCCGAGGTGCCCATACTAGCATGTGAATTGCAGGGCATTTCTCAAATAGACGTCTTTTTTACACACTCTCTTATATTTGGAAGGAAAAAATGTAGAGAAAGATAAGGGGCAATAACACTTGTTTTGCTATTCTGTGTTCCCCCAAGTCTCCCGATACAAATGATACCTCACTTGTGTGGGTAGGCCTAGTGCCCACGACAGGAAATGCCCCAAAACACAACATGGACACATCCTATTTTTTTTATAGAAAACACAGCTGTTTTTTCCAAAGTGCCTACCTGTAGATTTTGGCCTCTAGCTCAGCCGGCACATAGGGAAACCTACCAAACCTGTGCATTTCTGAAAACTAGAGACCTAGGGGAATCCAAGGAGGGGTGACTTGCGGGGCTCGGACCAGGTTCTGTTACCCAGAATCCTTTGCAAACCTCAAAAAGTGGCTAAAAAAACAAGTTTTCCTCACATTTCGATGACAGAAAGTTCTGGAATCTGAGAGGAGCCACAAATTTCCTTCCACCCGGCGTTCCCCCAAGTCTCCCGATAAAAATGATACCTCACTTGTGTGGGTAGGCCTAGCGCCCGCGACAGGAAACGCCCCAAAGCGCAACGTAGACACATCCAAATTTTTGGAAGAAAACAGAGGTGTTTTTTGAGAAGTGCCTACCTGTAGATTTTGGCCTCTAGCTCAGCCGGCACCTAGGGAAACCTACCAAACCTGTGCATTTCTGAAAACTAGAGACCTAGGGGAATCCAAGGAGGGGTGACTCGCGGGGCTCGGACCAGGTTCTGTTACCCAGAATCCTTTGCAAACCTCAAAAAGTGGCTAAAAAAACAAGTTTTCCTCACATTTCGGTGACAGAAAGTTCTGGAATCTGAGAGGAGCCACAAATTTCCTTCCACCCGGTGTTCCCCCAAGTCTCCCGATAAAAATGATACCTCACTTGTGTGGGTAGGCCTAGCGCCCGCGACAGGAAACGCCCCAAAGCGCAACGTGGACACATCCAAATTTTTGGAAGAAAACAGAGGTGCTTTTTGAGAAGTGCCTACCTGCAGATTTTGGCCTCTAGCTCAGCCGGCACATAGGGAAACCTACCAAACCTGTGCATTTCTGAAAACTAGAGACCTAGGGGAATCCAAGGAGGGGTGACTTGCGGGGCTCGGACCAGGTTCTGTTACCCAGAATCCTTTGCAAACCTCAAAAAGTGGCTAAAAAAACAAGTTTTCCTCACATTTCGGTGACAGAAAGTTCTGAAATCTGAGAGGAGCCACAAATTTCCTTCCACCCGGCGTTCCCCTAAGTCTCCCGATAAAAATGATACCTCACTTGTGTGGGTAGGCCTAGCGCCCGCGACAGGAAATGCCCCAAAACAGAACGTGGACACATCACATTTTTTCATAGAAAACAGTGCCTACCTGTGGATTTTGGCCTCTAGCTCAGCCGGCACCTGGGGAAACCTAGCAAACCAGCACATTTTTGAAAACTAGAAACCCAGGGGAATCCAAGATGAGGTGACTTGTGGGGCTCGGACCAGGTTCTGTTACCCAGAATCCTTTGCAAACCTCAAAATGTGGCTAAAATACCACGTTTTCCTCATATTTCGGTGACAGAAAGTTCTGGAATCTGAGAGGAGCCACAAATTTCCTTCCACCCAGCGTTCCCCCAAGTCACCCGATAAATATGATACCTCACTTGTGTGGTTAGGCCTGGTGCCTGCGACAGGAATAGATCACACAACGGTCAATGTTGGTCCTTACGTGAGGCAGCTGTTGACCCTGGGGTGATCCATTCCTGACACAGGCACTAGGTGTAGGCACTCAAGTGGGGTAGTGTTTTTATCAGGACAGGTGAGGAGTCACTGGGTGGTAGGAATGTTGTGGATCCCAGCATATTCCTGTAGTTTGTGTGACAGAAATGCGAGAAAAATAGAGTTTTTTTTCAACATTTCAGCTTTGCAGGGTATTCTGGGTAAGAAAACTTTGGGGAATCCACACAAGTCACACCTCTGTGGACTCCCCCGAATGTCTAGTTTCCAGAAATGTTTGGGTTTAGTGTGTTTCTCTATATGGCCGCCGAATCCAGGACCAAAAACACAGGTGCCTGCCTTACAAAACCAGTTTGTTTTGCCATAGACAATTTTGATGTCTCCACAATATGATTTGGGTGGTGGAATTTGGGGCTGAACTAAATTGGTGAGCTCCCAAGAGAGCACTCTCTCTCTGCTTGCCGCCGCATTCACCTGCTCTCTGGGTTGGCCTAACCCACTATTACCCAGTTGCACGAACAGCTTGCGAAGGGACAGCAGGACTGTCCTCATCACCTCCCTCATAATGTACTGGAAGAGGAGTTTTCGAATGGGACTCCTCTGACTGAAAAATCACTCCCAGAGTCTGCGCCATTGTCCTATCCCTCAGATGCTGTCTCAGTATCTGATGTCTCAGTCTCTGATCCTATGTCAGAGCGGTCCTCTATAACCCGAGTGCAGGCAGCAGTCATCCATCAAGATGCCATCTCTGCTATTGGCTAAACTGTTGCTCTAAAACACTAGCCTACGTAGACAGTCACAAAATCGATGGTGTGTGTGAGATACGTGCAACAGTAGAGGCCACCTTACCTGCGCTTCTTCCCTCAATCAGCACGTACTTTCAAGACACTCAAAAAACACCTTGTCACATACCATTCGTCACAGTCTTTAGCACCTCCTGCGCCCAGTCCAACAATCATTATTGGTGCTCCCACTCCCTCCTCCTCGGATTCCCTCATTACCACCCAGCAAAAGTGCCCTTCATCTCTCCATAGACTTTACTAATGTACTCAGCTATTTACATAAAATACAGATGTGCTCTTTGCAGTAGGCATATAAACCTTCTGCGCTTCTTTATGGCACTAAAACTGCCACTAGACAAGTCGGACCCTTTTCCCCCCAGGGAAACCACACACATATTGACAAAAGTGATGTATATATGACAGCCAACCACCTGAAACTCAACTCAAGCAAAACCGAAAAAATCCTCTTTGGCCCTCACCAAAAAAACCTGGGACCCCCCATGGTGGCCCACCACGCTAGGCCCTACACCCACCCCCGCCAACTACGCACGCAACCTCAGCATCATCCTAGACTCCTCCCTCTCTATGACCCAACAAATCAACGCTCTTACCTCCTCATGCTTCAACAAACTCCGTATACTGAAAAACATTCAAATGGATCCCCACAGAGACCAGAAAAACTGTCACTCACGCACTCATCAGCAGCAGGCTTGATTACAGAAACGCCCTCTACGCCGGCACCACTCTAAAACTCAAGTGCAAACTACACGCATCCAGAACTCAGCAGCACGACTCATCCTCGACCTCCGCCGACACGAACACTACTCTCCACACCTCAAATCCCTCCACTGGCTCCCCATTGACAAAAGGATCACCTTCAAGATCCTCATCCTCGCACACAAATCACTCCACAACACAGGCCCTGCCTACCTCAACGAGAGTCACCTTCCACACCCCCACACGAAACGTCCGTTCAGCTGACCTCTCTCTCGCCTCTGTCCCCCGCATCAAACACACCACCACCGGGGGCAGATCCTTCTCTTACATTGCACCCAAAACATGGAACGCACTCACAACCCACATTCTTCAGTGGTGCTCGTCCAGTAGGTCAAGGGAGCCAGACCTGGCCTGGACTCCCTGCTCAGTCGCCCTCCGACCGTGCTGTTGCTGGACCCTTCGGTGACGGAGTCCTGGGCCCTTTTGTGTCCTTCCTAACACCCGGGATGGGGCTTGTGGGCCCCTCCTGCTCCGCGCTCCTGCTGGCTGACTTTTCCGCCCTGCTGCCCTTTCGCTCCTTAGATGGGGCTCTCGGGCCCTTGCCTCCCCTAGACGTTGTTGCTGGTGAAGTGGGCGAACTTGGCTCCTTGGAGGCAGCCGTGTCAGTCCTCTCACGGCGGCCCTTTAGCTTCCTGGTCTTCATGCCTGGTGGGGGGCTGGCTGTCCCCTTGCTGCTGATTGAAGTGTCACTGCTGGCAAAGGGTGGGCTCCAGAACCCATGCACCACAGTGACACTCGAAGCTGGGCTGGTGGTGGCTGAGGTGCTCTTGGGACTCTTTGCAGATGGAGGGGGTGGGTCAGTGGAGGGAAAGAGGTCAAGATTAGCAAGGAAAACTTTCTTAGGACCAAGGTAAAAGGTAGGAGAAGTGGAGATGGAAGTGGAGGAAGAGGATGTGGTTGTAGGAGAGTCAGGTGTGCTGTCTTTGGGTGAAGGTGCATGTGCTGGAGGCTGTCGGGAGGTGGATGGCTGTTGGGTGGGTGTCTGCCTGCGTTTGTGTGTCTTGGAAGAGGGGGTGACAGACACAGTGGGAGAGGACACAGGGGACGTGTAAATGGTAGTGGGGGTGGTGACTGAACGTGTGCGGACTGGACTGGAGGGTGTGCTAGTGATGGAAGCACTGGCTGATGGTGGTGTGCATGCAGGTGTGAGTGTAGACGTCACAGGGAGGGAGGAGGGAGACGAGGAGGAGGGGGACACAGAGGTGGTAGTGACTGTTGGAATGTCTGCATCTGGATGTTGCTTGCGTGAATGCTTGTGGGTTCTGTGGTGCTTGTGTCTGGATGAGCTGCCCTTGGGTGTTGAGGTGTGTGCAGGCTGGTCTGATGGTGTGGATGGGATAGGCTGAGGAACAGGAGACAGAGACAGGCTGGAGGCAGTCAGAAGAGGGAGGCTGGAGACAGGGACAATGGCTGCCGTCAGTGCTGAGGCCAGAGCATTGAACGATCGTTGATGGGCAGCCTGACCCGAATGAATGCCCTCCAGGTAGGCATTGCTCCGATGCACCTCCCTTTCTACCCCCTGGATGGCATTCAAAAGGGTAGTCTGCCCAACAATGATGGTCCGCAGGAGGTCAATGACCTCCTCACTGAGGGCAGCAGGGGTAACAGGGGCAGGGGCTGAGGTGCCTGGGGCGAAGGAGACGCCCGCCTTCCTGGGCGAGCGGGCACGGAGCGTAGGCTGAGGGGCTGCTGGGAGGGTGGGGCTGGTGCGCTGGGTGGCGGCTGTACCTGTAGAGGCGGGGAGCCCGGATGTTGCCGCCACCGCTAGGGAGCTCCCATCCGAGGACGTGTCGCTGTCGCTGGTGTCACCACCGGTCCCCGTTGTGGTGCTCCTCTCGCCCTCCGGATCACTGGTGCCCTCGGTGTCTGTTCCTGGTCCCACCGGGGCCTTGTGACTTGCAGCTCCCTCGTGCCCCGATGCCAATTCTCCTCCGCCTGATGATGCTAATGCACAGATGCACAAGAAGACGAAGAAGAAGGGTGGGGGGAGAAAAACGAAGACCGGGTTGAGTGCATGCAATGTCAACACCGTTGGCGGAGAGGACAGACACAGGAGCCTCATGCACTAAACCGCGCATTCGGGGTACACTACTCAGTACTTCTGACTAGGACAACAGGTCTAGAGACGACAAAGGTGCACATGTGTGATGCTGGACCATCAATAGCTGTACTTGTCACCCTACAGAGGTGGGGGCCGGGAGCACAGGGCCTTGCCTAAAGGAGAGGACTACACTACAGAAAGCGCCCTGGCCTAATGTCACCCCCAACTCTCCTCCCCCACCCAGACGCCTCCACTGCGCAGAGAGATAGCAGAATGTGCTGATACTCACCCCCTTGTGTCTGCTGTGATGTCCTCAAGTGCCCATCCAAATCAGGGGAGGCCACCGCCAGGATCCGGGACATCAGGGGGGTCAGGGTACGACTGGCACCCCTCCTAGGTTGGGAGGCCATCCCCAGCAGTGACTCCGTGGTCTTCCTGGTCCCGCGGCAGATGTCCTCCCACCTCTTGCGGCAGTGGGTGCCCCGTCTGACGTGGACCCCCAGGGCCCGGACTTCCTTGGCGATGGCACGCCATATGTCCACTTTCTGATGGGCGCTGACCTATTTGACATGTACAGGGTGGGAAGGAGAAATCATCATATTCGTGTTAGATGCGATTGGCCCCCCCCTCCCCAACCTTGCCATATGGCACATGCTCTCATCTGTCGTGCGTTGCACCCCTCATTCGCCCCCCACCCCACCAACTTAGCATCCACCCCACTCCACACAGGCATAGCCCATTCAATGTGCACCCAGTGTACTTACCTGTTGGTCTGGAGGACCGTAGAGTAACGCATACTGGGGGAGGACCCCGTCCACGAGCTTCTCCAACTCTTCGGAACTGAAGGCGGGGGCCCTTTCCCCAGTCGCAGCAGCCATTGTCACTTCCAGACCGAGGTCACAGCAGCACTTGCAGTATAGGTCCTCTCCTGTGGAAGATCAGGTCTCGAGTGATTAAGCAGATAGAAAATGGCGGTCACGCCCGCGGCGGTGCGTACCGCGACCGCCGGCGCACCTCATTATTGGCTCCTGAAACCCATAGGCTTCAATGTTAGCCAATGCGGCTTCGTGTAGCGGTCTTCGACCGCCTACCGCCACGGTGTGCCATGCCAGCGCATTGACCTCACATCCCATTGTCCCACTTCACAGGTCAGGCAGCCGCCATTTCAAGGGCCCACATGGCATTATTTGTACTACGTCACACAGGCCTAGGCCTTGCATTGCCACACATACACGCCTTTCAATACATAGATAATCGTGTGCTATGCATGCAGTGGTGAACGTACCTGTGACTTGCTTGACTCTGTGCTCCATGTTGTCCTTCCTAGGCACCGTCCGCTGGGACTTGCGAGGAGAAGGATGAATCCTCGCGTGTACCGACCGCTGGTGGACCTGTCGACAATGGAAGAACGCCACATCATACTACGATACCGACTTGACCGAGCCACTATACATGAACTGTGGGCCCAGCTGGAGCCAGCCCTGATGTCCCCCATCCGCCAACCCACAGGAATTCCCCCTCTAGTGCAGGTTCTGTCAGTCCTCCATTTTCTGGCAAGTGGCTCATTCCAGACAACAGTGGCCATGTCATCTGGAATGTCTCAGCCTATGTTTTCAAAAATCTTGTCTAGAGTGTTGTCTGCCCTGACGAAACACATGCGGCGCTACATTGTATTCCCTGAGGAGGTAGATTTGGGCACTGTGAAGGGTGATTTTTATGCCCTTGGACATATCCCCAACATAATTGGTGCCATTGATGGGACCCATGTGGCTTTAGTACCCCCAAAAGACGATGAGCAGGTGTACAGAAACAGGAAAAGTTACCATTCGGTGAACGTTCAGGTGGTCTGTTTGGCTGACCAGTACATCTCCCATGTGAATGCCATGTTCCCTGGGTCAGTGCATGACGCGTATGTGATGCGAAATAGCAGCATCCTTTATGTGATGGAACAGCTACAGAGACAACGTGTGTGGCTAATTGGTGACTCTGGTTACCCCAACCTGCCTTGGCTATTGATCACAGTGAGGAATCCCCGGACCAGGGCAGAGGAACGGTACAATGAGGCCCATGGGCGAACTAGGAGGATCATTGAAAGAACCTTTGGCCTCCTGAAGGCCAGGTTTAGGTGCCTACATATGACAGGGGGATCCCTGATGTACTCACCAAAGAAGGTGTGCCAGATCATCGTGGCCTGCTGTATGCTTCACAATCTGGCATTGCGACGTCAGGTGCCCTTCCTGCAGGAGGATGGTCCAGATGGTGGGGTTGAAGCAGCTGTGGAGCCTGCGGAGAGTGAAGAGGAGGAAGACGAAGAGGACGACCCAGACAACAGGGACAGAGTTATCCAACAGTATTTTCAGTAGCACACAGGTAGGAATCACCCACGCCATTTGACATTTACTGAATGCCCCCTGCATCTTTACTTTGTGTATTTCCCCCCAGTTCTTTTAAACTGAAGTTTACTTTTCCCTTCCCTTTTCAGTGCTGTATGACCCACTGCGTGACTTCTGCTTGGTTAGCCCATGGACTAATGCTTATTGACATCGGTATGTTGTCCACACATAAATAACAGAACATTATTGATAAGTAATGTGTTATACATTTGTAATTAATACAGGCTGACTCCAGAATGATTTATGTGCAATGAGTGATTTATTTTTAGTGCTATATATTGGTACATGATATTAAAACGGTGATGGGTGAGGGTGGAGTTATGTCCATGGCAGAGTCCAGTTCTCGGTCGCACAGGTGCATTGTTCATATGGCTGTGGAAGGATGGAGCAGGGGCAGTTCAAGGTTGGACAGGGTGACACTGTGGGACAGTGGAATGACATCCGGGGGGATATTAGGCTGGCGGGGGTCTTGGCATCCTACTCTGTCTTCCTTTGAGATCTCAGGTTCCTCTTGCGGGGTGGTTGTTCTTCAGCAGGAGGTGGGGTTCTGGTGGCCCGTCGTTCTGTGGGGGCCTCCTGACCACTAGCGCCGGCGGAGGTGGTAGGCTGCTCCTGGCTAGTGACAGGGGCCCTTTGTGGTGCCACATGGTCCCGCAATGTGGTTTCTATCCAGTTGAGGGCCTGGACTATGGTCCCCATAGCGGTAGCGATGTCCCGGAGTTCATTGCTGAACCCCATGTACCGTTCCTCCTGCTGTGCCTGGATCTCGGTGAACCTGGCCAGTACCGTCGCCATCGTCTCCTGGGAGTGATGGTATGCTCCCATGATGGTGGTGAGGGCCTCTTGGAGAGTCGGTTCCCTGGGCCTGTCCTCCCCCCCCTGTCGCACAGCAGCCCTCCCAGTTGCCCTGTTTCCCCGGGCCTCTGTCCCCTGGACGGTGTGCCCACTACCACTGCCCCCAGGTCCCTGTTGTTGTTGGGGTGTTGGGTCAGCCTGGGTGCCCTGTAGTGGCGGACACACCGCTGATTGACACGTCCGCGAGACAGAGGCATGGGCCCGCTGGGTGGGAGCTGTGCTGGTGTTCCCAGAGGGGTTTGGGTCTGCTGTGGCCTGTGTCTGTGTGTGGGGAACCGACTGTCCAGAGGTCCCCGATGGTCCGGGCTGGTCGTCAGGTTCTAGGTCGACAGAGCTGCTGTCCTCGCTGGGGGCCTGTTCTGGGGGTGGGATGGACATCTCTGGACCCTCCGTGGCGGTGTGTTGGCGTTCGGGCCCTGCAGGGGTGAAGGAGTATGGTTATTGTTTCTGTGTGTGCCATGGCGTGCATTTTGAGTGCCCTTGTCCCCCAGTGCTGGCATTCCCTTGTGAGAGGTGTTGTGAGGGTTTGGGGGGGTGTATGGGTATGTGCAATGGTCATGCTTTGGTGGTGGCTGTCTATGGTTTGTGTTGGCATTCAGGGGTTGGTGTTGTTTAGGGTGGGTTGTGCTGGTGAGACATTGGCAGGGAGGTTATGTGCTAGGGGTGATATTGGGGGTGAGGGGGGGGTTGGCATGCTGGTGGTTGGGGGGTGAAGTAGTTGAGATTCGACTTACCAGAGTCCATTCCTCCGTGTACTCCAGCGAGGCCATCAGGATGCAGGATGTTTACCACCTCTTGCTCCCATGCTGTGAATTGGGGTGGGGTGGGTGGGGGTCCGCCGCCAGTCTTCTGCACAGCGATGTTGTGCCTGGAGATCATCAAGCGCACCTTCCCCCGTAGGTCGTTCCATCGGTTTCTGATATCTTACCGATTTCTGGGATGCTGTCCCACAGCATTGACCCTGTCTACGATCCTTTGCCATAGCTCAGCCTTCCTTGCTATGGTGGTGTGCTGCACCTGTGTGCCGAAGAGCTGGGGCTCAACCCTCATGATTTCCTCCACCATGACCCGGAGTTCTTGGTCCGAAAACCTTGGGTGTCTTTGGGGTGCCATGGGGTGGTGTGGATGAGGTGTGGGGTGGTGTTTGTGGTGATGTGCGTGGTGATATGTGGTGATGTGTGCGTAGATGTGGTGTGGGTGATGAAGTTGTGTTCCTGTGTGTGTTGGGGTTTTCTATTGCTGTGCTCGCTATCTCTATCTCTCTCGCTCTCGCCTTCGCTCCGATTTCCAACTAGTGGGGGTTTGTGGGTGATGTGGGTGTGTGTTTTATAGTTGATTGGATGTGTGGGAGCGTTGTTTGTATGTGTCTCAGGTGTGCGTATTTCAAAATGTCCAATGTGGCAGTGTTTTGGAGCTGGGTGTGTATTTTGACCGCGGCGGTGTGTACCGCCAATGGAATACCGCGGTTGAAAGACCGCCGCATGGATTCGTGGGTCAGAATGGCATGGGCGTGTTTGTGTTGGCGTGACGGTGGAGGTTTGGTCATCTCCAGTTTTCCGCGGCCCGCTGATGTGGCGGCCTTCCTTGGATGTCGGATTTTTGGCGGTTTCACAGTTGGTGGTCAGAATGACCGTGGCGGTCTACCGCGGCCGCGGCGGTAGAATGGCGGACTTCTGACCGGCGGTAAGGGCCTTTTACCGCCAAGGTCAGAATGACCCCCTTAATGTGTTGTGTGCTTTCTGCTTTTGGCCGACCTTCCAATAGCGTATGACACAGTTGCTCACTCCATTTTACTTCAACAGTTGAAAGGGAATAGTATTCCTTGGAATGGTTCAATTCTTGTCTCCAAAATCATTTCTAAACAGTGCAGCTAAATGAATACTGAGCAAGACCTAACTCCATCACTTGGGGGGGAGGGGGTGGTTTGTCATGGTTCAGTTTTGAGTCATTTGCCTTTTATATCTTTATGCTGAAACCCTGGAAAAGGTGATCAACAACTTTGCCATCTCTTTTTTCACCTATGCGGATGACATGCAGTTAATTATCAGACAGGGCGGGGATTCAGGAAAAACGGTAGTCAATGTCATCAATTGCTTGAATGAGGTTGCTGAGTGGATGGATGCAAATTCACTTGTGTTGAATGGCAAAATGACAGAGGTAGTGGTTTTTGGACTAGACTTGGACTAGCCCTCCAAATCGTGGTTGGATAGGTTTGAAATGCTTCCCTCCCGGGTAACACATGCACTCATATTGAAGTCATATTGGTAAACATCTCAATTTAGAGAAGCATGTAACAACCATCTGTAATACAGGCTTTAAGCTACTACATATAGTTCAGAAAATTCTACATTTTTTCCATTGTCCACAAAAACATATGGCACAGGTGCTGATCACAGCTAGATTAGGTTATTGTAACTCATTTTTGGTTGAGACAGCTACATATCTTATCCATAAGCTTGAATTGCTGCAAACGTCTGCAACCATCATCATACTGGGTTACAGGAACACATTATTGTAGCAGTTAGGAATGAACTAAAGACCTAGGCCCCCATTTACAAGGAACTGGCACATCAGCTCTGATGCACCAGTTTCCTTGTGTCATCGTGCTCACCCCTAACGACACCATAGTAGCGCAGTATTTATAATACTGCATACCATGGCACTCGTTAACACAACTGTGTCAAAATATTTAATGCAGTTGTGGCGCTTTGCTGGACTAGCATAAAAAATGTTGGCACTAGACCAGCAAAGCTCTGGGAGGCCCATTGAAAAGAGCCTAGTTTAAGTTTAGCACCTGCCCTGGGCAGGTGTTAAAAAATTACACTAGAATGGTGCAGTGAAATCTTGTAGATTCCTCCCTTGCACGCATTATACCTGGCGCAGGTATAATGTGGTGCAAGTGTTTACAAACTGGTGCAATGGTGATATTGCAACAGGTTTGTAAGTACGGTGTGTGGTGGGAGACTGTTTTGCGCCACCGTAGCATTAAAAAAATGAGGCTACGGAGGTGCAAGGGGCTTGTAAATGAGCCCGAGTTAGCTACAAGGACCAACTTTCAGAACATGGAGGTTAGATTTGTCAACATTCTGTGGGGTAAAAATTCACAAAAGTGATACAAACAGGTGCAAATTGTTGATTAGGGGTTTATTTTTCAGTGCACATCTTGTTTTGTGCAGAAAAGTTGCCTTAAAAATCAAAGTAGCGCTAAACACTACTTTGTACTACTTTGCATAGGGGGTCATCCCATGGTTGGTACATAGGCATTCTCTTGCCATCGCCCATATTTCAATGCAAACCCTATATACTAACATTTATAGACAAGGTTTTGTGCCAAGAAAATCTGCCTCCTCGAGGCAGACGTGAAGTAGGAGTAAAGACTTATTTTCACCAAATGTTTTTCAAATTTGCATGAGTGACACACTGCACAAAGTATATTATGTAGGAGAAGTTTTAAAGCTAGTCTAAGCAAAGTGTTTTGCACTGGAAGGTTACCCTTCTACGACAAAGCCTGTCAGTGTCATGCAACCATCTTTGTGCTACAGTACAAAGATGTGTGTGCAAAGTAGGCAAATTATGAGCCAGCACTTGTGATCAGAGCAGCAGTGCCCTATTAAGTAGATATTTGAAATGTTCTACTTTATTGCTTTCACCATTCAACTCACACCTTAGGCTGCTGTACTGCATTGTGTGGAACTTACTTAATCTGGCCCTGAATGTCTTGCAATAACCTTAAACTGAATTACAATAATACAGAAATTATACAGTTCCACCTTCTGTCAACACAACTTCTGATCCAAATAGACTGGTGAATCACCCATCTCTGTCAATATTGTCAAACTGGATGCAGATTTGACACTGACTACACTGATCAATATGGTGATCGGACATTTCTTTCCCCAGCTTCATGTCTTTAGAAAAATCTATTGTTTGTTCATTTTTCAAACATATTCACCATTGTTATAGCTTTCATCTCCTCCAGGATTGGGTGCTGCAGTGTGATCTATTTGACCTTCCGGTCACAACAACACAAAGATTACAAAAGGTACAGAATGTAGCAACCAGGTCACTTCTGCAATTGACACTCCGTGCTCATATGTCCTCTGCTCTAGCCACTTTACCTTGGATGCCCATTGCAGAACGCATAAATTTCAAAGCCTTTTGCTTAGTGTACATCCCTACTTTCTCCCAAATTGGAGTGTCCATCCTGCAAATTAAGATCAGATGATCTCTTCTTTTTTCAAGGGATAGTTTAGAAAATATTTGCTCGTGGAAATGTCTTCTCTGTAACTGCAGCTTCCTTGTGGAAGACAATGACTCTGCTGTTAGAAAAGGAGAACAGCTTCTATCAGATTCAATAAAGCTCTTAAATATTATTTCTGTCCATGCTATTAAATTCTATCTATTTGTCTCTCGCCAGTCCCTGTTAATGTGTTTAGTGCACTGATGCCATTGTGGGATTTGCCGTAGTCCAGTCTGTTGCTGCATGTTAGAAGTACAAATATAGATCAAACGGCAATCAGTTGAAAATTCAGAAGAGATATCACTGTGAACACACTGTTGAGGGCCATTACATTACTCAGATATTGCTTCATGGGCATGTGTCTAGACATTTGCCAGAGCTAAGGGCACCTTCTGAAGGTAGGGAACCTGTTCCTGATCAGCCTGTTGCTACATGTGCATCTCCAAAGCCATAATCAGCATGTACAAACCCTGCCACACCACCACCACAAATACTCTGGTAAGTTTTGCACAACATCATCATCCAGGATGAGCCAGTTCCTTGAGGGAAAAGGAACATGCTCTTTGGTTGCATGATGTGTAGGGGACACATATGCATCCAACAATATTTATGGAGTATAGTGTGTAGCAGGACCAATAATTGATGGATTAAACCCAGATCTGTGACTGGGGTGAATGTTTGATTGGTTCCTCATTCCGTCTATCATTTCCTTGTCTGCTTTTGTTGTCATAAGTGCACCGGGTATGCTCAGACGTGGGTCCCTGGCTCACTATGCAACTGGATTCAAGCTAGCCTGAAACCTGTCCTTGGATGCTTGTTTCCAGTCCAGGGAGAACCTGGCCTGGCAGTTCAGGCTGGACTTTTTCCATGGGAACTGGGTCAAGACTGATTTGCATATGGCTGGGTCGAATTTGGGGTGGCATGGTGAGCAAAATAATTGATGGATTAAACCCAGATCTGTGACTGGGGGTAAATGTTTGATTGGTTCGTCATTCCGTCCATCTTTTGTGTTTGTCTGCTCCAATGATATGTGGCACGATCACCGAGTTTGATGTGGCCAGAGGCTCACTAGATTTTTACCTGTCTGTCCATGTTGTCAATGGCACTTTTTTGTGTGTATGTTAGCAGTGGTTCTGTATTTATTTTCACTCTTCCAATTGTTTTCTTTGGTTCTATTTTCCCTGTAATCTTATGTGTATTCTCCTTCCTTGAATGTGTGCCTGCGCCTTCTCATATTTTCCTCTGTGTGTTTGTGTGTGTGTGTCTGAAAGAGAGAGAGACAGAGTGAGAGTGTGGGTGTGTGTGTCAATGTGGCAATAAGGATATTTATGTTATGTTAGGAGTTTGAATGTGATCCTTTTGTTGATGGGAAGACAGTGTAGGTTTCTCAGGTGAGCTGTGATGTGGCTGTGGCAGGGGATGTTGAGGATGAGGCGTGAGAGGCGTTCTGTATTCATTGCAGTCTTTTCTGTCGAGCTGCCGTGGTTCCCGCATACAGGGCCGTAGTCCAGTCTGCTGCTGACGAGGGCCTGGGTGACTATCCTTCTGGTTTTGGTGGGGACCCACCTGTAGATTTTGCAGAGCATGCGAAGGATGTTGAAGCAGGAGGACGAAACGGCATTGACTTGCTGGGTCATGGAGAGCGATGACTCAAGGTTGAAACCTAGGTTGGGGGCGTGGTTGGTGTGCGTTGGTGCGGCTCCCAGTGAGGGCGGCCACCAGGAGGCGTCCCATGCTGAGGGGGTGGGGCCAAAGATGAGGACCTCTGTCTTATCTGAGTTAAGTTTCAGTCGATTGTTCTTCATCCAGTTGGGTACGGCCTTCATTCCCTCATGGAAGTTGGTTTTAGCCGTGGCAGGGTCCTTAGTGAGAGAGAGGATCAGCTGGGTGTCGTCGGCGTAAGAGATGATGTTGAGTTTGTGAGATCGGATGATATTGGTGAGTGGTGCCATGTAGACGTTGAAGAGTGTTGGGCTGAGGGAGGAGCCCTGTGGAACGCCGCAGATGGTCGTGGTGGCTTCAGATAGGAATGGTGGGACGAGGACTCTCTGTGTTCTGTGGGTGAGGAAGGAGGTGATCCAGTCCAGGGCCTTGTCGCGGATCCCTGCGTTGTGGAGACCTGTGCGCAGGGTATGGTGGCAGACAGTGTCAAAGGTGGCTGAGAGGTCCAGGAGGATGAGGGTTACTGTTTTGCCTTTGTCCAGGAGGGTCCGGATGTCATCGGCTGCAGCGATGAGGGCTGCCTCGGTGCTGTGATTTCTGCAAAAGCCGGATTGAGAAGGATCCAGAGTGTTGTTTTCCTCCAGGTCGTGGGACAGTTGCCTGTTGACGATCTTCTCGAGTACCTTTGCCGGGAACGGGAGCAGGGAGTTGGGCTGGTAGTTTTTGAGGCCCTTAGGGTCCGCGTGCGGTTTCTTGAGTAAGGCGTTGATCTCGGCGTGCTTCCAGTTTTCCAGGAAGGTGGTGATCTCAAAGGAGCGATTGATGATCAGACGGAGTTGGGGGACAATGATGGAGCTAACTCTGTTGTAGATGAAGTGCGGACAGGGGTCAGACGGAGAGCCGGAATGAATGGTATTCATCACTTTGATGGTGTCTGTGTCATTGAAGTGTGCCTAGGAGAGCAGAAGGTTTGTTTCATTGGGGGTAATGAGTCGGAGGTGTTGGTGGCTGCTGGTGAGGTCATGTTGTTGAAGCTGTTGTGTATGTAGGTGATCTTGCGGTGAAATAAGGTGGCGAGGGAGTCGCAGAGGTATTGCGAAGGTGGGATGTCATTGGTGCTGGAGCTGGGGTTGACGAGTTCCTTTACAATGTTGAACAGCTCTTTGCTGTTCTGTGCATTGTTATTGATGTGTTCCTTGGAGTAGGATCTCTTGGTGGCTCAGATGAGCTGGTGGTGCTTGCGGATAGGGTTGTTGAGGGCTGTGTGGGTGGTTGGAGACTTTTCCTGGCGCCACTTCCTCTCGAATTTTCGTCAGGCCTGTTTGGAGGTCAACCAGGTGGCTTTACTGATGGTGTGGTTGTGAGCGGGTCTTTTGAGTGGGCGAGCGTGTTGGCGCAGTCTTGGATCCATTGCCTGAGGTTGCAGGCGGCTGAGTCGGCGTTGGTGGAGGCCACTGGTGGGGCTCGGGCGATGGCGGAGATCAGCCGGTCGTTGGTGATCTTATTCCAGCTGCGGCAGGGGGTCGGTTGCGGGAGGTAGTGGTTTTATTGAAGGTGAAGTGGACGTAGCGGTGGTCGGTCCAGTGGAGTTCAGTGGTGTGGCTGAAGGTGATGTGTCTGCTGGCGGAGAAGATGGGGTTGAGCCTGTGTCGGGCGGAATGGGTGGGAGATGTGACGAGTTGGTTGAGTACAAGGTTAGCGAGGTTGTCGAGCAGGGAGATCGAGTTGCTGTCATTGGTGCTTTTGAGGTGGAAGGTCAGGTCCCCGAGGAGAATGTAATCTGTGGAAGCTAGGGCTTGAGCTCTGGTGATGTCAGCAATGGACTCACTGAACTGAGGTCAGGGTCTGGGGGGTATGTAGATGAGGGTGCCCCTGAGGGTGGTCTTGGGGTCAATGTGGATTTGGAAGTGCATGTGTTCGGCACTGCTGAGGGTGTCTTCAGTGTTGGTTGAGATTCTGATGGTGTTCCTGTGGACGATGGCGATCCCTCCTCCCGGTCTGTTGGTGCAGTCTCTGTGGGTGATCTTGTAGCCGTCAGGGATGGCTATGGCGATATTGGGGCTGAGGATGGGTTCAGCCAGGTCTCTGTCAGAAATGCAATGTCTGGGGAGGAGGAAGGGGGAAGGTCCCAGATCTCGATGGCGTGCTTGTGGACGTAGCGGGTGTTGAGAAGGATGCACCTAAGGTGGTTACGTCCGGATCTTGTGGGTAAGGTGGTGGCCTGGAGGGTGGAAAAGCTGCACCTTCGGCAGAAGGAGGGTCCGTGGGCGAGCTTTGGTAAGGCCTGGGAGCAGGAGGTAGAGCGGTTGGTGTTGAGGGCGTGGAGGGCATTGGCGTCGTAGTGGCGTCTGGTGCCGGGGGGATCTCGGCAGCCAGGGGAACAGGTGCTGGGCACGGTACAGGTGCGGGCGGGCGTAGACGGGCTTGCCTCTGGCACGCCTGTGACGCGCCCGCTGCACACTGCCGTACAGCGGCCACCATTAAGAGGGAGAGGTGGAAGGGAGGAGCAGCTGGGAGACGGGAGGTAAGCACGAGTGGGCGTGCGAGGGACACAGTGGCAGGGGAATAACCACGGGGAAGTCTAGGAGAGGGACAAGGCAAAAGAAGAGGAAAGGCACAGAAAAACGTCACAAAAATACAGAGAAAACAGAGAAAATACAAAAATGCAAGAAAACAGAGAAAAAGAAAGTGAAAGACACAAAGGCACACAGACATATGATAGGATCATCGGTGTCCCAGTTAAGTTCGGTATGAAGAAATCGTCACCAGGGACTGCCACCAAGGAAGGTGTTGTATGAAAACCTTTAGTACGTGGTACTAGTTCCCCTGAGTACAAAATTTACGAAATACAAAAAACAAGTTTGCAATTACAATGTAAGTTTGAGTCTACTAAGTTGTGTCATTTCTTTCTTAAAGGTGGTTAATTTTAAGACCATTTGTCAAACTAGCAACTGGGATTGCAAAGCAGCCTTTTGTGCTTCTAACCTTTGGGAACAATAATGAATATAATTATATTGCCATTAGCAACGTTGTCAAAGAAACAATTTATGCTTGGAAATGTATTTATTTAAACATCAACTAACCTGCCTGAAAATGTTTTTAAAATGTACATCTAAATTGCAGCAAATTGTATGGTCTGTCCACCGGATAATTAATGTAATTGACGTATTTAGTATTTATGTTTGATATTTGTATATAAGTACTAATGGTGAAACCCTAAGAAAAAATGTTGATTTACTGAAAAAAGCATTTAATGATGAAATGTCACCCTGTACAATTGATAACATTCGTTTTATTTGTGAAATTCATTTATAAATAATGGCTTACAGATATTTTACAGGGAAAATAATTGTTTTGATTTTCTTGGCAATTATTTGTAAAAGTATTCTACAAGTTTTTTTCAAACAAATGTTGTTATGTATTATATTACGAACTGGGCTGCCAACTGAGAATAGGAAAAGTATTCTTCTATGACATTAGTACCTTGCAAATTTAATTGAAATTAGCTGTTGCGTTCAAAATACGCGTGGCTGTTCGAAAATTGAATGCAAGTATATACAATTAGAAAAAAAGAACATTATGCTGATGCTTGTAGTATAGTTACCTTAACAATGTGTGTAAACAGTATGGGCTGATCGGCCAAGTTTAGTAAATATGTCACAGGCAAAGTTATAACGGCTAAACTGAACTTTGCCAACTGAACATTGCCAATATTTTGAAAACTTTCATATATTTCTTGTAAGGTAATCTAGAAAAATAGAACTAAGTTAACCCAAAATACTGGTGAACAAAATATCTGATATACTACAGTCCAACAATCGATTTAAAGATCCACCTGAGAACATGCCTAAATTGGACCTACTACCTACACATTTTCTAACATGGGCTTCATTGTAGTATGAAAAACCTAACTGCAAAATAGGAACAGCAGCAATCCACAGAATGCAAAGAACACGTGTGCACACAAATACTAGCCCCAAATATACCGTCCATTCACCTCCACTCAGTGTTTTAGCGCCTCAAACACTGAAATCCGCAAAAATCACAAGGCCAAACTGAGCATGGTGAGCATGCCGCAAATAGGACTCCTAGATGTGAAAGTAAATGGTGATGTTTCCACAAATAATGCTGGCAATGACTTACACACTAACAGTCAGCAATAACATCAGAGATGTTGTACTTGACATATTTTGTAGAACTAACTTAAATATGCACTTTAAAATTAAGCCATGGAAATTGGAAGAGCAAGATCACCAAAAACATGCATTAAACTCACAATCTGCACACTGAGAGATGTGAAAAACGGCTATCGTAACCGAATTCCATAGCTTTACATTCTATTAGCTGCCAGTTACACTGCACAATTAATTGGAAATTTTAGCCATATCATTAGATAATTCCATGCACATACGTGCCTATAAGCAACCCCATTACTATGCTACAAGGACTGCCACATGTCATCTGTAAGGTGGATTGGTACAGTCACTTAAGGCAATCGTTGGTCAAATGTTTAAGGTTTGGTGACATTAATTCATGTGTTTGGCTAGCAGCAATAATTGGCCACAAGGTCACATCCTTCTTCTTTGTCACGGCAGGCTTCACAACAGAATCAAAGACTGGTATTTAAGATGTCTTGAGGTCAACGTGGACAGCACAAGTATAGTAATCATCCGATGTTTATATGTGTGTAGGTATGTATGCATGAATGCAGTATTTAATTAGCACAAACATAGCTGGAAAGGCAGAGAAGAGGTGTACAGGGTCAAAGGCAAGATTAATGTCAACGAAAGATAGGAGAAGTGGCTTGTAATTGCATTGTTACCGTATTGTCATGTAGTATCACGGATAAAGGGACATTAATTATATTCTGAGATTATTTTAAGTGATGGTGAAAAACGTGTTTGCAGTATTTAACAATGTGTTGTGTGTTCCCACCTAATTTATGCTATCAAAGCATGGTAGTGGATGGGAATTTCTATTTTTGCCTGGGGGCATGTAGCACATCCCGAGCATTAGGCATGCAAACGTGATGCTGAAAAATAGAGTTTGGGAATAATTTACCTATATTAAAAAGAGTGCATGTGTTTGGCTGAACTGTAAAACATTGCTTTGGAATTCATTTTGTGCCACATCTACCACCTGACAAATTTATGAGCCTTTGTATGTAGATGATCAATTACAATATTACCCGTGCATATTTTAAATGATATATAAATGTAATAAGTCTTATGTAACATAATTCCAGGTCGTGTAGGGCGTTGTAGGTGAGAGTGAGTCTCTTGAACTGGCAGCATTTCTGAATAGGGAACCAGTGAAATTGACTGAGGTGAGGTGTGATTTCTGTGCGGTGGGAATGGTTCAGTACTAATCTGGCAGCAGTATTTTGGATGGTTTGCAGCTTGTACAGCAGATGTGCAGATATGACGTAGTAGATGTGTTGCTGTAGGCCAGTCTGCTTGAGAGGAGGGTCTGGATGACAGTATTACTGGTGTCAGTAATGAGACATTTGATTATTTTGCTGAGCATGTGGAGTATGTGAATGCAGGCAGATGTGACGTCATTGATCTGGTGTCTCATGATGAGGTTGGTGTTCAAGAAGATGCCAAGGTTTCTGGTGTGGTCAGAGGGTGTGGGGGTGGGGCCTAATTCTGCGGGCCAACAGGTGGGGTCCCAGGGTGAGTTTTTTCTTCAGAAAATCAGAGCCTCATCAGTGTTAAGTCTGAGGCATTTATCTTCCATCCAGTTGGCCAACTGACTAACGTCAGGCCAAATACTACTCAATTGTACCACTCTTGCTAAGTGTACACAGGGATTGCTGATCTTTGGTGTGCATCTGTTATGGGTTTTTTGTGCAGGCACTGCACAGTACAACAATGGCCTAACTCAAGATCAGAATACTAACAAATGTGGCTTTTAGTCAAGTTTAGAATAACATGGAAAAATCCAATGGTCAAAACACTTAAGAAGCACGACAAACTTCATACAACTTGTCTAAAGGGGCAGACATTGTGCCAGCTAGTTTCATGAAGAATTAAATGTGAGGAATTAAACAAAATAGTAATTACAAACAAGATTTGTTCATTCGCAGAGTAAGAACATTATCTCAACTCACACACTACTCACATGTATTTGCTAAACAAGGGAATGAGTCACTTTGGCACAATCCAGGGTTCTAGCTCTAGAAGATGCAGTTTACCAAATGTAAACTGGAATTCAGACAATATGCCCCATTGTATGTGAATATAGCATCATGATATTTGAAAGGGTGGGCCACCAGAACCATGCAGAGCACTCTCGCAGGAAAGTAGCATTTACACTGACACTCCCACCTTTGTGTGTTTATCTGCTGCCCACAGATAATAATGAGGTTGAATGTTGTGCTAAGGATCCTGTTGATACTCATTTTATGGGTTCATTTGGGGGTTACCTGTATGTGATGTTAGTGGCTCAGATGACTTGCTTGAGGATGACTCACACCAGAAAGTAAACTGATAGTAGAGTGTTATGATCTGGAGTGAAGGGGCCCCACTTTGTCGGCCAGAGTGAGGAGGCACAAAGGAGTTTATATTTCAGGTAATTATATGAGGAGGTAAGCCAAGGATAGGCATTGATAGTGACACATACATCACAGTACTTGTTGAGAAGATGTTCAGTGTAATCAGACATGGACAACAAATATGCATATGTAAATGCATGCAAATGAAATGCTATTAACGAGCCTGCAGCATTTATTGTGCCACCCACTTAAGAAGCACCTTAAAACATGTTCCAGACTTGCCATTGCAGCCTGAAAGTATTTTCAAACTGCAATTCAAATTGACAATATAACACCCTTGCAAGCCTTAAGCTCTCCTTTTATTACATATAAGTCAACCTAAGGCAGGTCCTAGGTAGCACATAGGTCCAAGATGCATTGTAATTACAGGTTGGACACATACTTATGTTTTACATGCCTTGGTAGTGAAAGCCTCCTAAATTTGGTTTTCACTACTGTGAGGCCTACCTGTCCCATGGGATAACATTTGGTTGCCTTATTATATTTAATAAGTGCTAACCTTTGATTGGGGACAGATTAGCATTTCATTTTTGGTATGTATTAAATTGCAAGCAAAAATCCTCTTTAATGGTAAAGACTGATTTTAAATTACAATTTTGAAAACACCACTTTTATAACGTCCTTCCCCCTGCAATTTGGTGCCTACAGCCTCCCCTGGTCACATGACTGGGTGTAGTAGGCAGTTAGGACTTTGTGAATCTCTCCCAGACAGACACACAATAGAGGAATTTGATGTGGAATTGGATATCTGCTGGTGGGATGGGGGGCAGAGCTGAGCACATCCCTACTTGCAATTGAATAGGCTGTGCTTGTGCCTTGTCACTACTGCATTGTTCCTGCAGCCAGCTTGGAGCCAGTGCAAGGCTGTCATGAAGTTCCAAGCACTTCAAGAAGAAACCTCTAGAAAATTCTACCGCATCAAAGAAGGCACCAGATATAAAAACAGGGCCCTCAGACCCATTCTACAGATTAATTTCTGGACCTGTTGAAGGACTCTCAGGGGACTGCCAGCTGCGTACTCCACAAGACAGCTTTGCTGCACCTGGCAGGACTATTTTGCTGTCTGGAGCTTGCCTTGAGCCCTCAGTGACCTACTCTGCTGTTGAGCCTTACTTCCCCACCTGAAACCAGGACTATCAGATTTATTCCAAGAGCTAGTTTGCTGGCCTCCTGTTCAGAGCCACAGGGACAAAACAAACAGGCTCCTACCATCTTGAATCCACACCTGGACCCAGCCTCAGTGAGTTCTAACTCTCTCCAAGTGGTTCCCCTCCAGTCTTGGACCCTTGGTGCTGGTGCTACAGGTGCATAGATAGCTAAAATATAAAACTTGGCACTTGGACATTTTTGGGTGAAAAACTGCTTTGAGAAGTGAGAGAAGACCAGGGAAAGCATTCTCATATATCTGGCCAAGGTTCATCACTGGTCGGCCTAACTTCACTGCAGCTCCTGTTCAGTGGTCCTTCAGATAAGGGGTATCCAGCCTTGTGGAGCCCTCCTTGGCTAAATCTTACAGCTTTGTACCGTTGGAGGTTTTTGACTTTCAAAAAATGTGGAAATCTTTACCTCAACTGCATCCAGCAGCTCACTAGGACACAATTTCCAGCCATGCCCTGCTGAACGTCTACCATCTCAAGACACTTTTTGCTGAAATTTCTTCTCAGTACGGAGGTAACTGCCGGTAAGGCCTAATCCACTTTCTGTGTCTGACTCATGTTCCATCACTGTCAACCATATTTTTTTACTTTGACTCGGTCTTGTGCAACTAGATGGCAGCGGTTGGTATTTTGTTCTTTCAGATATTAATGTTTACTTTAAACTTTAAAAATTCATACCTCCGTTTGTGCTGATTTGAATTTTAATAATTTATTAAAATTGACTCTATTTTTCTAAATTGGTGTGGGAATTTACTTGTGTTTTCACTTTATTGCTGTTTGTGTGCTGCAGAAATACTTTACACATTGCCTGTACGTTTAGCCTGACTACTTTCTACCATGCAACCAGAGGTTTAACAACAGGTTCAATTAGTGATTTTGGTGGTTTACTCTGACAGGGACTGTAGCAGTTGCTTGAGCCGGGTTAACACCGCACTCAACTAATACTAATATACACTACGTCAAAAAATAATCACAACGCTTGTCAAGATCAACCATCAAAGTCACTCAATCAACCTTATCTCAATCCCCTGGTAGTTATGGTGCAGAGCTGAAGTCAAATTAAATAAAAATCCCAAATCCAATTAGAAAAGTTGCCTAAAAGGTAATATTGAAAATGTCACCAAAATGAAAAAGATCCATTAAGGGGAACCAGAAGATATATATTTTTTCAAAGTTTTAAGTAGGAATAGCACCAAGAAGCATAAAGTGCCAACAATGGACAATGGTCGAGCTAGACCAGGATCTCTGAACAATTTAAGACTGCCCTTCTGGGGAGGCACGTAGAGATGCAAAGGGTTTCAGGCAGAGACCAACACTCCATTTCCAGTCCAGTTGCCACTGCTCAACTAGGTGCTTGCATGAAAATGCTTCTTGTAGGTTGTTGTATCTCTGTAGCTTGAACATGAGGTCAACCATGTGACCTGTGCAGTCCACTGTCTTGCCCTGGGTACAAGAGAGAGACAATTCAGCCATTCTGGACTTTTCTCAGGTGACAGGCAGCAGGTCCAATCCTCTTCTGTTCTTTCTCAGGTCCAGCAGTGTTCTGAAGTGGCTACCAGGAGGTTCCATGTTTAAGTTTGGCATGAGCTAGAGGGTGGGAATGACTCATCGGCATGTTCTATCCAATGGCGTAAAAGTTCCTGGGGCTAACTCTGGCTAATTTGGACATTTTCAAGTTGGCTAAAGTTTGCCACCACACTCAACTTAGGCTCTGAGGCCTAGGTGTGTGTGTGGGCAGTGTACTATGGTAATGATAGTGTCCACTCAAATCTAACACGCATCAAAATCCAGTCTGAAGCAGGCACTGTAAACCTAAATAAACCACAAAACAGACATCTGGTAGCACAAATCATGATTCAATAGCAACTATATTGTGTATTCTGGAGAATTGTCTTCCCATCCTGTTACTATCCTTTCACGTGAACCCCTAGTGTTATATATAAACCTGGCAGACTTGTCAAGAAAGATATGACACTCCAGTAGAAATGGACACTGCCTCATCAAAAGGGATTCTCACAGCCCTGCCTTGCAAATCGTATGAGGTTCAGAGGAGTCATCACTGCCCTTTCAGGTGAGCCTATTGCCTGCTACCGGACAGCATTATTCACTTTTTCACTCTTATTCGCATGATAAATACTGGCCGGCAGAAGGTGGAGAGCAAATGCAAATTTACCTCCAAGAACTTCAGTCAGGGAAAAGGTAACTTTCTAAAAGTTTCTTCACGTAACTCATAAATTTGACTTCACCATTGAATAAGATTTTTAATAAGTATCAGAAATAGTTGCTAATTTGGTTTTAAAGCTAGACCCTTTTCTGAGATATGGTATTAGGATTTTAAACTGTACTGTATATTTTTACATATGCCAGCTAATCTTGCCAAAGTGTAAAAATAGCTTTTGGGTGCTAGACACTGTACATACATCTTAATATTAATTTTCCACAAGTCCTACATTTAAATACCACGCACTCTGCCTTGTCAGCTTTAAGGCCAACATAGGGGTGACTTATACATCTTTAAAAACAATGATTTTATTTGTGTAAAGGGTTTATTTTAATAGGTCAAATTGCAGCTTTTACAGTACTTCAGTCAGGCTACAATGGTTGGCCTGAACCCATGTTTGCACTGCCACTGTAACGGAAGGCTCAGAGGATGCTGCAATCCGAGACTGGTATTTAACTTCCAGTCCCTGGATACACTTTGTGCCATATACTAGGGACTTATAGACAAGTTAAATATAGCAATTAGGAATATGGCAATTCAACCATGTTTAAAGGTGGGGCAGGGGTAAAGTACACAGAGTTCTAAAGCCAGTAAAACATATACAGTTCTGAAAAAGGCAGATATTTGTAGTTGACCATGCAGAAAAGGTGTAGTTTCTACAGTCATGTGTGTATGCTGATGCTCAGATGTGATGGGAAATGTATAGGTTTTGTGAAGGAACTGTTTTTTTGTGGGTGTATTATTGTGTCATCTTCACCCATTCTGTTTTTGTGATCTTGGTTTGCACTGCTTACGGACTTTCCTTGTCATCTGTTTGCTTTTCTGTTTGCCACAAGTCCAATACAACAATAACTGTTTAGTGAAGTTTATCTTTATCATTTCTGAATGATTGGATTTCGTACCATTCTGGATGGGTCCCATAATACCTGAAGCAAATTCTCAGAGTCTCTGCAGTCTATGGAGTCTCAAAGTACTGGGCAAGGATAAAATCATTATGTCGGACAAAGCTAAACTTAGTCTGCTATTGAACTTTACTGGAAACAGGAAGCAAAGTGAAGATATTTTCTACTGGTGTATTCTCATGTTCATTTCCTTTGGTGACCAAAGCTAAGAATGGAATTACAGAATGTGATGACCGCTGAATATTTCAACAACTAGAGAAAGCCACCTAAAAATATTTGCTGCAAAATAAAATGATGATTTTTTCAATATAAAAAGGAAAAGTTCAAGACAAATTAAAAGAATGCTTCCAATGATCATATGAAACACTATCCAGGTCCGGCATTCCCAACCACTAATTTGAAGTATTCTAGATATAGACAGACACAAGGTTGAAAATAGTACGTTAGTAAGAGGGATAGGACAGGGGTTTGGGGAATAGATGTGCCTACACATCTACAAAATCATGCAATGTTTAATTAATGTTGATTTATTTTAGCAGACCCATGGTCTCTTCACAACCCCATCCTCATGTGGACATTTCTGAGTTGTGTCAATAGCAGGTGGCATATTTTTGGGGCGTGTGAGTCCCATGCTCAGGCTGTCAGGACAGTGGGATGGCAGACACATGTGCTACACAATAGACTTGTTTGCAATGGTGTGTGGGTCCAATGGTGTTGTGTATGATCATGTGTCTTTGACACATGTTATCCTGTGCAATCCATTCACTCAACCTTCAAATTGTAATGACAATGATCCAGTTTGACTTGTATGTAGCTGTCATTGTGTTCCCTCATTGCAAGCCACTGTTCATGTGTGTCAACACTGACATAGGTGAGTGACATGCCTACAGATGCCTGACTATTGTAAAGGTTATCTGACTAGGAACTGCTGTACTGTCCTCTGTCTGTATTTTGGGGTATGTTGATTTGGTAGTATGGCATAGTTATGTGATAAGGGTTAAGCTGATGACAATTACCACCAATCTATTGGGCTATTTGGAGGGATACAGTGTGACATATCCCATACTTCAGTGGTCAGTGGGATGTGTCCCGTACTTCAGTGGTCAGTGGGATGTTACTGACACCTAGGCAGTATCAAAAAAATGTTTAGACATACTTTACTATGAAAGTCTTGAAATTTGGTCAGCCTATTTGCTGCACAGTGTAATACGTTGAGATTGGTTATTGCCCACTTGTGTCTTTGTGTTGGTAGTGATCCCCAGCATGACACTACCTGTGACAAGTCCCTCCTCACATTTCCTTCCTATGAGTTAATAATGAACATGTAATTTATTTCAGATTAACTACTCACATAGATACATAATTACCATCTTACATGGTGCATTCGTTGTGTTTATTTTAATGTGCACAGGTGGTTCGCATGAATGTGAGCTAAGAAATAATGCTCAAACAGTGAAGGGATCAGTTATGGTAGATGTTTTTATTTGAGTAGCTGCTACAACATTTGTAGTCCTAAGTCCAGTGTCCTACTAGCCTGTAAAATTGGAAAGAAGTTTTAGGAAAGTCAACAGGGTGCATGTGGGGCACAAAAAAGGGAAAATATCAGTTGGGCGTTACTTCCTGGCAGTGGTTGTTGCCTTGCCATCTTCACTTCCTGGTTGTTTGGGTGGATGTCTGCACATGCGGGGGGTCTCCAGCTACAGAAACATAGATGTCAGAGGCATGCCCTTCCCCTGGTAGGGCCTCCATTCCATTGGCTGCCACAGATGTTGAAGGGGCTGGTTTAACTTGGCCAATGGAAGGGTTCTGGTGTTGTGGACATTTCCTGCTCAGGGTGGTGTTGATGTCTCTCAGCATCCCTCTTAGGAAGACCATATGGGCATTGTAGGCCTCCCACTGTTTCATGACTTAGTGGTGGTTGTCCCTCCTCTGCAGCTGATTGATCTCCCCCATCATGGCAAGTTCCTGGCCTATCAAGCCTTGGGATTGTTGGTAGGCTCCCAAGACTTGGAAGATGGTGTCCTGGCCAGAACTATCCTTAGAATCCTCATGCCACTGGCCCACACCATCTCTCCCATGCACCCTACCCACACATGCCTGCGTCCTTGGCAGTTTGTCCACTGCCACTGGTGCCAGGTCCATCATTGTCAGTGTTTTTGAGTTGTGACTCTGGTACCTGGACTGGACACATGATTGTTGTTACGGTCCTTAGGAAACAGGTTTTAGGGGGTTACTGCTTGCCTGGGATGTAGATGCAACAGGGCTGGAAGGAGTTGATGTGGGCAGAGTGAGGCTGAGAGTTGTAATCTGAACAGGTTGTCCAGATGGGCCAGAGCCGTCTCCAACATCCGCACATCCATAAGCGCTCTCCTCGATGAGGGCTTCATCCAGGGGGAAGTGGCTGTGTCAGGACTGCTTTCCATGGTCCCAACGGCACGTAGACCTGCTGAAGATGTGAAACAGACAGTTACAGGTTGTAATGTGACATGGTGTACCAATGTTAACAGGTAGATATGCGTTGCGCTACCTACAGATTGGGTTTGCTTGAAACCTTATGTGACAGTGACACTTGATTTCAATTATGACAACATGACATTTGGGGTACAGACAAATACTTTGTAAATCACCTTGTTACAGGATGGCAGAGTATCTTGGGACTTGGATGTCTGTTCATTGACTCATATCTTGGCAGCAGTATAGCATTATATGTTTCATGGCACCTCCCAGTTAGGAATACCTGATAGTTGAGTTAACAGACAGCTGCACAATGTCATGTGGACACTGACCTGGCCTTCCGGTTTGGAATAACCATTCTACTTGGTGCGTATGTGACAGGTTGCACCAAGTACTACACACTGCATATATGTGAGATCCCCACAGGTGAGTAGAGTCCAATAGGTGGTGGAAGGTAGAATGCACAGAGTAGCAGAGTACACAGTTGTAGCTGTGTGTGAGGGGTGTGTCAGTGGCAGCTGTCCTTGGCATTCCAATCAATAGCTGTCTTATGCCAACAGACTTTACAATTGTTATCGCCCTAGGTGAGTACAGTTCTATAGGTGATGGATGGTAGAAGGGACAGTTTAGCAAAGGACACAGTTGTAGTTGTGTGTTAGTGGAATTGTACTAGCAGATGCCCATAGCATTGCTGTCATTTCCACAGACTATATAATTGTGGACCATTCAGGTGAGCATACTCCATTGTTTAGTTTACATGCATGGCTATTTTTATTATGGTACACTCTTCTAGTTTTCTTAATGGTAGAACAGTACCTATTTGGAATTGTAGTGCTGTCAGTCCCTGTACTGCCCACACATACATAGATACTGTGCCCCCAGGTGAGTTAATTTCACATGTGAGATGCCAGACAGGGCTATTAGAACAGATGGACACAGGGGTGGTGAGTGGGTTGACTGTCAGAGTGGCAAAAGGTGATCAGTGAGCATGCATGACAATACATTATAGTGACGTTATTGGTGTAGTGACTTACCCGACTCAACTCCCCCAGGTATTCCTGTCAAGCCCTCAGGATGCAGAATGGCCAAGACCTTCTCCTCCCATGATGTGAACTGTGGGAGAGGAGGTGGGGGACCACCGCCAGTCTTGAGGACTGCCGGCTGGTACCTGACTGACATGGAGCACACCTTCCTCCTGAGGTTGTTCCAACTCTTCCTGTTGTCGTCCCTTGTACACGGGTAGCTGACAACAGAATTCACCCAGATGACTATTCTTTGCCACATTTTCATTTTCCTCACAATTGTAGTCTGCTGGACATGGGCTCTAAAAAAGTGAGGCTCTACTCTGATAATTTCATCCACCATGACTTTTAACTCGTCGTCTGTGAAATAGGGATTTTTTTATGGTTAAATGGTGGTGGTAGACACCACAAAGCAGGATGATGGGGTATAGGTGCTGTGTGGTGAGGGGATGACAGTAAATGATGTGTAAAGGTGCTATTTTGTGAGGCGGATGAGTTGTTCCGTTGTGGAAAAAGTGCTATGTGTAAATTGGGGGGTGCCCAATCTATGGTACTGTGTCTCTGATTTTGTGCTCTGGCTTTTATGGGTGGTGTTGTGGATGCAAAGGATTGTGGTGTGCGAAGAGGTGTGTTTTATAGTAAAGTTTGTAGATGTGTCAGTTGTGTGAATGTCAGCTGTGTTGAATTTGAATCCATCCAATGCGGTGTAGTGTATTACTGTGGTGACTGCCGACCACAGCGGTTCGCGCCACCATTGGTAAACTTCCATAGATGTACTGCCATTGCGATTTGTGAGCCGTCACTGGTTGCTTGGCGGGCTGGCCGTAGTGGTGGTTGGACCACCTATTTCCCCCCCCTCCAGAGTCCTGGCAGTGTCATTTTTTTGGCTGTGTTTTGGCAGTCTTTGCTGTTCAACTCATAATACGGCGGTCTGTGAGACCGCCAACATGACTGTTTTTTAATGGCCGCCAACATGGGATCTGGGGGTCTGGCGGTCAGACCACCAAACTCGTAATGAGGTTGTTTATATCTGTGATGATCCAAACCTAGTCAAAGTAATCAGGGTCAGAATAACCCTAACAGATTTAGCAAGAGTACCTAATTCGCCATATTCCTAGATTATACCTAATCTTTCGATGAAATGCTATATCAGTGCAGAATGAATAGAGAGAAAAAAATAAGGCTGTTTTGAAAGAAGAGTTTGATTTAACAAGAAAGACTGTAACAAAAATAAATTTGCGAGAAGAGTTGTTTCTGAACTTACTACCTACAACATTGTAATCTCTCTGAAGGACTTTGTGCCTGGTCACTCTGCCATTGACACCATAATCTCTTGAAATTGATGAAAAGAAATGATTTGAGGACTCAAACTAAAGTGAAAAGCACTAAGGGCCAGGTGTATGAAAAAGGCCTTTTCCGAATCGGAAATAGCGATTTTTAAGAAATCGCTTTTTCTGATTCGCAAATTGCAATGTATCATATTTGCGATTCGGTAAGAGCGATTTCTTAAAAATCGCAAATGCTATTACTGAATCGCAAATTGCGATGCAGCCCCCATTCGCATCTATGGATCTGTCGGCCCATAATTGCGAATATTTTTAATGTCCCAGATTGCAAATTCCTAACTGGAATTCACAATTTTGGGAAATGCAAAGTCCAGGGTGCTGCGGGCCTAAGGCCCCCTCTGCTGCACCCCAAAACATTTTTTAAAAACATGTAAGGTGCGCACATGCCAAAAGGGCATGTGTGCTTTGCATGTACATTTTATAAATGCATTTTAAATGCATTTTTAAAATTTGCACATGTTTACCACCAAGTTCAACTTCGTGGTAATAGCGATTCCTTAATGCCCAATTCGCATTAAGGAATTGCTTCATACATGTGCTTTAGAAATCGCAAATAAGGATTCCTTATTTGCGATTTCTAATTTAGAGAGTCGCAATTTGCGACTCTCTAAACACGGTTGCAATTTTAAGGAATCGCTATTTTAGCAATTCCTTAAAATTGCATTCAGAATGCCTTTGATACATTCTGAAATAGCTTTTTGCATTCGCAAACGGGCATTCGCACTGTTTGCGAATGTTAAAAGCTTTGAGACATCTGGCCCTAAGTATAAAATAGTAAGGATGTCTGGTTGCATGTAGAGTAGGCCTGGGAAGGGTTCACGGAGTTCTGCTACACAGAACGCTGCGAAGTGCTGAAAAACTCCACTGCGGTAAGCAGAGTTCCACCAGCAGTGGAGTCTGGGTAAGTCGCACTGTTCACTCTGATTTTCAGTGCTGGAGTTTCTCTTGCGCTGTAAAATCAGCGCAAACAGTATCATGTGGAGTGTCAGAAGGCACTAACTTCTTTCTGCCACTAAGTAGATTTTCCACTCGAGTGGCAGCTTCCACTACGCATGCAACAGGTTTCTCATTGTTAGCAGTCGCAGCCTACTGCCACCATTCATGTTCAGAAAACTCACATGTCAAATTAGAGATTTCTTGCACTCGCCAACTTAATGTTGGCAATCAAGAGAAAAACTTCTCTCCTCAGAACGGAGTTTTTTGGAACTCCGTGTGGAGTGGGGAAAGCTCTGCGAACTCCACCGGAGGAGCGGAATTCTTCGCTCACCCCTAATGTAAAGTGAGGAACAGGCATACCTTGCAGATGTTGCATAACTAAAAGCAACACATGTTGGCAAAGGAGAAAACAGATTTGCTGAGTGGGAGTGATGGGTAAAAGTAACACCGAAGATGTGTGATGAATATGAAAGTAAAAAAAGAAGGCACTAAAAAGAAAATCCAGTTGAGAGTAAGACAGACATAAAGAGAGGACAAGTAGGAGAACTAGGATAGTCATGTTGGAAGAGTAGAGCTGAATGGATTGAGAAATTTTCCATGACTGTACCAGCTGTATCACAAGGAAGGTGACCAGAAACAGAACCTTCTCCTCACTAACTCAGAAATAATCAGATCAGGTGGTCTACTAATAGTAAGGACATTTAATTTGTGTTCTCTTTGTCCCCTAGTCATTGGGCAGGTTGCAGCAATAGGGATAATATGATCTCTTGTCTGAATGCCTTCAAAGCTGGGTTTATTCCTATTCAAATCCTAACCCATTGAAAATGCACACATGTCTGACACCTCCAAACTCAGGAAATACAGGAGAATACAGATGTGGGTAAAGTCTTGGCTAGAATATATGCCAGCATTGAAAAAGTGAAAGTACCACCAGGAGGTCATTGTTCAATCAGTCTACAGGACAGTATAGTTAAACTAAAAAGGTAAAAACTAAAGTCAAAGGTTTGGGCATCGAGGTGCCATTTTTTGTCAGGGGCCTTCAAAGATAATATGAAAAGTCGACAATAACTGCAGAATTCTGCAGCATGAGTACTTGTCAACTTACCAAACTCTTCCCCATCTCTTCATTATTGAAGAAACTGCATGTACATGGCAAGGATACATGGCAGTGCTGGAGCACCGCTGTAAATCAGCATTAATACACACCCCATCAAACTTGCAGTTTCCTTCCTCTGATTAGAGTCTGAGGAGGAACTACAGGCATAAGTACAAGTTTTTGGTGCAGTGCAGAGGAGCAAGTCACCTTGCTGTGCTGCTCTGCATCACAGGGAAAGGGCAGGAATACTCCATATGTATCCAATACAGTGCCTTCCTGTCCTTTCCCCTGTGCTAGTGTCATGTTGGCAGCCTAGCGCCAGTGTAGGCACCCTTGCATCAATGGGTCATGCATGTACCACTTTGTGCTGTGGAAACATGATGCAAGGCTCTCGTAATTATGCCCCTAAAGTTTACACAGTGAACCTTCAATTTCTTCTGCTGGCCCATCCATGAAAAGTAATCTCTTTTTCTCTACTCTAGATCATCATGCGAGTCATGGCCATTTCAGATAAGGAAACAATGGCCTCCATGTATAGAGTAAAATCTTTTATTTTCTGACAACAAACTTGGAAAATGAAAAGGAGCACAGGCTCCACCGAAGACAGCGAGATCTCTGCCTGCTTGAGAAGATGTCTCATTATGGTCGTTGATCCTCTATCAGGACAGTTAAAGCCCTAGCTTTAGCTTACCTCATGGGCCATCTGTCATACTTTTCTATAAGGAGCTAAGACACTACACCATATGGCTTTGTTCACCAATTTCACTGCCCACTTAATCCACATTACATCATGCTGCCAATAATACTCATGTGGATCAGTGGCTGGTATGTTGGTCTCCCCAAAACATGTGCAGTGAAAGAAGGGGTTTGATTCTTCATGATGGGAAAGAAACTTAATTGTGCAGTGTTTACCACAAAGTGCCTTTATAAATGTAATCTTTACCATGTATGACTTTACTGTGCATAATGGTACATAAATGTATGTATGGGTAAGTATATGCTATTTTATATAGAGGAATAATTAATAGATTTATTTAGAATTAATTGAATTAAGAAGTTTTTAATTCAAATAATAATGGTTAAAATTACAATGCATATTTGTTTAAACTATGTAAAACTATTTTTTAGGAGTGGGATGTGAGTAATGCAGGGGTAATGGGTGGGGAATGTATAATACTTGAGTATTAATTGCAATACTTGTGTGTTAATGAATTTAATTAGTTACAAATTAATAAATGACAATGTGATTGTGTATAAAATATGCAAAATAATGTTTTGGAAGAGGGGAGAAGGGATGTAGAGGTAATGTGAGAGGAGTATATTAATATTCAGTTGTTAATAACAAAACATATGTATTAATAAATGTAACTAATTTAAAGTTATTAAAATTGCAATGCATATTTATTAACATATGTAAACTTTTAGGAGCTGGATGTAAGGGATATATGATGTGTGCAGAAGGGCATTAATACTGCAGTATCAATTACAATAATTGTGTATTAATTAATTTAAAGACTATACAATATTAAAATTACAATGCATGCTTGATTAAAATATGGAAAATATATCTTTGAGTGGAATGTAATGGATCTAGGTGTAGTGGGTAGGAAAGTGTGTTACTACTAAGGTAATAATTAAAATACTTGTACATCAATTAATTAATTGAATTCTTTACAATTATTAAAATAGGAACACATATTAATTTGAAATATGCAAAACATTTTTTTAGGAGTGGCTTGTAAGGGATCTAGGAATAATCAAATGAATGTGTGTATTATTAAGTGGACAAAATAAAAATAAGAATTAAATTAAACATGTATAGCAAAAAAAGTAAAAGTAGGATAATTTATTTTTAACTATTAAGCAAATTCAAAATATGATTTTTAAAAGTATATGTTTATTAATTATTATAAGATAAACAATCATAAAACAGTAATATGCATTAGTAAATACGTACAACACAATTAGTCCAATAATAACATGTTTACCTACAACTATAATACATTTAAAAAATATTATAAAGTTAATATTTTTTCAACAAAATATTGTTTTATGTTTGCAAAGTTAATAAAAATGTATTTGAAAATGTATTAACATTTAAATGACAATACCTGAACCATTTACCTTTGTGTCCCATTAATTCCTATCAAAGAAATTGTCGATTTATCTGTTTTTAGGTGGACATTCTTACTTATGCATCTGTTTCTGCAGTCAGTGAAGCCTTGCAGACAAGATTTGACGTATGGAGGAGCTGTGGTCAGGTAAGAATGTATTCATTCAAAATAATATAGTCCTTAGGAAATTTACTAGGGGTAGACGATAAACTCCGTTGGCAGGGTTTGCAGAGTTTTGGTCAATCCATGTTATGCATGTAAAGTGGAGGTTGAGCCAAATTTTGCAGACCACCGTTTGACAAAGTTAATAAAAATGTATTTGAAAATGTATTAACATTTAAATGACAATACCTGAACCATTTACCTTTGTGTCCCATTAATTCCTATCAAAGAAATTGTCGATTTATCTGTTTTTAGGTTGACATTCTTACTTATGCATCTGTTTCTGCAGTCAGTGAAGCCTTGCAGTCAAGATTTGATGTATGGAGGAGCTGTGGTCAGGTAAGAATGTATTCATTCAAAATAATATAGTCCTTAGGAAATTTACTAGGGGTAGACGATAAACTCAGTTGGCAGGGTTTGCAGAGTTTTGGTCAATCCATGTTATGCATGTAAAGTGGAGGTTGAGCCAAATTTTGCAGACCACCGTTTGACAAAGTTAATAAAAATGTATTTGAAAATGTATTAACATTTAAATGACAATACCTGAACCATTTACCTTTGTGTCCCATTAATTCCTATCAAAGAAATTGTCGATTTATCTGTTTTTAGGTGGACATTCTTACTTATGCATCTGTTTCTGCAGTCAGTGAAGCCTTGCAGACAAGATTTGATGTATGGAGGAGCTGTGGTCAGGTAAGAATGTATTCATTCAAAATAATATAGTCCTTAGGAAATTTACTAGGGGTAGACGATAAACTCCGTTGGCAGGGTTTGCAGAGTTTTGGTCAATCCGTGTTATGCATGTAAAGTGGAGGTTGAGCCAAATTTTGCAGACCACCGTTTGCCAGAGTTTGGCAAAGTTTTTTCTCGACCACGGATCCCCAACGGTAAGTAAGGGATTGACAATTGCCACCCCCTAACTTGATTTTCAGGCACTGGGATGGCACCTGAAGAGATTTTCCCAATGCAACATTGGGAATGCTGTGACTTGAATAGAAAATCTACCCGAGTGGCAGTAAAATCAACTTGAGGAGCAGCAGTCTCTGGTGTGCCACGAGGTGCTGTTCGTGCTGATTTCTCAGTGTGCAACAAGCTCCTGGCAGTAAAAACCAGCGCAACATAACAATTTCTGTCTGTTCTTGGAATCTCTCACAGTTTTTATGTAAGTCCATGGAATACCGCAAAGTGAACCTCTGTGAGTTCCACACCCCCAAAACGTACATTAGGGAGAGGGACTGACAGTTAGTTGCATGTTAAGTGAAAGAGTACTGCCCTTATTTTGTGTTTTAACCACTTTTACATCCTGATACAGGTTCTATGTGCATGCATATAGGGTAGGTTGCCTTCGTTTATTTTGAAGTTTAAGGGTTTTCAAGAAAAAAGTTACATTTTTTTAATCAAAGAAGACTTCTTGTCTGGTGTGTTTATTAGGTTTCCATTTTCTTATGAAAAAGACACCAACTAAGAAGAAAAAAGACAGAATTACTGGATTTCTTTACTCCAACTTTTAAAGGATTACCTTCATTTAAAAAAAAAAAAATCAGAATGTTTGGACATTGGAATTATTTTGACAGAGAGATGTCATGAAACAAAGAAGACGGCTTTGACGAGTCGGGTTTTCATTTTCTATTGTCTTTAAAATGGTCCAGATGAAGAAAGAAGTTGAACCATACTATAAATGGATCCTTAACTTAAATCATGTATAGTATTGCATTTTTATTTGTATAAACATATATTATAATACATTTTTCAAATTCTGGATTGTGGTTAACTTTAATGGATTGTAGAATTAGCAGAGACTCTTGGTGAGGTGGGATGACTAAAGACAGAAGACAACACCAGGTGCAACTATATGCATACATTTAAAAAAATTAGAAAAATGACAATTTAATTTTGGTACTTTTTGAAAATGGGAGAGTAATGATTTTTATTTATTGATGCTCTTAGTAATGCAAGATTTATGCAATATTGTTAAGTAAGTCTGAAGCTCCCAACATTGGAAACTGTTTTGGCTTTTCGACAGTTGCCTTACAGGCATTTCTTTGTTTCTTTTTGAACTCCAAGGATTCAGACTACCTCTCAATGATTGTGACTTTATCCTTTCCTGGAGGTGTTGTTCCTTTTTCAAACTTTCCAGGAAACGATAGGTTGGGATGAGTTCTACTAAGAGAATGCTTAAACGAACTATGCCAACCCTCTTTGCACTTTCTTCTAAGCAAGTTGAGTTGCAGTTTCGCAATTCAATTGGAAATCGTGGTGTCAACCTGTGACCCAACCTGTTTAGATGGCCAATCTATGTGTCTTCAAACGAATTTAAGAGTGGTGCCAATTTCTCTTTGTTTTATGCAAAATAGTCTGACAATATACTTGAGACCAGATTTACTAAGTTTTTGTACCATGGTTAGGGCACATTTTTGCACAACCTTGCTGTAAAATTTTAGGTGGGATTTACAGAGCCAAACAAATCTGATTTGCATGGCTTTTAATTGGATTTTTCCAAAAAGTAACACAAGGTAGCTCATGGCGCTGCCTTGCCTTACTTTGTATGTGGGAGGCATTCCATGGGTAGGACATGGACGCTGGCATGCATCCACCCATAAATGTTGGTGCATTCCCAGAGAATATTTGTACTTCTTATTCTTATTTTCCCTTTCCACATGTGCAGCATTCTAAAACACACATAAAGAAGACAATGACTATAAGGATTGTTTTTGTGCAGAAAGGTATACCTCACTGCATAAAACAACTCTGCCTCTAACATAGGCACCCTTTCACTATTGTGCAAGGGTGCCTGCATTAGCATAAGGCTGCAAATGGTGTGCCAGCACAAAGAGAGTGCAGAAATGGTCAATATCTTTGTAAATATAGATTTTTTTGCTCTCTCTCCATTTCACACTATGCAGTGCAGCAACTTTGCGTGCTGCTCTGTGTTGTGTAAAAATGAGTAAATATGCCACCTGTTGTGTAGAAGTAATCTACGCATTCAGGAGGCACAAAGCACAAAGCTGTTAATTTGTGTCACTCATCCTGTAATTTAATGCTAGACATGTAATTCCCAGCTAAGAATGTTTTTTTGATTTTTTTCATAAATGCCTGGAAAATATAAAAAACAAGCTTATAATAGTATTCGTAATGCAGAGTCAATTATTATTCAATTATTATTTTCCTTGGAATTTTGTTTGTGATTTTTGATATCACTATTGATAACAATTCAGTATATGTTGAGGATTGTTTGTCTAGTGGGTAACTATAAATTAGTGCTATAGTAGTCTTATTCATGCTAGCATGTATAGTGTAAAGTTGGATGAATGTATGTGAGTGTACTTAAATGTATCACCCATCTTTCAAGGCTTAAAGTGTTATGTAGGGTAAAATACATTTTTAGGGTGTTTGTTATCATAAAGAAGTAAAGGTTTATGGTTAAATGATTATGGGCTTCATTACGAGTTTGGCGGTCTGATGGGCAGACCGCCGCAGTGGTGGCTGCCAAAATACCACCATGTTGGCGGTCATACAGACAGCTGTATAATGAGTTACATAGCCAATACTGCCAAAAGACAGCCAGACTTCCGACACCGCGAAGACTCTGGAAGGCGGGAAATATGTGGTTCGACCACGGACCCCGCCAGCCCATCAACCAACCACCGAACCTATTACAAGTTGAAAATCGCCATGGCAGTCTTTCAATGGCAGTGAGAACCGTGGTGGTCGGTACTCACCACAATAATACATAACACCACATTGGATAGATTTGAAAACTACACAGCTGACGCATTCACACACTCAATACACCTACCCAATCACACTATAAAACACACCCCTCCACACAACACAATCTCTTGCTTCTCCCATGCCAAACACAGAAGCCAGAGCAAAAACAGACCAAACCAAACCATAGATTAGGCACCTCACCATCTCTTACAAAGCACATATCACACATCCTCACAACACCCCAAACACACAGATTTGCATCCTATCACACTAGGAACTCCCTGTCACCCCCTAAATACACAGCACAAACAAAATATTCATTTGCATCACTTCTTTATCACCACCATGTCATCACAAAAACATCCCTGTTTCACATATGACGAGTTAGGAGTCGTGGTGGATGAAATCATTAGAGTAGAGCCACATATATTTGGAGCCGAATTCCAGCAGACCACTATCGCCAGAAAAATAGAAATGTGGCAAAGAATAGTTGACAGAGTGAATTCTGTAGACAGCTACCCGAACACAAGGGACAACATCGGGAAGAGGTGGAACAACCACAGGGAAAGGTATGTTCCATGGCGTCCAGGTACCAGCTAGCGGTCCACAAGACTCGGGGTGGTCTTCCACATCCTCCCCCACAGCTCACATTAGGGGAAGGGAAGGTCTTGTCCATCCTGCATCCTGAGGGCTTGAAAGGAATACCTGGGGGAGTCAGGTCAGGTAAGTCACTACAACAAAATTAGCCCACCATAATGTATTGGCATGCATGGTCACTGATCACCTTTCCCCACCTACAATGTCATCCTACCCAACAGTCCAGTGCCCACCTATTCATAACCCCCTATCTGTCCTCCAACATGCCTATCACACCCACCTGGGGGAACAGCAACTCTGTATAGTGGGTGTAGTTAAGGGGTTGACACCACTACAAATCCCAGCGGGGACGTCTTACTATCACTAATAGCTGAACAGTGTAGCCCAATCTAAAATACCTCCTCTGTCAACTCCACATTGGAGTGTACCCACTGGAGGGGAGTTAAACTACACAGTGTGTAGGTGGGACAAGCAAAGACAGCAATTCAAAGGTCAGCAGGCACTAGGAATGTCACTACATTCAGCCAATACTGTGTTCTCTAGTACTAGGACCCCTTCATCTACTCAGCCTTTGCCATGTACTCAATTATGGGGATATCAATGGATAGTGTGGGAAGGGACATTCAATGACAGCAATGATAGGTCCGCAGGCATTGGAAATGTCACCCCATTCAGCCAATATTGTGTTTTCTGCTACTAGCACCATTACTCCTCTACTCAGCCTTTGCCATGTATTTACCCATTGGGATTATCAACTGTATGGTGTGTGGGGGGGTACAAGCAAATACAGCAATGCCAAATTCAGCAGGCACTCTCTACTCAAAGCAAAACACCTGCTTTCTGTGAATCTGTCCTCACATCCTTGTACATCAACTCGCTATGAAAGTCTACTCACCTGAGAGGATGACATATGTATGCTGTGTGTATTACGTTCTGTAACATCACTCTAAATCCCAGGAGGAACAGTCCCTCCAAATCCAATTACCAGGCCACTGTCCACAATGACATTGTGCTGCTGTCTGTTAAATCATGAATGCAGGACACCTATCTGGGAGGGACCAACATACAGATCATAGTACACTCTGTGGTGTGCCTCTTCAAATAGGTCCATCTTAAGCAGATAAGGCATGAGGAAATAATGTGGACCGGAACGACAGCCCAAACTATGTGCACAATGAATGGAGGAAAACTCAAAAGTACAAAGGGGCATATTTATACTCCGTTTGCGCCGAATTTGCGTCGTTTATTTCCACGCAAATTCGACGCAAAACTAACTCCATATTTATACTTTGGCGTTAGACGCGTCTAGCGCCAAAGTTCATGGAGTTAGCGTCATTTTTTTGCGTGAACACCTTCCTTGCGTTAATGATATGCAAGGTAGGCGTTCCCGTCTTAAAAAATGACTGCGATGCATATGCGTCGTATTTATACTCCCGGGCAAAAATGACTCCCGGGAGTGGGCGGGACTAAAAAACCCGCATTTGCGCCGGATTTTAGCGCCTGGGTCAGGGCAGGCGTTAAGGGACCTGTGGGCTCAGAATGAGCCCAGAGGTGCCCTCCCAAGCCCCCAGGGACACCCCCTGTCACCCTTGCCCACCCCAGGAGGACACCCAAGGATGGAGGGACCCATCCCAGGGAAGAAAAGGTAAGTTGTGGTAAGTATTTTTATTAATTTTTTTTGGGCATAGGGGGGCCTGATTTGTGCCCCCCTACATGCCACTATGCCCAATGACCATGCCCAGGGGACAGAAGTCCCCTGGGCATGGCCATTGGGCAAGGGGGCATGACTCCTGTCTTTGCTAAGACAGGAGTCATGTTAATGGCGTCTGGGCGCCCCAAAAAAATGGCGCAAATCGGGTTAAGACGATTTTTTTGCCTCAGCCTGACTTGCCCCATTTTTGGACGCCCAAACGCCATTTTTCCCTACGCCGGCGCTGCCTGGTGTACGTGTTTTTTTTTCACGCACATCAGGCAGCGCCGGTCGGCTAATGCCGGCTAACGCCATTCAATAAATACGGCGCCCGCATGGCGCTTCAGAATGGCGTTAGCCGGGGCTAATTTTTTTGGCAGAAAACTGCGTTAGCGCAGTTTTGCGTCAAAAAGTATAAATATGGGCCAAAGATGCTTCAGCTACATGCTTGTGGCACAACACATACACACATTGCATTGACCACATGATGACAACTAACATATACAGGAACAAAGATCTGGGGCTGCTAGCATAACAGTCTGGTAGGGCTTGAGATGGCATAAGCCACATCATGACCAGCCACTGTTGTGAATGCATAGCTGAAAAGATAGAAGTCTATGAACTGACATCCAAGTGCCTAGATACTTAGACCTCCTGTAGCAAGGTAACTTGACATGGAATGAGTCTGTTGCTAAAATATTAGGTCTATACAGGTGATATCAGGTGTGCCTCTCACATAAGAGAAAAATGCAAAGCCAGTGTGTAAATGGCCTTAATCAAATGTCACTGCAAACTGTTGGAGGTATATGTCACAATACAACCTGTAACATACTGGGTCACTTCAACAGGTCAACAGGTCTTCCTGCCACTAGGTACACAGACACCAGTCAAATGACTGCCCCCATGGATGAAGCCCTCAGTGTGGATATCACTCCTGGACATGTGGATGTAGAGGACAGTGCTGGCCCATCTGGGGAACCTGGTCAGACAACACCTGTCAGCATCACCCTGACCACATTGAATCCTGCCAGCCTTGTTGCATGAACATCTCAGGCAACCAGTTGCCCCCAAACCTATGTCCCAAGGACAGATTACACAATCATGTGGCCCCCAGTTCAGGTACCTGAGTCACATCTAGACACATCTGATTATGATGGACCTGGTGGTAGGGGGCCAAACTTCCCAGAGGGTACAGGCATGTGATGGTAGGGTGCATGGGAGGGAAAGTGTGGGCCAGCAGCATGAGGCTGCATGGGGATAGTTCTGGCCAGGACACCATCACTCAAGTCTTGGAAGCTTACCAACAATCCCAAGGTGTAATGGGCCAGTTACTCACTGAACTCGGGGAGATCAAGCAGCTGCAGAGGGATCACCAACAGGAAATATTCCAATAGTGGGAGGCCCACAATGCCACCTTAGCCTCCCTAACAAGGCTGCTGAGGGACATCAACACCACCCTGGGTAGGGATCAAGAACAACACCAGACCCTTCCCATTGGCCCTGTAACATCAGCCCCTTCAACTGCAGTGGCAGCCAGTGGAAAGGAGGTGCTGCCAAGGGAAGGACCTGCCTCAGACACCCTTGCATCTGCAGCTGAAGAGCCCCCCTGCAAGCAGGGACGTCCACCAAAACAGCTAAGAGGTGCAGATTCCAAGACCTCAACCACTGCCAGGAAGTTACCTTTTCCTGATGGAGACCCTTTGTGTGCCACAGATTCACTCTGTTGATTGTCCTTCAAACACTTACCCTTTTCCAGGGTAGTAGAACACTGGGCTGTGGACCTCAAATGTTGTGATGGCTACTCTAATGAATACATCCACCATGACTGATCTCTTCACTGTTTGACTTCTCTTTTTCACTTAACTCCCACCGTTATGTTCAGAGCATCTGTGAATAAACCCAACTAGCACACAATCAATGCCTATTACTGATTTCTATTAACTGTGAAATATACAATGTAAAAATCATGTGATGCAAATGAGGTACTCTTCAGATGGTAATATAAGGAGGGATATGTCAGTCAGTCTCAGATTGATGATTACTAGCAACACAACAACACAAGTGATCACTCACACCAAAATGTTTATTTACACTGTGCAGCTCATAGGCAGCAACAATGTCTGGACTGTTATTGCCAAAAATGAGAAAACATTGTTGCTTCTGGCTAGTTAACTCAAAGTAACATCCCCCTGGCCACAGGAGAACGGGCTAAGGCAGACCCTGTCCCGTAGTATAGGCAAACACATTGGTAGATGCTGTCATCAGCTTGACCCTTATCCCATACCAAATCCAGGTGCATCCAACTTAACATACCCCATGATATAGTCAAAGGACAGTCCAACAGCCCCTAGTCAAAGGCCCATCCTAACACAATGGTTCGGCATCTAGTGGCATGTTACACACCTATGTCAGTGTTTCCTAATAACAGGCACAATGGCCTGTAATTAGGAAACACATTGACAGCTACATAAAGGTCATACAGGATCATTATCAACACAATGTGAAGGTAGAATGGATGAATTGCACAAGATGACATATTATCAAGTCACATAATAACACACATGAAACCACTGGCCCAGCATACCAGGGCAAACAGGTCTAATCTGTAGCTCAGATTACTGCCCTCCCACTGTCCAGGCAGCCTGGGCATGGAATTCACACAACCCAAATTAGTGACAAACAGTACCTGGATCAATTTCATGTCCCCTTCACATGTAAGACCAGCTTCAGCCACTTGCCAATGACACAACTCTGAAATGCCCACTTGAGGATCGCATGTTGTAGAGATCTGGAAGGAAAAAGTGACATACAACGAGGTTAGGCAGGCAAAGGCATAAATGAAACACTACACTCATTTTAAACTTATGTTGTTTCTCTGGCAGTGCAATGTGACTGCCCCAAACAAAGGTGATCCTCAAGAGAGGCATATCTTCAAGTATGATGTAGCCAGCAAACCTGGCTGTATTATATATTGCATGAGATGCCCTGTCTCATGGGGACTGTGAGACCCCCCTTCACAAATCCTGGCTTACTGTACCCCGTGCAGTCACAGTAATCACAGAACACCATATACTTACACTCAAGTGAAGTACTGATTGGTGAGATCAGCCTGCATGTCTCTACCTTCATCACCATCATTGTCATCCACACTTGGCTTTTCAGGAGGCTCATCCGGTGGCACCGCCAGCTCCCCATAATCAGGGATTTAAGGGATGTTTCTCCTCAGGGCAAGGTTGTGAAACATGCATCAGGCCACAATGATCTTACACACATTTGCGGGTGAGTTGAGGATGGCTCCACCAGATTTGTCTATGTTGCGGAATCATGCCTTCAGGAGCCCAAAAGCCCACTCCACGACGTGTTCTTCCATGTGCCTCATTGAAGTGGACCTCCCCTGGCGTAGTAGGGTTCCTCACTGGTGTCAACAACCAGGGATGATTTGGGTAGGCAGAATCCCTTGTAAGGAAATGTGACATGTGTGCAACTATCAGTCCAGAGCAACGTCTCACTAGCAGCTGGCATACCATACAAACATATATGACATATGTTACATACCAACCAGCCAATCCCTCTCTAGATACAGTTGTGTCATCTGCTGGGGAATTGCACTGTTACTCATAATGACTGAACCCAGTTATCGAGCACATACTTGGGAAATGTAGAGGTCTTCCAAATACTGCTTCAACATCAATGGCTCCCAGCACATATGGGATGTGTGCCAAACCACAGAACTCTGCATTCACATGGGCAAAATCCTCACATTGAAGAAAACTAATGTAGATGTTCAGGTGTTTCAACAGTGCTGAGAGAACATCCTTCAACACCAAAATGAACATAGGCTGGGACATCCAGGCAGCCAGGGCCACTGTGTTTTGGAAGGACCCTGTGGCTAGGAAGTGCAACACTGACATAACTTTGACTATGGGTCGTCTGCTATGTGGATGACATTTGGCTGGCACCAGATGTGCGCCAAACTGACAACATAGATCCATGATTATCTGCTATCCAAGTGGTAGATCTGAATGAGATGTCTGTTCTCCATGCTCAGCAAGTCTGCTAGTGGACGGCACACTGGATCCCAGGATAACTATGTGGGCCAAAAAGAAAAATAGGCAGACACTTAATGTGTCACTAGCAATTTACATATTACATGTCAATTACATAAGTGTCATATCATGTGAGTCACTGTAAACATGATACACAACACACCAGGGCTAACACATACACATTTGTGGAAGATTAATGCATTGCTTATCTACTTATTTGTACAAAACCTCTATCTGGACTGTAACCTCATGTTCAATTGGGAACTGCCCGCGACTGCTGGCAGAAGCCGTCATGGTGGTGTGCGGAAACCACTGCGGCTGACACTGCCATAGGATAACATTGCTGCCTGTGGCGGTCTTGGCCCAATGGCTGTGTCCGCTGGCAGTGACAGTTGTGTACATAGCATATATGACTGTCATTTTCTACAGAACTCTCACTTGACTCCTGACACTGCTGCCAACAAGACCTCCACAACCTAAGCTGCTGTGTACCGGGAGCAATCATGCTGCGTCCAACAGGTGATAGGGCCCCTTCTTTCTCACCCAAAGAGCTTGAGAAGCTGGTGGAGGAGGTCCTACCCCTGTATGAACAGCTTTATGGTGCACCTGAGGAGCAGATAAGTGCACCTTGTGCACACTCTACTGTGTGCCTCTACTTATTTTAGCTTTAGTCATCCTAGGCTGAATCCTAGTTTATCTGATTGTGTCTGCTAAGCTCTGTAGGTGTTGTCAGTGTGCATTAATGGTTAAGTCCATGGGCATGTATCTATGTCAAGTGATAGATTTGCAGCCAGAGACAATGTGGTGAGCGTGCATTGAGTGTTCCCAGAACCAACTTGTGTTTGATGCACATGGCTAGGTGAGGTGTTGAGGCAGCCTTCCACTGCATAATCTTGCCACTAGAAGTTTGTAATGTGTAGTCACATGTCGTTGCATGACAGCAGGAGGGTTGCATGCATGTTGTATGTATAGGTTGGCCCACATTTGAGCTCCTTCCTTGGTTGCACAGTGATCTCTGGCCACACCTGGCCTTGTTGGACTGTTGTTGTGAAGCCAGGTAATGATTACCCAGGTAATGATATGCCCCTCAGCTCTGCACATCGGCGACCAATGTTCATTGGCTGTCGGCTACAAGATGTACTGTGATGCATGTGATTGTTTGGGCATGGTATTGTGTGCACGTATGTCTGCTCAGCTTGCATAGAATAGGGCCAGTGCATTGTCACTCACTCCATAACTGTACATCTGAGCTTGTATTGATTCCCTACAAGGGTGAGACTCTGCTCACTTCCTGTATCCCTGGACAACATGTGATTGTGCCAAATAATGCCTTACTGCCATCATGCCACTTCTTGAGCCCATATCCAATGATTACTATAACAAGAGAATTGGGGCATGCTCATAATCTGTGACTAATGTGCTCATATCATCTCCGACAATGTGTGTCGCATAGCCTCAAGAGATCTCTTGATCCCACAGCCCTGTTGTCTCTATCATCCAGTTCTGAAGAGTCCAGTGCAGGAGTCTTTTAATTTTGTCATAGCATATCTGCAGACAGTGTGCTGGTGAGTGATGAGCCATGATTTAGGACTCTGTGCTTATAGTTAAAAAGCTGAATGTGTAGACTGCATGGCCAGGTTTCTCTTTATGCACTATAGGTTTAGAGAACACACATGTGTGTATGTGTCTGCCTTAATGCTCATGTGACACACAGACCACACCATCAGAAGTAGCAGGTTCCTGCATCTGTATCTGCACTTGTCCACACATAGACAGGCTTGCATCTTTGTGTGCTCAGCATGTCACTCTCTTCAGTGTTTTTAAAGCACAATGGGTCTGTATGTAAACGTGCTGTGACATGGCAGGACTGAATGCAGCATGTGACATATAGAGGCGGCGGATGTTTCTGTCATTTGTTTCCAGTGTGCTTTACCTGTCACCTTCCACTTTGTGAGATGTGTGCCATCGTGGTCAATGTTATGTGATTGCCTCATGTGCCACCAAGGTCACTGCTTTTCTACTTTGTCTGTGCAGGACCTGAGCTGTAATGTGTGTAGTGCGCCCTAATGGGGAGAGTTTGCAGTCAGGTCCCTGTGTCCAATGCATGCCATGTGCCACAGGTGGACAGGATGTTCAGGACCACAGCCGGTGGAGCACCCACTATCGGAAGAGGTGGGAGGACCTGAGATGTTAGGCCCGTAAGACCACAGAGGCCCAGCTCAGGATGTCCTCCCAGCAAGGACAGGGTGCCCGTCTGACCATGAAGCCCCCTAATAGCCCACATTTTGGCAGTGGCCTACCCAACCTTGGATGGGCGTTTAAGGGCAGCACAGCAGCCACAAGGGAGTGGGCACATGGCAAATTCATGATTTAACCTTTAGCAGGTGATTGAGACAGGGGCAGACTGCTCCCCCTGACAATGTGGCATGTGTCATGTGTCACACATCTTCTGGAATCAAATAGGTGTAAATAGGTCATGTGTTTTCAACTGATGTGCTTATCCATTTAAAGGTGAGACCTAGGACTGAACTAAGGTGAACCCTCAGTCGAATTGCCCAGCATGGAGCAGATATGACGGTGTTCAGTGTCCAAATATACTCTTTAAACTTCTCTGATGGTTGTTAATTTCCACCAACTCCTTACAAATGTTACAGTCCAAAGAAAGGTAAGTAGGAAGTGGGCCACTATCCCCTGTCATGTGCCTGGGTATATTTGTAGGTTGACATCTGCAAACCAGGTGCAAGTTGTCTTCTTTGTGTTCTGGTTGCTATTGCCTCACAACATTCTGTGATGCATGTGTGCCCATCATACATGTGACATCCCTGGCTAACTCTTGGCAGCTGTAGCACAGTAATTTCCCTTATTAAGTGGTGAATGTGGATTGTCATAGGTGATGTGTCATCAGTTAGCAAATATACCTTGTGCCGACGTATCTGCATGTGCTCTGATCCCACTATGATACATATCTATGCAGTAGATGTACACATGTGCTAGCCATGCAGATGGGATGATGTTGAAATACTCTTGCTGATATGTTCATGGGGTCCTGTTGTCGTTATGATACATCTACAATGGTTGGGCTGTTAATGTGATGCCCCAGATGGGACTGTGTCACCATCATATGTAGTCAGAAAGAAACATTCATGCCTCATAGTATGTCATTAGTCATGTGTAACTGCTTTAGCTATAATGGACATGACAGGTGGGGACAGGGTATTGATACACTTGATGCTGATTTGTACCCTTAATGTGGTATGCTGGTTGTAGGTCTACAGCATCTGGGTGTTGTTTGGGAATTGAACCCTGACTGTATGGATGCATCATGAATTGACTTGCAGTGATGTTTGCATGACATGTGTTGGGGTCAAGGATTCATCCACAGTCAGATTCCATGCTTGTCATGCTTGATATGTTGTTAGTGATGTTGCTTTTCACTGTGCAACTCTTTGGTATCCTCCTGATAGTGATAGCAAGGCCTGTGCCCTCCTTCCTGCACAGTAGAGTTGTCTACTACAACCACACTCAGAAGTAAACAAATTGTGTGTGAGACATTAGTGATGGATTTATTGGGCCTAACTGGACCATTCATGTGTGTATGCTCGAGACAGTTCTCCACAAGGTTTGGGACCTGAATTCATTGTTGTTCCATGCAAAACCACATGTGGTGCACATCTGGGTGACCTTGCTACTACCTCCCTGACTCATTTTGGAAAGGTGTGACTTGTAGAGCTGTACAATGTTGTGAGGTGCCCATAGAGACATGGGTGTTTCCTTGTCACCTAATGCAGGTATGGCATGTTTGAAGCAGTGTTGTCTACCTTTCCTTACGAACATCACTTATTGTAGATACTTCATATTGATGCATGATAGATGTGTTGCTGGGCTTGTGTCAGTGTAATTTGTAGGGTACTTAACAAAGGGATCCAGTTGTTGGCTACTGGTTCACTGGAGTGTGCTGTATGTGGAACAGTTTTGGGGTAGAGGGGTCACCTAGTTGTGTTTTAGTCAGTGTGGTACCCTGACTTCAGCCATGCTATTGTAGTTATCTGAGAGCATGATTTGCTCATTTGTTACCTTTGTGATTCCAGCTGGCATTCATGGTTTTGTATTGGCATATGATGGTGCCACTTTGCAGTCAGCTCATGGGATGGGCCACTTGACATGATGATATGTTTTACCTATCAGAGTTGTGATTGATATGTCATTGTGTAAATGTTGTGACCTTACTCGTCCGATGTTTTCAGCATCATCACCAACAGGTATAGGAGATGGGGCTGATCCAAGTGGGGAAGAATCTGCCATGAGACCTCAGGTCACAAGACCACCGACAGCGAGGGACCCAGTGGCCCGGAGGGCGAGGGGGATGCCATGGGGGAGACCAGATCTGCCTCTACATCATCGGATTTCTCCTACAGTGGCCACTCTCTAGTGGTGGCAGACCCATCGGGGACCACCCCAGTACCATCTTTGTCCACCACTCCCCATTCTATCCCCGCCATCTCTATTGCGCTCCACCCAGTTGGCCCCAAGAGGGTGGGTGTCTCTTTTGTCACAGGCACAGTGAGGTTGTAATTGACCTCCTGAGATCAATCTCTGTGGGTCATACAGCCACCGTGCATGCCATCCAGGGACTGTCAAGCCTGATCCAGCAGAGCAATGCATTCCTGGAGGGCATTCACAGTGCAATCTCTTGCTTACAGAGATTATTTCAGGTCTGGCCTCCACACTGACGGGAGGCAGTCACGCCTTATGTTCTGTTCTCCTTCCACCTTTCTCTTCCCAGTCCAAATCCCCCCTTTCCCGACCCACCCAATGCTTACAGACAGATTCTCATGCATCCATCTCAACATCCAAGGGGAGCGCAGTCAAACATAAGCACCACAAGACATCATTTGCATGCACAGAAACAACATCCACCTGCAGACACAGCAACAGTCATGACTTGCCCTACCACCTCACCCCCAGTACTACATAAGACCACTGGCACACCTACAGACACCACCCACATCAACAGTCACTGATCCAGCCACCACACCTATCCTACCCACAGACACCACCTCAGAAGACTCTCAGACATCCAGGCCAGTCACCACATCCACAGACACCAAAACGCAGACACACCTACTTTTAGCACCTCCACCATACCTGCAGTCATCACCCAACAGACACCCACGCACCCACAAACCACATCATCCCCACACACCTCCAACCCCCTCAGCCCAAAACACATAAATGCCTTCATTCACCCACCCAACAGACACCCGCCACACACAGGCACATCTCCCACAAGCACACACTCAAGACAACCTCACCTACACGTCATACCACTCCCTCAACCTCCAAATCCCGACCCCCTTCTGATGACCGTCTCTGTTTGTCAAAGAAAGTTTTCCTCTGTGGTCTTGACCCTACCCCTGTCCCCTCGTACCAACCCCAAAAAGGTCTGTTTTTCCTTACCAAGGCCATCCCTTCCACCTCCAAGTCGTCCCCTGCCCCCTGCAAGCACCCATACTCCTCCCCCCACTAAGAAGAAGCCCACCCCTCTCAAGAAGGAGTTAACCCCTCCAAAGAAGGTTCCTCCTGTCCAAACTCAAACTCCACCCTCCCAAACAGCCACCACCTCCCTGCCCTCCTCCCAGATCATCCCTGAGGAACCTGCTTGCCCCCTTGATGCCCCTACATGTGGAGGTTACATGGCAGTCAGGAGTTAGGTTTGGGGCCCTGGACTATGGTGGTCATTCTGACCTCGGCGGTAAAAGGCGCCTACCGCCGGTCAGAAATCCTCCATAATTCCGCCGCGGTCGCGGTAATCCGCCACGGTCATTCTGACCCGCAGCAGCCAAACCTCCGAAAATCCGACAGCCACAACTGACCGCCAGACCAGCGGTCGGCGGAAAAGTGGAGGTGACCAAACCTCCACCGTCACGCCAACAGAAATACGCCCATGCCATTACGACCCACGAATCCACGCAGCGGTCTTTCAAACGCGGTTTTCCATTGGCGGTACACCCCGCCGCGGTCAGAATACACACAAACGAACAAAACTCAGCCACATTGGACGATTTGAATTCCACACACCTGATACACATACACACACCACTCCCACACAGACAATACAATATAAAACACACACCCACATCACCCACAAACCCCTTCCACCAAAATCCAAAAAGAAGCACTGAGAGACACAGCAGCGATCACAGAACACCATCACACAGAGGCACACTACACCATCACCCACACAATATCCACACACAAAACAACACACACCACCACACTCAACACACTTAACTACACATACTCCACCCCACACATCATACACACCACTCCATGGCACCCCAAAGACACCCCCGCTTCTCAGATGAAGAACTCAGGGTCATGGTGGAGGAAATCGTTCGGGTAGAGCCCCAGCTCTTTGGCACACAGGTCCAATACACCAGCATTGCCCGGAGGACGGAGCTATGGCAGAGGATTGTCGACAGGGTCAACGCTGTGGGACAGCACCCCAGAAATCGGGAAGACATCAGGAAGCGATGGAACGACCTACGGGGGAAGGTGCGTTCCATGGTATCCAGGCACAACATCGCCGTGCAGAAGACTGGCGGAGGACCCCCACCTCAACCCCCACAATTTACAACATGGGAGGAGGAAGTCTTGAACATCCTGCATCCTGACGGCCTCGCAGGAGTCGGCGGAGGAATGGATTCTGGTAAGTTGAAGCTTCAATACTGCTTCCCCCCCACCTGCATGCCAAATCATACCCCAACCCTCACCCCCATCCTCGAACCCCACCCTCACCCCCACCCCCATCCTCACCCCCACCCTCACCCCCACCACCATCCTCACCCCCACCACCATCCTCACCCCCACCCCCAGCACACCTATTCCCTGCCAATGTCTCACCATCACAACCCACACATCCCAAAACCTAGGCCTGCATGCGTCCACTAAGCATGGACACCCATCACCAAAGCATGCCCAATGCATATACACACCCCCCCCCCCACAAGCCCCCCTCACCAAAGCCCCCACACACGAATGCCAGCACTTGGGGACACGGGAACCCACAGATACACCCATATGGCACACATTGAAACTATAACCATACCTCTATACCCCTGCAGGACCCGACCGCCAACACACCGCCACGGAGGGCCCAGAATTCTCCACACCCCCCACCCAAGAGGCCGTCAGCGATGACAGCAGCTCTGTCGACCTGGACACTGATGACCAGCCCGGACCATCGGGGACCTATGGACAGTCGGTTCCCCTCAGACAGCCACAGGCCACTACAGACCCAAACCCCTCCGGGAACACCAGCACAGCTCCCACCCAGCGGGCCCATGCCTCTGTCTCCAGGGCGCGTCAATCAGCGGTGTGTCTACCACTACAGGGCACCCAGGATAACCCACCACCCCAACAACAACAGGGACCTGGGGGCAGTGGTAGTGGGCACACCGGCCAGGGGGCAGAGGCCCAGGGAAACAGGGGAACTGGGAGGGCAGCTGTGCGACAGGGGGGGACGGGCCCAGGGAACCCACTCTCCACGAGGCCCTCACCACCATCATGGGAGCATACAACCGCTCCCAGGAGACGATGGCGACGGTACTGGCCAGGTTCCAGGAGATCCAGGTACTGCAGGAGGAACACTATCGGGGGTACAGGGAGGACATCAGAGCCCTCACCTCCACCCTGGTTACCATGGTAGGGCTGCTGCAGGAACTCATCAACACCAGGACGGACACTCAACAACAACAAAGGGCCCCTGCCACTAGCCTGGACCAAGAACAGCCAACCACTTCCGCCGGCGCTAGTGGACAGGAGACCCCCGCACAACAGCAGCCCACCAGACCCCCACCTCCTGCAGGAGAAGAACCACCCCGCAAGAGGGCCCTGAGATCTCGCAAGAAGACAGAGTAGGATGTCAAGACCCCCGCCAGCAAAGGATACCACCTGATGTCATCCCACTGTCCCACATTGTCACCCTGTCCATCCTTGAACTGCCCATGCTCCATCTCTCCACAGGCCTATGGACAATGCACCTGTGTGACTGTTACTCTGGACTCTGCCATGGACATTCCTTCACCATAGCCCCCACCCACTTGAAACCACCCATCCCATTTTGAGCACTGAAATAAACACCTATTTTGCACAAAACTATCTGGAGTCTGGCTGTGATTTCAAAATATTGTAATTGACATGACAGTGCAAATATGTCCTTGTACATAGTGAAGTCAACAAACAGCTGCCACAAAGCTGTAGTCCATGGGGAAACGAAGCACAGGACTCGTAGTGGGGACCCCAGATCTGAAATAGGGAGGGAAAAGCCACAACTCAGTCATCATACACTGGGGCAAATAGACAGGCAGCAGAGATGCAGGAGAGTAGTTCACATTTACTAAATTATGTTTGAATTGTTACCTGTGTCCTATTGGAAGTACTGTTCAATGATTCTGTCCCTGTTGTCTATTTCAGCCCCGTCGTCTTCCTCCTCGTCACTCTCCACAGGTTCCACAGCTGCCACAACACCACCGTCTCGACCATCCTCCTGCAGGAAAGGCACCTGGCGGCGCAAAGCCAGGTTGTGAAGCATGCAGCAGGCCACGATGATGTGACACACCTTCTTAGGTCATATGCAGGCACCGAAACCTGGCCTTTAGGAGGCCGAAGGTGCGTTCGATCACCCTCCTAGTACGCCCATGGGCCTCATTGTACCGTTCCTCTGCCCTGGTCCGGGGATTCCTTACTGGGGTCAGTAGCCACGACAGGTTGGGGTACCCAGAGTCCCCCAATAGCCATACACGGTGTCTCTCTAGCTGTTCCATCACGTAAGGGATGCTGCTATTCCTGAGGATGTAGGCGTCATGCACTGACCCAGGGAATTTGGCATTTACATGCGAGATGTACTGGTCAGCCAAACACACCACCTGGATGTTCATGGAATGGTAACTTTTTCTGTTCCTGTACACCTACTCCCTGTCTCTTGGGGGAACCAAAGCCACATGGGTCCCATCAATGGCACCAATGACTTTGGGAATATGTCCAAGGGCATAGAAATCACCCTTCACTGTAGCCAATTCGCCCACCTCAGGGAAAAGGATGTAGCTCCTCATGTATTTCATCAGGGCAGACAACACTCTGGATAACACCTTCGAAAACATGGGCTGAGACATCCCAGAAGCAATTCCCACTGTTGTCTGAAATGACCCACTTGCCAAGAAATGGAGTACTGACAGGACCTGCACCAGAGGGGGAATCCCTGTGGGTTGGCGGATGGGGGACATCAGGTCGGGCTCCAGCTGGGCACACAGTTCATGTATAGTGGCACGGTCAAGCCGGTAGGTCAGGATAATGTGGCGTGCTTCCATTGTCGACAGGTCCACCAGCCGTCTGTACACGGGAGGATTCCTCCTTCTCCTCGCCAAACCCAGCGGACGGTGCCTAGGAAGGACAACATGGAGCACACAGTCAAGCAACCCACAGGTACGTACTCACAGCTTGCACAGTAAACGATTCTCTATGCAGTGAATGGCGTGTATGAGTGGCTATGCAAGGCCTAGGCCTGTGTGACGCAGTTGAAATTGAGCGATGTGGACCCTCGAAATGGCGGCTGCCTGACCTGTGAAGTGTGACAATGGGATGTGAGGTCAATGCGCTGGCGTGGCACACCGCGGCGGTCGGCGGTCGAAGACCGCGGCGCGAAGCCGCATTGGTTAACATTGAAGCCTATGGGTTTCAGGAGCCAATGGCGAAGGGCGCCGGCGGTGGCGGTACGCACCGCCGCAGGCGTGACCGCCATTTTCTATCTACTTATTCACTCGCGACTTGAACTTTCACAGGAGAGGACCTATACTGCAAGTGTTGCTGTGACCTCGGTCTGGAAGGGACAATGGCTGCTGCGCCTGGGGAAAGGGCCCCTGCCTTCACTGGAGAAGAGTTGGAGAAACTTGTGGATGGGGTCCTCCCCCAGTATGCGCTACTCTACGGTCCTCCAGACCAACAAGTGAGTTTAATTCAATATGGATTTGGGGCCACTGGCTGGCTTGGGGGCTTGGCGGGGGGCCTGGCGGGGATGGGGGGCATGTTGGGCCTGGCGGGGGGCCTGGCGGGGGGCATGGCGGGGATGGGGGGCATGTTGGGCCTGGTGGGGGGCCTGGCGGGGGGCATGGCGGGGATGGGGGGCATGTTGGGCCTGGCGGGGGGCCTGGCGGGGGGCATGGCGGGGATGGGGGGCATGTTGGGCCTGGCGGGGGGCCTGGTGGGGATGGGGGGCATGTTGGGCCTGGCGGGGGGCCTGGCGGGGGGCATGGTGGGGATGGGGGGCATGTTTGGCCTGGCGGGGGGCCTGGCGGGGGGCATGGCGGGGATGGGGGGCATGTTGGGCCTGGCGGGGGGCCTGGCGGGGGGCATGGCAGGGATGGGGGGCATGTTGGGCCTGGCGGGGGGCCTGGCGGGGGGCATGGCGGGGGGCCTGGCGGGGATGGGGGGCGTTGGGCCACTGGCAACGAAAATGCAGACAAACTTGAACGTGGTATTTCTCCCTCCCTGTACGTGTCACATAGGTCCGCGCCCATGAGAAGATCGGGATTTGGCGTGCCATCGCCAAGGAATTCCGGACCCTGGGGGTCCACCATCGACGGGGCACCCACTGCCGCAAGAGGTGGGAGGACATCCGCCGCAGGACCAAGCAGACTGCCGAGTCTCTGCTGGGGATGGCCTCCCAACGTAGGCGGGGTGCCTGCCGTCAACTGACCCCCCTGATGTTCCGGATCCTGGCGGTGGCCTACCCTGATTTGGATGGGCGCGTGAGGGCAGCACAGCAGACACAAGGGGGTGAGTACACGCATAATCTACTCTGTTGTCGCGCAGTGGAGGTGTCTGGGTGGGGGAGGAGGGCTGTGGGTCCCCCTAGGCCAGGGCGATATCTGTAGGCTGGGCACCCCCGTAAGCCCCTGTGTCCCCAGCCACCACCCTCAGTAGTGTGTCAGTACAGCCATCCCTGGGCCGTGTCATCCATTGGTGCAGTTGTCAACTCTAGGCGTGTAGGGCATGTTCCACGGAATGCGTAGCGGACCCCAAGTGCGCAACTTAGTGCAGGGGGCATCTGTGTCTGTCATGTCCGCTAACTGTACCGGTGATCCATGTACTCAAAATCTCCTTATTTCTCTCTCCCCCCCCCCTTTTTGTTTGTCTTTCTGTGCTTGTGTGCATCAGCATCATCAGGCGGAGGAGAAGTGGCATCGGGGCAGGAGGGAGCTGCATCTCACATGGCCCAGGAGGGCCATGCCACAGAGTCTGACTGGACCAGTGAGACGGAGGGCGAGGGGAGCTCCACAACGGGGACGACTGGACCCTGCAGCGACACGGACACGTCCTCGGAAGGGAGCTCCCTTGCGGGGGGGGCAACATCCGTGCCCCCCGCCATTACAGGTACAGCCGCCACCCAGCGCACCATCTCCGCCCTCCCAGCAGCCCCTCAGCGTTCGCCCCGTGCCCGCTCTGCCAGGAAGCCGGGCATCTCCTTCGCCCCAGGCACCTCAGGCCCTGCCCCTGTTACCCCCGCTGCCCTCAGTGAGGAGGTCATTGACCTCCTCCGAACGCTCATTGTTGGGCAGACTACCCTTTTGAATGCCATCCAGGGGGTGGAGAGGGAGGTTCATCGCAGCAATGCGTACCTGGAGGGCATTCATTCGGGTCAGGCTGCCCATCAACGATCGTTCCAGGCTCTGGCCTCAGCACTGACGGCAGCCATTGTCCCTGTCTCCTGCCTCCCTCTACTAACTCCCTCCTCCCAGTCTCCTGTTCCTCTGCCTGTCCCACCCACACCATCAGACCAGCCTGCACACACCTCAACACCCAAGAGCAGCTCATCCAAACATAAGCACCACAGATCACGCAGACATTCACACAAGCAACATTCCGATGCAGACATGCCAACAGTCACTTCCACCTCTGTGACCCCCACCTCCTCGTCTCCCTCCTCCCTCCCTGTGACGTCTACACTCACACCTTCATTCACCTCACCATCAGCCAGTGTTTCCATCACCAGCACACCCACCAGAACAGTCCGCACACGTGCAGTCACCACCCCCACTGCCATTTACACGTCCCCTGTGTCCTCTCCCACTGTGTCTGTCACCCCCTCTTCCACACCACACAAACGCAGCCACCCACCCACCCAACAGCCATCCACCTCACGACAGCCTATCCCTCCTGCACCTGCACCCAACGACAGCAAACGTGACTCACCTACAACCACATCCTCTCCCTCCACTCCCATTCCCACTGTACCTATCACTCTCCATTGTCCCAAGAAAATCTATCTCTCTACTGCTACCTTCTTTCCTGACCCTGAGCCCCCCCCTCCTTCTCGTCGGGGTAAAAAGAGCACCTCAGCCACCACCAGCCCTGCAGCCCCCTTGACAAGGGTGCAGGGGTATTGGAGCCCACCAGCCCGCATGTCTGGATCTTCGCCCAGCAGCAAGGGGACAGGCAGCCCACCCCCTGGGAAGAGGAGCAGAAGGCGGAAGGGCCGCCGCAGGAGCCCGGGTTCTATATCCCCCCAGGACACTAGCCAGCCACCGTCAACAGCCACAGCTCCAAAGGGAGGAAAGGGCCACAGACTCCCGACTAAGGAGGGCAAGGGCAGCAAGGCGGAGAAGTCAGGCAGCAGGCCTGCTGCCCATGGAGGACCCGTCACAGCTGCCCAGGAGGAGCCCACAACCCCCATAGCCGCTGCCCAGGGAGGAACCGTCACAGCTGCCCAGGGAGAGCCCACCACCCCCATAGCTGCTGCCAAGGGAGGACCCAGCCCAGCTGGCCAGGAGGGCCCCACCACCCACAGCCCAGGTGGGCATTGAAGGAGCACCATCCCCGCTGCCCAGGAGGGCACCACCAGGCAATGAGCAGTTGGCCATAGAATGGCCGCCGTCTCCAGCACCGCTCCGCTGGGGACCGCCGTCTCAAGAACCGCTGAACTGGGCCCTTCAAGGCAAGAACCGCTGAACTGGGCCCTTCAAGGCAAGAACTGCTGAACTGGGCCCTTCAAGGCAAGAACCGCTGAACTGGGCCCTTCAAGGCAAGAACCGCTGAACTGGGCCCCACCGTCTCCAGCACCGCTCCACTGGGGACCGCCGTCTCAAGAACCGCTGAACTGGGCTCTTCAAGGCAAGAACCGCTGAACTGGGCCCCGCCGGCTCCAGCACCGCTCCGCTGGGGACCGCCGTCTCAAGAACCGCTGAACTGGGCCCTTCAAGGCAAGAACCGCTGAACTGGGCCCTTCAAGGCAAGAACCGCTGAACTGGGCCCTTCAAGGCAAGAACCGCTGAACTGGGCCCTTCCAGGCAAGAACCGCTGGCCCTTTGGCAGACGTGGCAGGGCAGGATCTGTCTCGGGCAGGGCTGCAGGATGTCCTCTGGCCAACATGCCTCCTCCAGTGGCAGTGGAGTCTGTTATGGACTGTTTGGACTGTGGCTTTGCACTCCCCAGGATGGCCCAGTGGGCAGGCCACCCACTGTATGGACTGTATGGACTGTGGCTTTGCACTCCCCAGGATGGCCCAGTGGGCAGGCCACCCACTGTATGGACTGTGGCTTTGCACTCCCCAGGATGGCCCAGTGGGCAGGCCACCCACTGTATGGACTGTATGGACTGTGGCTTTGCTCTCCCCAGGATGGCCCAGTGGGCAGGCCACCCACTGTATGGACTGTATGGACTGTGGCTTTGCACTCCCCAGGATGGCCCAGTGGGCAGGCCACCCACTGTATGGACTGTATGGACTGTGGCTTTGCTCTCCCCAGGATGGCCCAGTGGGCAGGCCACCCACTGAATGGACTGTGGCTTTGCTCTCCCCAGGATGGGCCAGTGGTCATGGAGTCCCCTCGTGGATCTGGCGTCGTGTACTCAAGTGGCTGAGGTGCCCCCCCTTCCCTTCCCCCTGAGGTGCCTGTCCTTTTTTCTTTCTGATGCCCCTGCAGTGTTCTCTCCGTGGAGTTCTTGTCGTGGGACTGGGCCTTGCCCCTTTGCTCAGGACCCCTGTGGTCCACGGACAGTGGTTGGACTACATATAGTTGATGTATATATTTTGTACATAGTTTATTTATTTATTTGGATTACTGCTGTCCATTTTTCAATATATCTGCCCGTTTAGGATCTCTTCTTTTGGTCTTTGCATTATTTCGGAGGGGGGGGTTTGTGGGTTGTGACAGTGATCTGTGGGAATGCATTGATGTGTGTGTTGTAGTGGGTGTGGGTGGGTGGGTGTGTGCCGGTAATCTTTTCCCTCCCCTGTGTCGTAGGTGCAGTACTCACCAATGTCTTCCGCGCCGCCGGGCGTGCTCCTGGTACAGGAGCAGGTATAGGAGTGCGGGGATGACCTGTAACTCGGGTTCCATACTGCCGTAATCTCGCGTGGAGTATGTGGAGGTGAGCGTTTTCCCGTTCGTAGTCTGTTTCCGCCGTGTTTTTATCGGCGGTGCTCCCGCCCCGGAAAAGGTGGCGGATTGGTGGGTCGTGATAGGGTGGGCGGTACATTGTCTGCCGCCTGGCTGTTGGCGGTGACCGCCGCGCTGTTTGTTTGTTCCGCCGTGGCGGTCGGAGTGTTAATGCGGCGGGCTGTGTTGGCGGTTCCCGCCAGGGTCAGAATTGCATATTTTGGACCGCCGGCCTGTTGGCGGGTTGGCCGCCGCTTTATCACCGACCGCCAGGGTCAGAATGACCCCCTATGTCTTTTGGCCATGGGATTTTATGGATTGGCCTATAGCTTGGATGTTGCATTTATGCAAGCTTATTATTGCTTCGTTATAACCCAACCTGTTGTTAGTGTTTTGGATGCACCCTTGTCCTCCATTTCCTTCCCTAGGTTCCTGTTTTTCACGGCTGACATTAACTGTGTGCCTGTAGTTGTGTGTGTTTGTGCTGCTTGCTGCTTCATGCGGTGTTTTTTGCGGTATGTGAGTTTGAGTACAGTGCTGGTATCCCCCAAGGGTAGGGATGTGTGTTGTGTGATGGGTATGTGTATGCAGAATAAATGTTGGTGTCATGGCAGTGTGTTGTGTTTGTAGTGGTATGTGTTTCTTTTTTAGTAGTGTGATGGGAGCATGTATGGTGTCTGACTTGTCTCCTGATATGGCTATTGTCTACATGTGGTGTGTGTGTTCTTGAGTTTTGTCAGTGCAGAGCTGGAGTGTGTTGAGTGTGTTGAGTTGTGGTAGTTTGCTTTGCATTTTGAGTACACAAATGCCCATTTACGAGTGTGCCCTTCACAGCTAGTTGGTGTAGGGGTCCGTCCCATGGAGTGTGAACAGTGTGTGCTTTGTTGCCTTGCCCTTCCCCCTTGCCTGTGCATGATAACTGATATTGGTAATCATTGTCCCTGATAATCAGATTTTCCATGTTTGGAAACCTGAAAAGGAAAAAAAAAAATGTGAATTGTTCTTTAAAAAATTGCTTACAAACAGTTTTGCTTTTTCTGTTAAGGCCTGCTGAAAAATTGAGAATATTGTTATTTGTTCCACTTGTGTTTTTTAAATTTATTTTACTGTTAATGTTTTCAATTCTGTTTGGAGAGGAAATATCAATCAATCAGTATTTGTAAAGCGTGGCTGCTCACCCGTGAGGGACTCAAGGCGCTGGGGGGGAGGGGCCTCATCCAAACGTTCTATAGATTTGGTTATCAAATGTTGTGTGGGATATTTACCTTACAGAGTTGTATATTGTTTGTTTATGAGAAAGTTGCCATGGTTGTATTGTTGTTCTTGATTTTAGATGTTTGAGGTCAATTTTAATCCATTTTTATACCTAGAAGTTAGAAAAAAGATAATGGATGGTTTGATTTTAAATTGAATATGCCTGTGTTTGTTAGTTTAGCTTGAAATTCATTTTGTTTTAAAAGTGCATGAAAAACATCTATCAACCTACACTTTGGCAATAGAAGAGATGCAATGGCCCATATTTATGGAGAATTGGTGTATGCCAATGCCAGTGGCGCAAGTCTGGATGCAGGAATTTTTTGTGCTGGTAGGGGTACCTTCCTGCACAAAAACAATCCAGATAAGGTCGATCCTCTTTCTATGTGGCTGCAGAACACAGCACACATTGAAAGAGGAAAAACAATGAGAAATGAAAGGTTTTCTCCTCGTTACACCTGCCCTGGGGCAGCGTAAGCTTTTAGTGCTGCCTCAGGTTTACGTGATTAAGTAAATCTGGGGTAGCCTCCAAATCCATAGGTGTTGGGTGGGAAAATCCACTGCATCGCTCATGGAAAGCCTCTCTGACACAGAGTAAGGCAACACAGAGATCTGCACTGCTTTATCTTATTCCCTATCTTCGCGACCATGAAAAGTGGCTTTGAATGTCCTCATAGGTATGGTTGAGAGGCTTGCTCCACCAGAGCATTAAAAAAATAGTGACGCTCCAGCGGCGTGAGACTCTAATAAATGTGCCCCAATATTTATTGCAAACAAAAGAAGGCTCACACTATATTTAACTTCTGTTGTGCTTTGATGCAGTCCTTGATTTGCAATTCATGCTGGGAAGTTAACAAAGATCCTAGTTGGAAAAATTAATAAAGATATTTTTTAAGCGTTTGGCTTAGAACTTCTTAACGCCTGTTGAAGGAGAGAGATTGAAAAATCATTTTTGTTATATAATGTGCTAAAGTGTACTTTGAAATATGGTTACCTTTTTTAAACGTACAGAAAATTATTTACTTGAAAAATAACTTTTTAGAGTCCTTAATTGGGCAATATGTGCTCTGCAGGAGTACAAGTATTTCAAAGTTTTTTATTATTTTATACAATTATAAATTGTTATGTTGTGACAGAATTTGCCACTAGTTTATTTGCCTTTATTTTTTTTTTGTATTTCTTTGTTTAGAGTAGGAATATACATTTTTACCAATTCAGAGTCCACAACCTTCCCGCAGGTGGCCCTGACTGGAGTTAGAATAGAAAATCTGCTTCCTTCAGTGTCCAGTGCCCTTACCACAGGTGGCTCTCACTGCTGTAAGAATCATAAATTGAAGGGGGCAGATTGAAGAGTGTCCAGCACCTTTCTCATGTTGACTTAAACTGGAGTTTGAAAAGCAAATCTACCCCTCTCATGTACAGCACCTTCTATGAGGGAGCTCTGGCTGACGGTAGACTAGTAAATCTGCCCCTTTTAGTGTCCAGCACCTTCCCCGAGGTGGGTCTGTCCCCTTCAGTGTACAGCACCTCACATTATTAATTTAACTCTTTGAAAATTTTAATTTTATTCAACATATTGTTGTAGTTTTAATTTAAAAAACCTCTCACAAGTTGAGAGTAGGAATACACATTGTTACCAATCAAAAGTATTTCAGCTTCCTGAGTTTGCTCAGAGTGGAGTTAGAATAGTAAATCTGCCCTCTTCAATGTCCTGCATCTTTGCCTAATTGGCTTAGACTGGTTTTAGAATAAAAAGTCTGCCTCCTTCAGTATCCTACATCTTTCTCGACTTGGGTCTGGCTGAATTTAGAATAGTAAATCTGCACCCTTCAGTGTCCAGCACCTTCCCTGTGGTGGCTCTTTACTGGAGTGCGAGTAGTAAATCTGGCCCCTTTAGTTTCCTGTACCATCTCGGAGGTGGCCCTAACTGAAATTAGAATACTATATCTTCAACTTCAATCACCGCCACCTTCTCCAAACTGGCTCTTACTGGAGTGAGAATAGTAAATCTGCCCATTCAGTGTCCAGTAACATTTCCCTTGTTGCCTTGGAGTGGAATTCAAATAGTAAATCCGTCACATTCATTGTACAGCACTTTACCTTAATAATTTAAATCTGAGAAAAAATGAATTCCATTTGTCACATTATTGTATTTTTAATTTAAAACAAATTGTACACGCTTTAACTTGGTACCAAAGCATGATTGTTTTTAAGTATTAAGGTAAATGTACACTTTCTTCCACATAGTTATTCTGGTATTTTTATTTGCTACTAAAGTAAGTCAATGTCAGCAGGTAAACATTTATTTATTTTCTTCACAAATTGTGTCTGCAGGTGTAAAAAATAATTTACTAAATTTGTAATCACAGATTAGTAGGTATTACTTTCAACAAAATCTATTTCACTTCTATTATATTTACTTTGAAAGGTAGGTGGCACTGTTTTAGCAGTCACTGTCTCTCCTCTTCTCAAACAGTGTGGTCACCTCATAGGTCAGTGTACCACTGATCACAAAATGGTAGACAACTGCTTTTATAATGGTTTAAGAACTTACCATATTTAACAATAAAATACACGTTGGACACTTAAGTTAATATGATGTCACGTATGACTAAACCTTTATTTTTATGAATGTTATTTTTGATGCTTTTTTTACCTTCTTCAGTATGGATGTCCACCATCTTGGTTGGAAACAGAGGGACAGATTTACCAAGGTTCTTTTTTTTTTTTTCAAAAACGTCATGCAACACAGCGCAGATCGTCTCTTGTGTGGCTTTATAAATATTTTTGAAACTTTTGCTTTGCCATGTGTCTTGACCAACACAAGAACAATGCTAATGAAAGTATTTTGTTTCCTTGTGGTGCCTTGCGGGATGCAAGGACAAAGCAAACTTTAGGAAGTGTGTCTAATTTTATATGAGTGTTACCTTGGAGGCTTCATTGTGGAAATTATAAATTATGTGTTTTGTAAATTAATAGTTTAAGTATTGTATACAATAAATGTTACTTTCTAAACAATTGTGTTGTAAAGATGTGTTTGGTAAAGGTATGCATGGTAATGGTATGAGTGGTAAAGATAGTTTCAGTGTTATCTTATGTGAATGTGTGGTGAAGACATGCTTTGACAAATATGCATTGGAAAGACATGAGTGGTTAAGACAGGTTGTAAAGACATATATGCATTTATTGCCATTGCTACTACATGTTAGAATGCTTTTCTTTATGCATACAGTTACACATCATAGCTCTTTCCTGTAAGGGCAGCTTTATAGACTGCCCTGTGTGAATAATTGCCTTCTGAAAAAGCCTTATCTGCATTATTTTTGGATTGGAAGTGTTGATTGATGCCTCAATATAACAAAGGTAATTCAAAAAAGAAAAAAGAGGACAAGATAGCCCCATCTACACACCCTGTTTGTGAAAAAAGAGTCCAAGCAACATCAGAACTGCTTCCAACTTCTTTCAATTCAGAGAGGAGCAGAAGATGTACATCTTCAGCGAACGCTCTGGTTTTATAGCCCTTGTTCAGTGTTTCATTGCTAGTTAGGTTGCTGCTCCACAAAATATCTTTACAGTTTGCATACAACCATACATCTTGAACAGTTCTTCAGCACTTACATTTTTTATTGTGGAGTCAGTAATTGAATGAAGAGCAAGTAGTATAGATACCAAAGCTAATGGGATTAACATAGCCATTACTGTGAATATAAAAATAGTAGATGTTTCATATGAAAAAGGTAGTGTTGATATAAAAGATGAGCGAGCCAATGAAAGACAATTGAAGACCACCATGACCCCCACAAACAGAATACGAGATGTCAGAAAGGCTAGTAGAGAACAAAGCCTGTGTGAGGACAGTGTAGAGCAGTTTAAGATAGTGTTAATCAGATAAAGTATTCAGCTAAGCAAAGGCTGGAGAACAATAAAAGAAAATGGGTTAAGAGGAAGGGTTAAAGTGGCAACCCTAAATGAGAGATTTATTTAATCAAAGGACATCCATTTAAGTGTCTGTGTGTCTGTGTGCAGAGCAGAAACTGGATAGGGGAATAGAAAGAATGAAATAAGAGCATAACGTTCTTTTATTCCATCACACATAGGGGGTCATTCCGACCTTGGCGGGTGGCTACCGCCGCCCGCCAGGTGGAAACCGCCATGCGGCTGCCAACGCGGCCGCACTCACGTGGCCCCCATTCCGACATTCCCGCTGGGCCGGCGGGAATGAGGCCACAACACAGGAGCTGGCTCCTAATGGAGCCGGGTGTGTTGCGGCCGTGCGACGGGTGCAGTTGCACCCGTCACGCTTTTCACTGTCTGCTATGCAGACAGTGAAAAGCTGGCCCGGGCCCTGTTAGGGGGCCCCTGCACTGTCCATGCCACTGGCATGGGCAGTGCAGGGGCCCCCAGGGGCCCCAGGACACCCCTTACCGCCAGCCTCTTCCTGGTGGTGCAAACCACCAGAAACAGGCTGGCGGTAAGCGGGTCATAATCCCCAGGGCAGCGCTGCTTGCAGCGCTGCCCTGGTGGATTATCACCGCCGGGGCCTAAACGGCGGGAAACCGCCGGCCCCGGCGGGGCGACCGCGGCGGTACCGCCGCGGTCAGAATAGGGAAGAAAGCACCGCCAGCCTGTTGGCGGTGCTTTTGTCATTTTTGCCCTGGCGGTCTCGGACCGCCAGGGTCAGAATGACCCCCAAAGTGTTGGCAAATTGTCCACCAACTGTTTCTGAACGGAATAGCGCACTATGTACTAATAGCTTGGTTTACAAAATACCGAATTGCAGTGGGTCACAAAGCGACTTGTCTAATTAATATTCATTAGAAAGGTGACAATGTGTGACCCCCTATGATTGTCTGCAGTCATAGAGATAGCGACCTATAGGGGACAGCAGGCCACTATTCCTATGATTTTACTCTAAAATCGAAATCTATTCTTTAAAAACAACCCTTGTTCCATAACAAAAAATAATGTTGCTGCCATGATATACTTCTCAAGAAACACGTAGGTGAATAGAATTGTTTATTAACGGTAATGATATATGTCCATAAATCAGGGTCTCAGAAATAGTTGCTACTATAGACTCTTCCTCACTCATGACAAGCACACATTCCATGACATATTGACAATCCATCATCTTAAAGGCATCACCACACATCTCCTCTTTATTAAACATATTAACAACCTTATACAAAATATTAACTGTTCCTTTTTGTACAAACAATGCCTACACAAAGACTACACAATCTCCACCCCACCCAAAAAGATACTGTAAGACCTGCCATCCTTGGCATTGTTTCCCCAAACTTTTTGCCTTAAGGAGTCCTGTTTTTCTCACTTCATTTTTGCTTGCTTAAGGATTCTGTGCACTTTACCACTTCTAACTAGTGCTAACATGCATGTGCTCTTTACCTAAAACATGATAACATTGCCATCTACACAATTGGAATATTTATTTACCCATATGCACCTACTAAAGTGCAACCTGTGCCCAGGTGAATTTGTCACCACACACCAATTTTTCATCTTCACTAGACAATTCATTCAATCCCTTCCAGAACATTTGCAATTCATCAGACAAAGGGCCTGATTACAAGTTTGGTTGTCGTAGACAGCCATGGCGGCGGGAGCGGTCCGACTGCCGTTGATCTAGGTAGCATAGACCGCCACCATCACGAGGAAGCACAAATAGGACGGCGGAGCCTGTGTTGCCACTGGACTCATTACGAGGTTGCACACCACCAATGTGATTGTGGGGTCCAACCACAACATATCAGAAGGCAGAAATAAAGGAAGACACTCATATGTAGGCAGACTTACACATCAAGTGCCATCATGGAGGCCTTCACAAACGTCATGCCGCTGCTCCTGCTCATCGAAAGACAATCAAATCCATGCCGTTGTGGACGCCAACAACCGTTTACCTTTATCATTAACCTTGAAAATATTGTGTTGTGCCTGCTTATACATTATGAGGGAGCACGCCACTGGCAGCAGGTACACATCTCAACCCACACAAACATACATCAACATGGACACGCACACAGTCACTATACGTCCCCTTTGGGCAGCACACTTCAGCTCACCACTATACAAATACACATGGCTACACAGTTTTGACACAGGGACAGTGAAGGCTACACAACATTGTCACATCACTAGCCAGGGTCTGTCTACACAAAGAACATACATATGTACCGAAGTGGCATGGAACACAAACAACACTACCATGAAACAACCCTGCAATGGACACACACATCACACACACATTGCAGCACAATGGAAGCACAGTGGCATGCACAAAACACAGAGAGACAAATAGACGAAGAAAACATGACAACTATACCTGCACAAATGAGGGGGCATTTGGGACACCCAGGGAAGGGGACTGCACTGGGACATACATCACCTTGAAAGACCCCTCAAACAACATGTGCACAGGAAATGGCCCTGCATGGGTCCCAGAGACTAACAATACTAAACACAAAAATAAAGCATATCTGCAAAATGAGGAAGGGCAAGTCATCAAAGCACATACAAATCCTACTGCATGGGACATA